>NC_071991.2:109255277-109576666 GCF_028885655.2 Pongo abelii
GGAGTTCAAAATCAGCCTTGGCAACATGGTAAGACCTTATCTCTCTAAAAAATTTAAAAATAAAAAAAAATTAGCCAGGCATGGTGGCACACGCCTATAATCCCAGCTACTCAGGAGGCTGAGATGGAAGGATCACTTGAGATCAGAAGGGTGAGGCTGCAGTGAGCTATGATCATGCAACTGCACTCCAGTCTGGGTGACAGAATAATACCCTGTCTAAAAAAAAAACAGAAAAAGCATATATATTTAGAGTTACTTACTATAGGAGCAGACCATACTTATCTCAATAGCTCCAAAGACATCATTACAGGCAGAACAAGAATTACATTCATAATGATGACCTTCATTAGTTACACAAATGGTCAAGCTATATTCAGAATACTGTAAGAAGGAAAGGATTATTTAACATATTTTATAAAAATTTTCTTTAAAAATATTTTTAATTAGGATGCTAAGAAGAGTTGTACGTATCCACAAAACTTGACATAGTACTTAAGTAATCTAAGAAATTTTAAAGCCAAAATGACTGCCTATGAACAATTATCAAGATACTGAGATACTGTACACAGAAATATTGTTAGCTATTGCCTCAGAGGATAGTATACACTCAGAAGTAGTACCATATATGCTAAAAAAAAAATTGCACTTTTAGTGCAATGATCCCAGTCAGACCTCAAAACCATTGCCATACATTTCAAATATAATCCAGCAATGTGAAAAATCTCTCAAATCACAACACACACACACAGAAAAGGAAGGCTCAACTAACGTGAACATGGATCAGACCTGCTTCGACCAAACATCCACGACTTATTTTCCAGGACACAATAAATATTTCCAATTCTAAATGTTAGAAAAACTTTCACAAACAGTCCCAACCCTTCTTCAAAGCTTAAATATTTCAGCATCACGCTTCAATAGCTTAAGCTTCCACATTTTCATATCTCATTGCCAAGGCTGAATGGCTCACTTCTGATATTAACTTTCCTTTTAAATGGAAAAATAATTAACCTATTTTCCATAAAGAAATAACTAATGAATACAATTACAATCTGCTTCACAGAATAGACTGGCTATTCAAAGGAAAAGCAATATTTAAATGAATTGTAATAAGAATTCTGACCATGTCATATTTTATTTCATTAAATATAATCCATGTAAAAAAAAAACTGTTTTTTCTTTTTTTATATTTAACTTTTTTCCTTCATCTTTTTTTTTCTACTTGTCAGGGATCTGAAGCTCACTTTAATATATTTGATCCATGGAAAAATCACATAATGTTACATAGGTGTACTCTATACAGCATAATAATGTAATGGAACATGGTGAACCAACCACATGATGTGGGAACTAAAGCTTTACCAAAAACCTGCACAAACCTGGGTACCCTGCGCCCCTATTGCATCCCGCTGTTTGCTAAGGTGTTTTCTTCATATCCACATTGACATTTTCTCCACATTAGTAATTATAGTTGGAAAGTACATTCCCAAATATTTCAAACAATTCTTCTAGCTGCCTTATTAGTTTGCTAGGGCTGCCATAACAAAATACCAGACTGGGTGGTTTACGCAACTGAAATTTATTTTCTGACGGTTTTGCAGGCTGGAAGTCCAAGACCAAGGTGCTGGCAGGGCTGGTTTCCTCTGAGGCTTCTTGCCTTGGCTTGCAGATGGCTGTCCTCTTGCTGTGTCCTCACATGGTCTGTGCACATGCATCCCTGGTGTCTCCTTGTGTGTCCAATTTCCTTTTCTTATACAGACCCAGTCAGAATAGATTAGGGCCCACCCTAAAGGCCTCATTTTAACTTAACCACCTATTTAAAGGGCCTGTTAGTCACATTCTGAAGTGCTTGGTTAGGATTTATATGAGTTAGGGGTGGAGAGACAATTCAGTCCATAACAATGCCCAGATGAAATTTAAAGCAAATATTCCAGTACGTTTCCTGTGCTGTGCATTTTGGGATTCTTAATAGCAATTTGGGGAAATATCCTCTACCTAGAAGGCTAACAACTATTTGGCCAGAGGGAATGCCCGCAAAAATAAGAATACTTCTTGAATAAGAAAGCCAGAAGCTTTATCTCTTCTTGGTGGCCACCAGCCTCTCTTTTAGGGTCCTATTTTACCTCCCTGTGAGAAAGGAATTTGGGCCATATCTCTCAGAAGACTTGTTCTCTACTTCTAGTGGGAAGTGAACTATTAGAAGATATCTGACTTCAGATACAGGCCAGGTAATCTCCACTTCCTTCGTATCAAGAGAACAAGTGACTTTTAGATATTCACTGCCAGTATTAAAAACAGAGGTAAAAATTGGGCAATTGTTCCCTCCAGAACCAGACGACACTAATTAATTAAAATTACAGTAATTCACATCTTCAAGTATTTATCTTCTGCAATAGAAATAAATTCATGAACAATACATCATTATGTGGAAAAACCATAATGCCAAACAGTAAATATTATATAATTCTGTTACTGTAAGGATATATCAAATACATAAGTAAAAAATGTAAAGCTGGGAAGAACAGTAGATTATTTCTGGCAGTGAAGTTATAGATACATTTTGATACTTTTTCTTTACACCTTTTGTTATTTCCAAATTTTCAACCAAAAAGTGTTAAATCTTATTTTCTGCTATATAGATGCATATGTAAAAATGACAGCCTTATGTAATGAAAGACCCCGTGACTAGAGCAGAACCCACAGGATACAGTCTCAGATCTGAACAAACCAGAAATAAGCTTAATCACCTCGTGTGAGCCCTTCATCACTACCAGTCTGTTCACACAGACATTTATCATTTCACTGGTACCAAAGACATCTGGCATGTCAACAGCTCAAAAGCCATCCAATGATACCCAGAATCCAGTGTAATCCCTCTGACATTCTATACATTTGCCTTATTACTTTAGCATCAGATTTTACAGACATTTTATCCAAACACCAGAGAGAAAACAAACAGCTAAAAAGCATGATTTCCCTCGTGCATTGTGTGAGAAAGAAATACCAAAAGGGATGACTCCCCAACCCCTCCCCAATTTATAATTACTTTTCCATGTTTCAACACAACTGTTTCAACTCAAGGGAAGGAGGGAAATGTCACTTCCGGACAATAGCCCTTGTTGTACTAAATTATTTTCCATTGTCTCTTTCTAAAGACTTAGTGGCGAGGCAGCTGTTTTACAGGCAGCAAGCCCTCTTACCCTGGTTCCCTAAGGAATCATTTCCTAAAGAGATTAATAACAGAGCCAAACAGAAGTGGCTTTGAGGCCTGTGTTGCTCTTTTAAAGCCAGTCAGCAGCTAGTTCAAAAGGGTTCCATTGGGATCTAGTGTGGCTTTCCAAGTAGGTATTAGTTGGGTAATATTTAGGAATCATCTGCTCCCAAAGACGAGTACACACACTGAAAACAGCATGAAGACCTGCAGGAGGCCGTAGTCACAGCTATGCCAGCTGAGGAAAAACTTGGAAATGCCCAAGGGCAGGTGCTAGCCCAGCAAAACCCCACAGCCAAACATTTTCATTGGCAATTCCATGTGGAAAATAGCCCGCAAGAAAGGCTACCTAAGCAGCATGATGGCTAACAATGCAGTGACCAAAATACATAAGAGAGCAAGCAGAATACCTGTGCGGCCTGACAACAGCAAGGCACTAACAGGACCTGGACCGGCAGACCAGCCCCGGGTAGGTGACCCACAAGGAGGGCTCAGAGATGACCACTCCAGGCTTCCCATGCAGGGTTTTCCTTCCTCATTGCCTTTTCCCACCTCCCCACCTCTGCACCAATTCCCTCCTGAGTCTCCACCTACGTCCTGTTCTGTCTGTCCTGGCCCACCCAGGTATGAACCATTCCATCTGCTGACTTCCACCTGGACCAGCTGCGGACCTTCAACTCTTCAGTTGGCTGTGAGAGTCTGTGGTATCCCATCAGATGTTAGTACACAACCTGAGGTAGCTCCTATCATCCAAAAGCAGAAATCGTTCTCTCACACACACAATCTGGAAAAAAACTGCCACAATCCTCAAAACACACTCTGCCTATTCTAGCTTGAGCTTTTTTCTCTCAAGGGCTTTAATTCATTCAGAAGCTCATCCAACTCATTACTTAATTCAAGGGTCAGCTGCTGACATTCTATCACGAAAAGGTATGTGGAGTCATCTTGCACAAAATCACAAGCATACTGATTTTTTGCCTTTATCTAGTAAGAGGACCAAAAACCTTCTCTTTATCATCACATCGTAACTACACATGCACATACACAAACACACACATGGAAACACACTCCACATATACACATCACCATATATGTATATGAAAGAAATCATGATTACAGGGAAAAAAGGCAGGATTTTAAATAATAACAGTAAGTATTATTGTTACTATTTTAATTAAAAGTTCTAATCACTGCCTTAGGATAATGAAAGATGTTCTTCCCAAAACCCTCCCCTTCATTATGACCCCAAATGGCCCCAGAAACCTGTAATACCATCCGATTTTAGGGCTCTGTCTCACGCCCATATTCTACTCCCAGACGACTGGTCTCTCATTTTCACTAGATGATGTTTTATCTCAATGTTTTAAAAAGTGGTTTTTTTTGTTTTTTGTTTTGTTTTATTTTGTTTTGTTTCTGCATGCTTACTAAAAGAATTATAGCCACTGTGTTTCCCCTGGAACTTTTTTTTTTTTTTTTTTTTTTTGAGACAGAGTCTCGCTCTGTTGCCCAGGCTGGAGTGCAGTGGCGCGATCTCGGTTCACTAAAACCTGGCTAATTTTTTGTATTTTTAGTAGAGACAGGGTTTCACTGTGTTGGCCAGGATGGTCTCGATCTCCTGACCTCGTGATCTGCCCGCCTCGGCCTCCCAAAGTGCTGGGATTACAGGTGTGAGCCACTGTGCCCGGCCCCGTCCCCTGGAACATTTTTAACTTGACATCTTAAACATTTCTTCATCTGAAGTTTAAATAGTGAAAAAAGGATTTCCAAAGTGTCCTATAATGACATTTGAAAATTAAACTATAACATGAGTCTCTAAAATGTATCCACTGAATCAAAACACCAAGCTATTTGCTCTCTACCATTATACATGTTTTAAAAAACCTGAAAAAGCTCTTGTGTAATAGAAATTTTTCTCTTATTTGCCCTGCCTTTGTATTTCCATTTCACTATCCTCACAAAATTTTATCTTAAGGTAAAATGTTTTTATGTTTGAAAGTTGTATTAATCATCCTATCATATATCTCTAAATTAAGTATACATAATATATAAGCCTAACTTACTAGAAATTGACATATGTATATAAATGTGAAGGTTTAGAAGGTTTTGTGGCCATAAAACTCTGATACTTTTTTCAGCTGGATTGATTTATATTTGTTATTTGTTGTATACAATTGATAAACACATAAATATTACATCTTTATAAATGATTATTAAAAATAAAAATTAGTTTTTAAAATTTATCTCTTAACTAGACATATGAGATTCTTTTTCCAATTAAGTTATGAATTTGCAGATGAATACTGCTAAAATGTGCATCAATTTTATTCCTATCTGCCCCCGTCCCCTTTTTTAATCTAAAAGCTAACAAAACTTATTCACGCAAATAACTACATGGAAATTTAAGTGTGCTATAATAACTTTCCTCTATAGTTTGAATTCATTCTGGGACATATGCCAAAAAAATCTCAGGGTGATCTATCATCAACATTATTTTTAATGATCAACTGACAAGTCAATTAAGTCCTTTCTCAATTTTGTGGAAAATAAAGAATTGGATGCCACCTGAATTGTCAAAGTATTTGTTATCCTGTCATTAGAGTCATTAATTTTCATCAACCAACACCATTATTTCAATCATTCCTTTGTTTGGAGAGCAGGTGTTTTTCTACCCCACAATCCAAAGAGCACCCTACTAAGAACAGGGGTGTGTGGAAGACTGACCTTTCTCTTACTGAGTGAAAGAAGATCTATTGGGAGAGGAGAGTACAGGCACTAAAGAAAAAGAACATATGAAAGTTGAGATCTGGAAACAGAATTCCTTAAATCCACCCATTCCTCTTATCACCACCCTCACCCAATGTGTAACCATTAGAAAGTCTCTGGGTCCATGAACCCATCTGCAGGTCTCCACTTGACTTCACAATGCTCTATTTGGTTCTGACTCCAAAGACAACATAAAACTGGGAGCTTTGTTCTTCCCTCCTACTGTAATGCAGCTCTTGTCTGTGTGACCTCTCATTATTAATAACAATATAAAATTTTTAGTGGCCCATTTCTTGGCACAGAAAAATGTATTGGAAAAAAACTACAAGCACAATGCCCTTATTTGGCTTCTTCAGGATCAAAACAGAAAAACCTATAGTTTGCACAAATCTGCCAATTACTATATTTTAATTACATTAATTTTTACCCCCCAGAGTCTTCTAACACCAAGTCCTACTCAGTAACAATATGGAAACTGACTCATTACACTAAGCTGTCTCTTGAGTGCCTGTTTCTTTCAACCAACTGCATTTGCTCTGAAAGTACTGTGCTCAGTGTTGAAATTGCACATAATATAAAATTGAAATTGCACATAATATAAAAACAAGTTTGGTGGTGTTGTTGTTTGTGCTTGTTTTTAATGACATCATTGCACAGATGTTGATCATCGACATGTGAGAAGCCTTAACTACCATTTTCAAGATCTTGGCCATGGTGTCCTTTAGTGACATAAGTTCCCTAGGTTACAAGGATAATGAGGTAGAATGAGGGAAGGAAGAAAATAATTCTCCTGCCAACCAACTTCTAATTCTAGTCATCACTTCCAAAAATCAAGCTCCAGAGCACAAAATCATAGCTAGAACAAGTAGTTGGGGAGAGACATTAGAAATCTATATGATCCTTGCAGAGTGGTGCCTGTCCCTACTGTTACAGACAGCAGCCTAGGCTGAGGTATTTGTTAAGAGTTAAATTGCAGGAATCAGACAACCCTGGGCTCAAAGTCTGCTGTCACCCCTTACTATACCTGCGTGATCTTAGGCAAGTAACCTTTCTAAATCTTAGATAGCTCTTCAGAAATACATAGATGATAATGATAGCACCTACTTACCAAGGCTATTGTGATGAGTGAAGAAGCTAGTAATGCATTTAAAAGCACTTAGCCTGATACCTGGCAAACAGAACTGTTCGTTTAATGGTAGCTGTTGTTAAAATATCTTTATGGATTTGCAAACCAATGCAAATTTGCAACCCACCATGAAATAACAGTGCTAGGAAAAGAGCTGAACTGAAAATACATGGTTTCCTCACATCATTCCTCAAAACCAGTCACACACCAACATAGCCTGAGTTCCAATCCAACAGAGAAACTGCCTCAACTGTGATAAGCACATTTTTTGGTTTCTGATAGCAGCTAGTAACATGGAAATGACTGGTTTTGCACAACTATGAATTTCTGTAAATTCATAGTTGATATGTCAAATGCTATAAGAGACTACTGATTTTTTTAACAGAAATTTGAAATAAGCTCTTTTATAAGGTAAAAAAAAAAAAGAGTCACCTTTTATAGGAAATCTGTATCTTTATCAACTCAGTATTAGGTTTGCTAAAAGGAAAGGACACCTGCTTTGCAGAAAGGCTGTTCTTCTTCATGCTATATGGACACCACGGGAAATCTCATGGGCATGACTGGCCACCAGCTCTCATCTGCTTAGCACAGGCTACACACCTATGCCTATCCCCCGGGACTTTCTTGATGATAGTACCATGGCTGTGGGACCATAATCAATCCAATAAACAAATTGTATTAAGTATCCATCATCCAGATGTAGAAGAATCCCAAAATGCTTACTAACATCAGCATCACTCTCTCATTCCCTAAGACCTTTCTGAAGGTTACCCCTGGTCTCATTTTCTTTCATCACAGTTACAGGTGAAATGCAATGTCCTGTGACAGCAGTGCATGCGCTAAGAGAGTTGTTGTGTTCTTGCTTCAAGATTTAAGGACTTTGGCTGTATCACTCATTTTGTACTTCTGAAGTGAGGCTTACAGTATGCCTTTCTTCTTATTCAATTTTTAATGGTCTCAAGTCATTTTATACTTTAAATGAATAAACTGTTTTGCCATAAGAGAGGTAAAGAGAAAAAAAGAGGAGTGGGGAGCTAAAAGAGGGTGGGGAGCTACGAGAGATCAAAAAAATCATCGGTAACAGCCCCTGCTCAAAAGACTTGCTTTGTCAAAGACTACACCTTTGTCTCGGCTTCCCATCCCTACAAGCCAGGAAATACCCACCATGAAATAACAGTGCTAGGAAAAGAGCTGAACTGAAAATACATGGTTTCCTCACATTATTCCTCAAAACCAGTCACACACCAACATAACCTGAGTTCCAATCTGACAGAGAAGCTGCCTCAACTGTGATGACAAGCACATTTTTTGGTTTCTGATAGCAGCTAGTCACATGGAAATGACTGGTTTTGCACACTTTTTAAAAAAGGGATCCAAAAAATAAAAATATTTTTTCTAAGCCTCATTCATCATATTTCCCTTCATTCCTCTCGTTCATCCTCTATTCGGAACCACAGAAGATGAGCTCAGATACAGAATAAATGTGCACATGATACAGGCTGCCAAATCAGAAGGTTTTGTACGTATCCTCATAGGCTAACCAAGCCATGAGAAATCAGGACAGTATCTATTACAAAGGTTTCCTGAAAGATACGGCAACTTCAGATATAAAATGAACCTATGATGGGACACAGAATGAACATTTTAAAAAACTGTGTTTGAGCTTAGCCAATTCCTCAAAAGTTGTGATGAACTCAAAAAGCTACTTAAGATACTTATTTATTTAACAGAAATAGAAATGGAGGCTGGACGCATTTGGCTCACACCTATAATCTCAGCACTTTGGAAGGCTGAGGCAGGAGGATCTCTTGAGACCAGGAGCTTGAGACCAGCCTGGGCAACATAGGGAGACCCCTGTCTCTACAAAAAATAAAAATTTGCCCGGTGTGGTGGCACATGCCTGTAATCCCAGCTACTCTGGGAACTGAGGTGGGAGGATCACTTGTGCCTGGGAGGTCGAGGCTGCAGTGAGTGGTGATCATGTCACTGCACTCCAGCCTGGGAAACAGGGCCTGTACCTTAAAAAACAAAGTGACCACAGGAAAAAATCTTCTAAGTGAACTCTCTAGTAGCATTGCCTGATACAAAAATACAATGTTAACATATCATTATTTGTTACAGGAGTTTCAGCAAAGCATCCAGCACAAAAGATTTTGGTTGTTTTTTTTTTAACCCAGCTATATGCACACAAAAACCCAGAAGTGAATTAAACATGCCTGGCGCTCAAAGAATCCCTTCAAGGAGAACACAGCTGCTTCAAAAGGAAGTTTTTCTAGAATCACCATGTGATTTTTTTGACACATAAGGTCACCTCAAAACCCTTCCTTTCACACCCTACAAAAACCCAGCTTAATTAGAAATATGGAAATAAAAATGGTAGTTATGCTGTCAAGATTTAGGAGATTAGTATAGATTTAAAACCCCTCAAAATCAGAAATACACAGTGAAACAGACACCTCAAAGGTATGATGAATATTAAACTTGGGCTCATATCACTTTAGCATAAGCACTTTTCCATTCTGACTTTTCATATTATGCCAACTTCTGACATGTTGTTAATAAACTGACAAGTTGTCAATCTAGTTTAAAAAGGGGTGGAGTGGGGGTGGGTGCACACACAGCATCAGTTTCTTATTCTGCCGGATACTAAGTCCAAAAGTCTAAAATAGAACGTGAATGGAAAACAAAATTCCAAAGTAAAAACTAAAAATTAATAGCTTCAAAGTCAACTACAGTGCAGCTGTCAGTGCCATGTAGGCATAGTTCATCATTCAGAAAACAGACCATAAAAGAGAAATGGCATTCACTAAGCACATGGTAGGGCAGAGGCAGAACCACACAAGGAAGGAGCTAGCCTCCCTCAACCCAGAAACCCCTGGCAGATGCAAAACGACTCTGGAGAACCTTGCTCTCCTAAACAGCCCAGCAAGCATCAGAGGACCAAAGACTTCAGAAAAACAGAAGCATGGTGCTCCTTTATATGTAAAAATATCCTCTTCACTTCTGCAGACAACCTTTACCCCGACAGGTCCACCCAGCACAACCTGCCATCTGCCTGGCAGATCAGGCTGCGATTCTCCTTTTCCAAGTTTGGAAGTAAGTGTGAGTTGGTCCTCTGGAGCCAAAGTACTCAGAAATGGAATCTGTGGGCATGGACTTAAAGGCACTGGCTTCTCCTTAGAAAATCATCTCAGAGAAGGGTGCCCATGATAAAAGCACAGCCTGAGAGTCACTTAAGGAGCTGTGTCCGTGCCATGATGACAGCATGAGCTCCCTGCCTGTAGATATGTATGTCTGAATGAGGCACTGTCCCGATGATGGCAGCCTTCTTTTGAGTAGCTGGGGTCCCCACAGCGCCAACAGCACTTTGTGGCTGTGCACTGCTCCACCACCTTAGGGGCAGGGGTTGGCAAAGCAGGCTGCTTTAGGTATTAAAGGGCTGTAAGTAGACTCCCAATTCATAACTGCCTGCCCCTCTAGGAAGCATCCCCATGTTGGTTACATGGCAGTCATTTTCCTGAAGTTGATAAAAATGGCTCATGATAGTTGCATTTTTAAGGCAAAAGTATGGAAGACATTTCTTAATTAAAAGGGGAGGTAGTAGTTGCAGAATGGCTTGCACATAACTTTTCTTCTTGAGCAAGTGAGTACTAGCAAGACTGGATAAGCTAAAAATAACTTCAAATGTTAATTTTGCTCTTTGGTATACTAACATCACTTTACAGACTTGTAAAATATTAGAGATAATATCAAATGTTGGCAAGAAAGAGGAAACAAGTATGTTGGTGAGAATATAAAATGATACAGCCTTTTGAGAAGATAATTTGCCATGATCTATAAAAATATTTAGTGTGCATCCCATTTGACCCAGAAATTCCACACTGAAGTCTATATTCTACAGAGATATGAACCCATGTGTAATTATATGATTGTATGTATTTACATATAAGTGCTAAATATTTTGAGGTAGCATTGTTTGGAATAGCATGATACTGGGGCTGGGTCCAGTGGCTCACACCTATAATCCCAGCACTTTGGGAGGCTAAGGCGGGGGATAGCTTCAGGCCAGCAGTTCGGGACCAGACTGGGAAACATACTGAGACTCCATCTCTACAAACAAATTTAAAAATTAGCCAGGGATAGTGGTTCGTGCCTGTAGGCCGAGGCAGGAGGACTGCTTGAGCCCAGGAGTTCCAGACTGCAGTGAGCCAAAATCGTGCCACTGCACTCCAGCCTGGGCAACAGAGTAAGACACTGTCTCAAAAAAAAAAAAAAAAAAAAAAAAAAGCATGATACTGAAAACCAGAAGAGGAACTATTTAAATAAAGTATGATACATTCCCACTGTGGAACAGTATGCAACTCTTAACAAGAAAGAGTAACAGGAAGCAGGATCACTGGATCGGATTGAAATGGATTGAATGGTACATTCACTTGCATCTCACAGAATAAAGGAAAATCGTTTTCAGTGGGCATATACAACCTCCTGAGGATTCTATGCTAGTAAGTCCGCAGGACAGCCTGGGCACCTGTACCCAAAGGGATCTGCCTCTAGGGTGAGAACTCCAGGCACTGGGGCACACGGCCAGGAACCTGAACAATCACCATATCGCTAACCTTTTTTACCTTTTGAATTTGATACCAAATGCTGTCAAGTATAACATTTAAGACTGTACATTCTAGAGTCACACCACCTGCCTTCAGATACCAGTTTTACATACTTGTCCAGGATGATCTTAGACAAGTGACCTGATCTTTATTCCTCAGTTTCTTGAGCTGAAAAATGGTATTAACACTGCCTACCCCATAGAGTTGTTGTGACACCTCTAAAGGACTTAGAATAGTGCCTGGCATGCAGAAGGAGTCAAATTTAAGTCTTACAGATATTATTGTTTTCATACACAATTTTTCAAATAAATTTTGAAATAAGTTAATTTTTAAAAGACAGCTAGATTTATAATGTACTTATATGGAATGATCTTTCCATGATGTAATATTTTTTTAAAAAGCAAGTTACAGAATATAAATAATGTGATCGCATTTTTAAAATTATACACACCAACAGAATAGGAAAGGATCTGAGAGGGGCGTTAGCATTGCATTGCCTAATGATCGATTTCAGGAAGAAGAGTGGGAGGAGGCGGCAAAGGAAGACCTCAGTTTCATATGCTATATTTTTCTATACTGTGTGAACTTTTAATCACAAGCATGTATTAATTGTGTGTGTGAGAGAGAAACACAATTAAGAGATTACAAAGGAGCAAAGCCTCTTGTCACTAAGGAAAATATAGGTCCAGAAAAAGTAATAAATACCATCCCTTTCACCCACTGGAGAGACAGAAGAAGCAGGTCAAACTGAAGTCAGCTTTATGGCCAATAAACTCTGCATGAAAGCACACGGCTAGGTGTGCAGGCATGTGCCTCACTATCAAGACCTAAACCACGAGACACAGAATACAATGAGAACACAATGGTTGCCTCTGGAGCTGTGCAACAGGGTGGCCACAGGACTGTACAATGCACTTGTTCAAATGACCAAAAGGAACTGCCTGGGCCCCAGCACAGCTGGCTGGGCCCAGTGGAATTCTGGCTGGCTTCCAGCTGCCACTTGCTCCCTTCGTGCAGGACACAAACAGCATCACTGTACACAGGGCCCAGCTACACTCCCCTAGACTAAGTTTAGGTTATAAACATGTAGGCCTCCCACATTGCCACTAACCTTACAAATCAGAAGGCAACCTCTCTACAGAGGGAAGATGTCCATAGAAAGGAGGGAATGAGCAAGGCCAGCTCAGTCTCATCTTCCAAATCACCAACCAATTGCCAATTGAGGAGAAAATGGAAGGAGAGAAAGGCCATAACTACCTCTTAATGGAAGGTCCTCCATTTGGGAACAGGAAGGGGAGAACTGTGAGCTCTTAACAAAGATACTATCAACAAAAGGCATTATCTAGAATTTTATAAAGCAGGACATCAATAAAACATGGAAACTGAAAGGGCGAAAGAAATTTCAAACAAAAGGTATTGATGAGAAAAGCATTCCAGGCTTTACTGATGGTCTGAAAACTATGTGACCTTGGCTTTCATGCCTTAGCTGAAAACAGCAAACACTCACTGTCTTGTCACCTCACGGGATTATGTCTGCCAGGATTTAAACCTGGGTTTCTCAGAAAGGATGGCAAGGGCATGTGGGATAGGGCAGTTCTTCCTTCTGATGGCCATGTAGCATACCTAGTCTTGTCCAACAAATGCCAGAAGAGCTGTCCAATCACTCATTTATCAAAAGCAGCACATTTCCAAACCCTGGGAGTGGCGGTGAGGGTTGGGTAATTAAATAAGATTGAGAACCACTGATTTAACTTGGAGTGAGGCGATGTGTCAGCTACAGGTAGCAGTATTTTGATAGTGGCAACATTTATGGGAGTAATCCATGTGCAGTTTCCCAGCCACTCCTGAAAGCCTTTAGGCTTCCTTGCCTTTGCTTTTGCTGTTTCTTTATCCAGGAATGCCCTCTCCAATTTCTTTCACCTAGTTAATTCCTACAGTACCTTCTCAACTCAATTCAGGTATCATCTTCTCCAGGATGCACGCACCTGCCCAGGTTTGAGGGCCCCTTCCTCTGTGCAGACTTTTACCACACCACCCTGCCTCTCCTAGGACCATTATTAGTGACCCTTTCTCTGACTTCTCCACACAGGTTTGAGTTCTTTGGAATTCACTCTTCATCTCTGTGCCCATAGCACACTGCACATGCCTAATGCACAGACCTGTATTTAACAGATGCATGAGTTTCTAAGCTTTGTGAGATCTGAAAACCCTCCACACTCCAATGTAGACCTAGCACCTAGCACAGTGCCTGGCACAAAGCAGGAACTCATACATCAGTGAAAACTACACACACACAGCCACACAGGTGAACACCACTTGCTAATATAACTGGGCAGGGTCAAGTTTTCCCAAACGCACCCCTCTGTATGATCTGCAGGCACCTCTTGTAGGTGCTGCTTTGGGCAACTTCTTCACAGCGCAGAGCTGTAGTCTCCACCCCGCCCTCACCAATGGGCATTACAGTCTAGTCCTTTGGCTAACTCTAACTTATCTGAGGTTTAATAGTGCATATTCTGCAACTTGTCATTCATTTTTCTTTTTTTTCCTTTTGGAGCAAAAGGTACAGGCTACTAACCTCCTTTTGACTGGTTCCATGCAGGATGGCACTGACTCTCCTCATAAAAACCCCGGGCCTTGGAGTCAGCTGGTGACTCCTTCCTGACAGAGAGTCTCTGTTCCTATGGTCACACGCCTTGGACACTGGTTCCCAGAGTGTGAGCTAAGTCCTTCTCAGTGGGCTTGAGAAGCCTTTCTGCTCTTTCATTTTCTAGCAATAACACCTGTGTGACCCCTACAATCCCCCCTAGAGCTTGCAGAGGGTGTTGAGAAAAGAGATTATGGATGGTATCACAACCAACTATTTTAACTGCTCCTGACCTCCACGTGAAACTCAAGGTCATCCACAGTAATTCCTCATGCTCGGAAAGCACTTTATAGTTTACATGGCTTCACAAAAATAATCTCACTTGATCATAATAATTACATGGTAGATAAACAAGGCAAAGAGTATCATCCCTGTTTACAGAACAGGAAACTAAAGCTTAGGACCCTTTCCACACTTAAAAGAAAGAAACTGACATGGGCTATTTAAAAAATAAAGAATCTATAGGAAACCAATAATACTGAACTACAGAGCACCTGTTACTCACAGCACTGGCAGTGTGGGGGCCATAGCTGGTCTTGGGAGTGCAGCACTGAAGTGCAGGCTGCATGCTGCTGTTCTCATCGGAAGCTGGTGACTGCCTGGCAGGAGCTCATTTGATCCACTACTTGGTATGGACTATAAATTATGTGGAGGATGGTCACAGTTCTGCAAATGTGGAAAATAAGTACAAAGAAGAATAAACTAAGTTCTTCAAACAAACAGCACTGGTCACTTAATTTGCTGTGTCTTAACTGTCTCATCATGAATACAGGAACAACCCTCTCTGTCTACCTCATAAGAGTTAAAAGGATTAAACAGGGCAAGTAAGAAAGCATCCAAACAGGAAAAAGTGGAATAGGGTAGTATTCTACAAACAGGAAAGGGATGACTTAAGCATTCAAGTCTGATTCTGTTTATGAGGCCTGATGACTTCAAAAGGAAGTCAGAACGTGGGTCACCCTCAGTTAAAAAAAAAAAAGAAGAAGTTCACTTGAAATAAAAGACACCTTCAATAGTCTGACCACAACATTTGAGGGACACAATGGTGTTATAATTAGCTCTCCCTTGTACTGCCACAGATCCATCTCTAAAGGACAGGCAGGTCTCTACTTAACGTGTTCCATTCTCACTATCTGCTCCTTCCCACACCAATGAATGCACAGTCCTAAACTACCTTTCCTAAGCGGAATCCAGTCTTTTATAGATCAGCTGGCAACTACTGCCAGGTGGGAAGGTGCCTGCCATCACTGGCTGCAGCTGAGGTAAGAGTCACTTTATCACAGCTGCACACTTACGGCTGACAGCTGAAGCCCCAGCCTTCTGGAAGCACACCATGCTTGGCTAAGTCTCACACACTACCTTCTGATGAGTTCTGCAAGTGCTGGGCTAGGCCAGGGGGCAACTTCACTGGGACATCCTCGGGGGATCTCCATTGGAAGCAGACCAAGCAGAGGTTTCAAGATCCCAGGTTGCCCAAACTTTAGCCCTGGCTCTGCACCAACAGCCACCTTGCACCCCTGCATCCCAGTGGAGTTGCTTGGTCTCAGAAGAGGAAACCTGTGCTTCAATACTTACTATGAATTTTGTCAGTTGCTTAGCTTTATGGTAACAGATACCCCTTATTCCCATACTGCCACCCCAAGCAAAACAAAGAGCAATGAAGACATGACTGGGGAGACACTACAACATACTGACTAAGAAACCAGGCTTCAGAATCTGAAAACAAATCAGAGTTCCACAACTCAATTTCCTTGTGATCCTGGACAGGTTCTAGAACATTTCTGTTCCTAAATTTCTCACTAGTAAAAAGGTGGATAAGAATAGTACTCATATCATGTAGTTGTCATGAGCATGGAATGAAATGATGCATGTATGACCTTGGCATAGGGCCTGACACCTAGTAAGAGTTCAGTAAAGGTTTACTATTATTATAAAACAAGGTACCGCTTATAGTAGTCTGTATCATCACAAAATATGGTAGCATTAACAATTTGAAATCAAATTAATATTAGTACTGAGGTAGAAATGGAAATTAAAGAATCTCTCATTGTCCTTACTAAGACACCCACAGAGAAACCACTGCATTTGGACCTAATAGTCACCAGATATGCCACATAATTTTCCTATTGGGAAACATTAAAACAAAACATGTCAGTTCTCCTTTAGAGTACTATAAGAACTCTATTTGGAGGGTAACAAAATTTCAGGGACATATAAAAGAAGTTGCTTATTTATTAGACAAACAAAAGTCACCCAGCAAATATGCCATGGCTATTAAAAATAGATGGTCCAGGGAGGAAGAATAAACCACTAATTAAACACTTTTGTTTCTCTTTTTTTTAAGCCATTAATACTGATACCTAGAGAGAAAAATAAAAACCAGAAATATTTTCAAAAGCCAAGCATGAGATAGACTAGCATTTATCAGTTACCTTTTTCTTTTCAATCCTCCTTAAGAAATGCAATTGCCCAAATAAATTTTAAGTATACTGAAACACTAAGAAATTACAAAACTCAATAGCAAAATAACTCATGTGTTACAACCATAATTACTTCTATAACTAGAAAATTATTATCCTCATAGGAAATCCTGGCAAATTGCTGAAAACATTTCTCTTCTGAGTTAATCTAGGAGGGAAAAAAAATAAAACTTCAGAGTCCAGTCATTTTGAAGTCCTTATGCCCAAAAAGACATTATCTCCATCAATTGTCTACATGCAAATAATTTCAAATGTCTTTGTCTGTGCAACAACCACATTTCCTTCTCTTATGATGTTTTTCTTCTCTCCCTATCCCATTTTCATTTTCACAGCTGTTTCTGGGGAATAAAAATGAAGGAACACTTTCTTGCTCTGCCTCTCCATCCTCCACTTTTTACAAGTCTTTGTCTGATTTACTACAGAGAACTATAACCAAACCCAAAAAAAAAATGGCAAGCGAAAGTAGGAGAGTGTGCTTTTGCGCTCAGAAGCCACCACTTCTCAGATGGAAAATAAGAATGTCATGCCATGATGACATTCTGCCTTGTGTCACAACAATTAATAGTCGTAATTTTTTCCAATTAGTGGAGTAAATGCAACCAGTCGATGGAATCTGACCAATTTTGCACAGTATGGTCAGTGAGTGCTATAATTTGGATGTAGAATGAGACCTAAAATGATTATTTTCCAACTGACAGCTAAGTGCAATATTATATTTTCATCCCTTTTTTTCACTGAAAAAGAAAAGAAGCCTTTCAGAAAAAATAAGTTATTTCCAAATATGAACCCTTTAACCAATGTTTTCTTTGAACTGGTACCATGTGACTCAAAAATCGAATATAGGGTTTAGTTAATTTATTTAAATAACTTAATAGCTCTGGCAATTCCCTGTTAAGGACAGAAAGACTTAGGGAAGTAGAGTGGTTTTATACAATATTTATCAAATACTTACCAAAATTAACAGAACCAAACACTATAGGGAATTGCCCAAGAGCTTCAAGATAACACATAATGCTGCAAATGCAGTAAACTGTCTGGTAGAAGAGACCAGCACAAACAGTAAATATCTCATACACTTCACCTTCAGTTACCCGAACACAAACCAAAACATTTCAGATAGAGAATATTTCAGACAGTTCCAATGACATCTAGTCAGAGTGCCCAAGAGACTCTCGAACTTACAATGAATTCTATAATTTCAAGGTAACTTGGAAATCACCTCATCCAACTGTCTTTCACAGCTGAGGCCCTAAGAAGATAAATGCTTTGCCTGAGTTCATACAGTTGTGAAAGAACCAAAATTAGAATCCTGGCCTCTTTCATAAGATAAACTGGAGTTAACCCTTTCAACTAGGTACTTTAGAATGATGATATCAAACAAATGTTTTTCAGATATGAAGAGCTTTATTACATCAGTGGTGCAAACTGCGCTGCATGGCATACGTGTCTGGAACATGCAATAATTCCATGACAATTCATATCCCCCAATCCAGAAGATTTCCCCACCACCACTTAAAGTAGAAGGATGTCAGTTCATTAGGAAAATCTAGGTAGTAACTTCAAACCTTTTTGTAACAGAATTCACATGCAATACTCCAGCCTCATTTTAAGTCAGTGGTTTTCAAACCTTGGTTTTCACAGTAAAGGGTGTTGTTGTTGTTGTTCGAATAAATGCTTATATACAGCCTCATCATATAAAAGCAGCATTTTATCCTACTAAACTTATTTTATCTTTCTGAATTTATATTTTCTCAGTATCAAGTCAGTAAGACAATGATGAGGGTTCCTGGTAGCTCATGTCACACCACTGTAAATGAGAAAGAGGGTATCCTTCTTCCCAGCTAAGACATCCCAAAATCCAGCCACCATATGCAGAGCATACCATCCACGTGTGTGACAGATCACTGTCAACACAATGTTCTAGTGAATAAGCCTATTCTAATGAAAACAAAAATTTTAAATGGGAAGCTATAAATAACAATTGTAGTGTATTTCTTCAGCATGCCATATATTTCTATATTTTGTGTTGGTTATGCTGTGGAGTGAAAATGCTGTTTCTCACCAATGGCTAATTGCATATTTGGTAGGAGTTTTGTTTCTGTCTTTCGATAACAGCTTGCCTTGCTATCTCAGGATACTCTTATTCTGGAGAAAAAAAAAAAAACAGTGGTAGAAAATTTTTGTTATAAAATGCAATCACTAAAAGGTTGGAAAAGCACCCCAAACTTGCAGGAAGCAGTAAAAATGCCTAAGATCCAGTACTGGCCAAAGATTTTCTACAACTGACCATTACATGGTGGCCAGAGGATATGACAAGCAGATGTATCTGAGTATCTTCTGGCATTTAAAAGGAGTCTAGCAGTCATATGCTGTTGTAAAGACTTCAGATGTAAATACCCTATTAAAAATTTATACCTGCACACACTGACTCAAATAACATGTACATTTTTATTATATGTTACAATTTATTATGTAGCAAATGTTATATTAAGAGCAGAGGGTACAATAAAAATAATACAGTCCTATCTTCACTGAAATTCAGAGGTTGGTGGTAGCTTTCTTCATGACATAGCAGCCTAGCCTTCTTGTTTTTATTCTCTGTCTGGGGTTTTTTTTTTTTTTTTTTTTTTTTGAGATAGGGTCTCTATATTGCCCAGACTGGTCTCAAACTCCTGGGCTCAAGCAATCCACCTGCTTCAGCCTCCCAAAGTGCTGGGATTACAGGCATGAGCCACCATGCCCAGCTTTCTGGGTTTTTTCAATGGCAATTTTACATAGTCACAGGACAAACAGAACCACAATGTATGTCTCAGATTTTATGTAACTAATTTCATATACTTTTGACAAATTCTATCACTTCTCTCACAAACACTTGTTTTCCTCTGTGTCAATACTTTGGGATGTCGAGGGGTTGCCAGGCCCCAGTCAGGTTACCCTCATCCACTCAACAAAGCCTGGATTATACATCCTGGACAACCTTGTATATAAATGTAACAAATAACTGCAACACGCTGAGCTTTGGGCTTTCTCCCTTATCCAAGGAACCCATTCATTCATTGATTCAACACTTACTGAACTTACTACAGTTTAGCTCTGTGTTACCCTCTAGAGAAATCAAAGCTGAACAACACAGCATCTCTGGCCTCAAGGGCTTCCCTAGACTGTAGCAAAGTCAGACAGTTTCAAAACAGCAGTAGCAAACGCCCTGAGAGAGGCAGCTGCAGGGCACAGAGCAGGAACAGAGGTAGAGCAGTCCTCTACCAGGAGGAGTAGAAAGAAACAGACACTCTCAAAGAAGAGACATTGCAGTTAGGTTTTCCAGGTAAAGAAGCAGGAGGTGGATGGTCAGCTCAGGAAGGATTTCAGCAGTTGCAGAGGCAACAGTCCTCAAGTAGCCTGGCATCTCTGAGGAGCCAGTGGTTCCGTAGGATGGAGGACAGAGTATGAGAGAAAGAATTGCCCGGCACAGGATGAGACTGCAGACAGGGGCTGATTTAGGAGGGAACTTGTGTACCATAAAATGACTTTGGACTCTATCCTGACTGCAAAAAAAAAAAAAAAAATTAAAGATTTTGTTTTTTACAAGTGAACTACATCAACAAATTTGCTTTATGAAAAAGGTCACTTGTGGCTTAAGTCCAAAGCATGTACTAGAGAAAGGAGAATGCAGAAAAGGAGAAAGATTAGAAGACTACAGCAGTAATTCAGACCAAAGAGGTACCTATTAAGCACACCAAGGAGCATACCAGCTCCTTGGACAGGTAGGACAGGGCTTTTCTGAGCATAGATGACGCAGAATGTGAAGCCCCAGGTCCCAGTAGAGCAAGGGCTTCCAATATCAGAACCACAAGCCTCAGAGCTCAGGGTTTCTCTTGCTCCTCCAATGAATGGGAATCCTCCCTTTTTTCTAGCCCCCTACCTTCTAGGCAACCCTGTTACTGCAGGTTTCTTGTTTTGTTTAGTTTATTTGTTTGAGACAGGGCCTCACTATGTTGCCCAGGCTAGAGTGCAGTAGCTAGTCACAGGTGGGATCATAGCTCACTGCAGCCTCAAACTCCAGGGCTCAAGCGACCCTCCTGCCTCAGCCTCCCAAGTAGCTGGGACAAGTGTGAGCCATCACACCAGCCATGAATTTTATTTTCACTCCAGGGTTCCTCCCTGCTCCTGGTCCATCCTCACTCAAAGACGCACACATTTATTCCCTTCACGTCACTCAGCACTGTTTGGTCCTTGGCTCCCATTTGCCTATTTCTCCCCACCCCTCTAGTACCCATCCCCATCTCCTGAGGCACCTAGTCGCTCCTCTGTCACCACTGTGCCCCACACCCCCACCCACCAGCAGTCAGCACACTGACGACCATCACCACCACAGACCAATGCTAGAGTAAAAAGACAACATGGGGACTTATTTCACATAATACTGGTATTAACACTAGTATCTTATTTAAAAAGTAAAGTATAGTGAGCAATTTCTTCAGCTCTGCCCATAGAACCCCAAAGCCTGGGGCTGTGCCTCCAGATTCTGGCCCTAGGTCTTATGTACAAAGGTGTGATACCATGAAGGGACCACATGCTTCAGGCTGGGACAGATGAGTGCCTGAATCTCAGCCCTTCACAGGTGGGTCCCCTGCAACAAATTACTGGCCCTCTCTAGGTCTGCTGTAAGGCTGCAGTATGTGCACGGGGCCAATCACACAGGCCCAGCCCTTGGTAAGCATTCATCCTAAAGTTGGGTTTTCCTCTGCCTGCCCACTCTTATTTTTCTGTAATTTAAATATGGATATATTTAAATTATATACTATATAATATTACATACTATATATATTTATATAATATATATTATAATTATATATAAGTATACTTAAATATTATATATTATATAGTATATAACTTAAACATAGTATAATTTAAATATAGTATATATACAGTGTTTGTGTTTGTGTGTGTATATATATAGTGTGCATATATATATATAATTATATACTACAGTTTCTATTTATCCTTCCCAAAATCTCTTGAAGGAGAAGAATCAATCCTAAATCCATCTTTCTTCCTCTGCCCAGTCTTAGAAGGAATCACAGACAAAAAAAGATAAACCATTTTCCAAGATACTTAACATCAGTCAGGTGACAGGAATAAGAGGGGACAAGGGGGAGGGGAGGGGGAGGAGGTGGAAATTACCCAAAAGGAAGAGGAAGAAGGTTTTCCAGATATTTAAAATGTGATTCCACTCAGCTGTTTATCTTGGGCGATCTTAGCAGCCGGTGACTCACTCCTATGGGAAGTATCTCAATATGAAACTTCTATTCTTTTGTAGAAGTTCTGAGTCTTCCAGGATATGAGACACTCTTTCCTCCTCAGGGCTGTTTCTTCAGGTGCACAAGTGAATAATATCATCACCATCCCAAGTCCTTATTTTCATTTTAAAGCTTGAAGGGGAAATATCTGTCTTAACTTTCACACTGATTTATCTGTGATACTTTATGTACTCCCTTACTGTGTATTTAAAAAAAAAAATCAGGGTAACATCTATCTTGAAGAAATGTTGTTCAAAGTAAACGAGATAAAACTATGAAACATTTCTAGCTCCTTCACTTGTCCAGTCATCCAGTTCTATATCTTTTTGGATGCTTATCAAGCTAGTATATTGCCTTATACATCATAGGCATATACCATAAATAATCACCCAACAGAAGTTTTTCTACCAACATGTCGTAAAATATGCCCTTATGCTTGTCACTAAGAAAAAAAAAATGCAACAAGTAAATCTTTAGAGGAATGTACTAGCTACTCTCAGGAAACACATACTTAAGGATAGTAGAAAAAGAAAAGAAATTCCTCCCAATATTGCTCCATTCTCTTCAGGGACCTGATATTCAACAGCCAGGACTTTCAAAAACAAAGTACTCCTAACCCAATGCCCCAAACCAAAGTTTCATATAATAAAACTTCCATCTACTTTTTAAAAATGCTAACCTACATGAGTAAACCTGTCACCCTAAGTTTTTATAAGAAACCGTAGCAAAAAGAAATGAAGTATCTCAAGACTCTACCTCTTTTGGTTGCTTTGAAGGCACCCAAAGTGATGTGACAACTCAAGACAATGTGAGCAACTTTGCAAAAATGCCATTATTCAAATAAACAGATACCTGGAGTTAGTAGTCGATATCTACCATCAAAAAATCTAACTCAAATAGGTGCGGTCATTTACACTTGTAATCCTAGCACTTTGAGAGGCCAAGGCAGGAGGATCACTTGAGCTCAGAAGTTCAAGACCAGCCTGAGCAAAATAGTGAGACCCTGTCTCTACAAAAAATGAAAATAAAAATAGCCAGGTGTGGTGGTGCATGCCTATAGTCCCAAATACTTAGAAGGCTGAGGCAGGAGGATCACTTCAGCCTAAGAGATCAAGGCTGCAGTGAGCCATGATCACACCACTGCATTCCAGCCTGAGCGACACAGCCAGACCATGTCTTAAAAAAAAAACAAAAACAAAAAACAAAGTCTAGCTCAATTAAGTCTGTGCCTCCAGAGGTGGGCCTGGGGAGTCAGATCTCAAACCACAGAGAGGGCCAACACTAACTACATTGATTACAGTGAGGTCAAGGATCCTGCTTCTATTTTTTTTTATATCCCTCTTCCTACAATCCCTAAAATGTCTTTAATCCTTCTGCTTGGGCGGCCATATAAAGTACCACAGGCTCGGTGGTCTGAAGGACGGAAGTCCCAAATCAAGGTCTGGCAGGACTAGTTCCTGGTGAGGACTCTCTTCCTGGCTTGCAGACTGCCACCTTCTTGCTGCATCCTCACATGGCCCTTTCTCATGCTACCTATGAAGAGAGCATGTGAGCTCTCCAGGATCTCTTCTTATAAAGACACAAATCCCGTCAGATCAGGGCCCCACCCTTATGACCTCATTTAATCTTAGTAACCTCCTTACTCCATATATATCCATATTGGGAGTTAGGGCTTCAACATACGAATTTTGGAGGAATACAAACATTCAGTTTATAGCACCCATAAATAAGCGATTATTCCTATTATTCTGTAATTGCTAAATAAAACCTCTTCAAATTGTTGACTCTCTATGTTGAAAGGTCTGTCCTGCACAAATTATCCCTGGGTCCATAGTCCAACAGGACAGAGTTTATAGAACAAAGGAAAAGTGAGCAGTGACACCAACATCAGTCTTCTAAGCAAACATTTCATGGAGAGAACAGAATTTTTACCTTAGGTGAATTCATCTGAAGCTGTTTCAACAAATTAAAAGAGCAATTAGAGCTCCCTTTCAAAGACTTAGACCCCACAGCTATATGAAAGCACATCTTCACTGTGGTTACTGGAAAATAAACACAGCAGTGACATCACAGGCAGTCAAACTGGTATAACAAGGAAAGCTACTCTAAAATTTTGAAACAGAGTACTTTCTGCACATAAATGACAAACTAAATTCAGGCTGTCCAGACTCAACTTCTACCAGTCCAACCTCTAATCCTGAAAGGAACCCCCACAAAGGAAATAATGTTTGGCTTATAGAAGAACTTACATCATTATTTTCTGATTATAAAAGAAATTCATGCTAATTTAAGAAATTACCAGAAAGTATGAAATTAAAAATAAGCCATCTCCTCAATTATAACAATTGGTTGTAAGAACATTACAGGTAATGTGTATGCCAATTCTTCACCTCTGATAAGTATTTTCCCATTTTAAAACTCATTGCAATAATTTCTACATAGTGTATACATAATATCACCTAACCTGGGGCAAAGAACATAAATATTTAGTCTTCTGAATCAATTTCTATAACTATGGATGAGAGTATTAAAGGAGATTTTACATATAATTAATACAAATACAGTTCTCCTAAAAAAACAAACTGGAGGCCGGGCACAGTGGCTCACACCTGTAATTCCAGCCCTTTGGGAGGCTAAGGTGGGCAGATCACCTGAGGTCAGGAGTTCGAGACCAGCCTGGCCAACATGGTGAAACCCCGTCTCTACTAAAAATACAAAACTTTGCTGGGCACAGTGGTGGGTGCCTATAATCCCAGCTACTCGGGAGGCTGAGACAGGAGAATCACTTGAACCTGGGAGGCAGAGGTTGCAGTGAGCCAAAATTGTGCCACTGCACTCCAGCCTGGGCGACAGAGTGAGACTCCATCTCAAAAAATAAACAAACTAGCAAACAAATTGGAGAAGGGGCAAACCTTTACTATGTGTGCAATTTTTTAGGAATCCTCAGATCTTATTCTTAATGTTTTTCATCCAGACTACTGGAGAAAACCTCAGAGGTTTCTTCTCTCTTCATTCTTTACAGAACTGCCTGTTGATGTTTTGGGTTTTCCTATTTCTTTGAGACCCTGGCTAACCCCTGAGCCTGTTATCAAGGCAGCTTCACAAGCTCCTCAACCAACTTTGGCTACCAGAGGAGAATGGAGAACAGGTTCTCTCCTCTCCCCAGGAAGTGAATAATGTTTCATCCAGGATCTCATTTGGGGCTATTTTCGGTTGCCTTATGTACATGCATCCCCACGTTCCCAAACCTGCCTACTTCTGGTTGCCAACAACGGATGAGATTATTCCATTTTGGAGAAAAAAAAAAATAAGACATAGAACCAAATCTCCACGTTTCTGCTTAAAGACTTCAGGGAGAAATTTTTGGTTAATGTCCAATTGATAGTCGAATAAACAGCAAATTTCTTGGTTTAGGAAAATGTTTCATAACTTGGGAGATAAGTTGTTAGCAAATTCAACCAGGAAAACTTCCAAATTTCATATCCAGAAGGGTTCCCACCAACCACCCTCCCACCAACCTTCTCTCTCTGGTACACTCAGAGGGGACACAAATGGGGGAGGAGAACAAATACATATGTGTTAGTAGTTTCCAAAAGCCTCCCATGTAAATGTCATGCTCTCCCCTCTTCCTCACTCTCCCGTTTTCTTGAGAAACAGCCATGTTTTCATTCATTGTTAAGTGACAGATGCCTGTCCAGATTTAGTTGCTTTCCGTCTTCCATAGAGATGCAAATGTGATCACTGATTAAGGCTACCTGGAACCTCTCTACAATGCGAAGGACTGAGCTAAAAATAAAGGTATGGGTTCAATTCCACTTTCAGATCTGCGTTCAAGGCTAGTTGATGTGTACAGCTCCAAGCCAGGTTCCCAGTTGTAAGTTATTATATACCATGTACCACGGTTTTAGGGCAATTCAGATGAAATCATCTCTTATCCCCCTACCTCCTTCTCTGTCACCAATACCCTGCCAGAAAAACTACACTATCCAGTAAGCTTTGTTATTGCAATACTTTGAAGGCAACTACGAAATCACTGTCCTTATGAAGACCACGGTACACTTCTCAATGGTGAAGTGGCATCTTCTATAGACCCCTTTCCACCCACCTACCCACCTTCCTGTCCTGCTCGTTTCTGAGAGTGGTCATCTCTCAACAGAATTAGAAAGATGGGGTGAAAAGAGAAGGATTACAGATGCTTCCGGCAGTAAATGGTGTGCTCCAAGTTGGACGTATTGACCTGGTCTCCAAGCTGGTGACAGAGAGTGGGGAAGGGGCAATGGGTCTTCCTGTCATCTTTCCAGTCATTGAGGCCTCTCTGTTTAATAAGGGGAAGCCAAAAGAAGCCACCAATAGGATTTTTTCTGTTTTTAATCCAGCTTTATTGAGGTATTGTTAACTAATACAAATTGTATATATTTAAGTTGTACAAACTGATGTTTATATCACCTTAAATATACATACATACATTGTGAAATGATTACCACAATCAAACTAACATATCTAGCACCTCACACAGTTCCCTTTTTTTCCTATGGTGAGAATACTTAAACATATTCTCTTAGCAAATTTCAAGTATACATTATTATTAACTATAATCACCACGCCGTACCACTGAAAACCAAGAAAACAGTGGTTTTCTTCAACCAGTTCCACCTGCCTTAGGGAAATTTCATGTGAATTTTGCCAACAGACTTTCTGTCAGACTTAGTTTTCAATATTATTAATGTTTGCCTCTTTCTGTGAATTTATTGTTATTTCACTGATTAGTTAGGAGAGCCTACATGAGGGGAAGGGAACCTAGTGTCATCATAAGCTAGAATTCCTTCCTTTAAATCACTTATTTTTCAGGAGTGCCATAGCATAACTTTAAGAATTCTTGTGGTTCCTAAGAGGTATTACATATTTACCAAAAAAAAAAAAAAAAAAAAAAAAACTGTATGTACAAATCTATTGCTTTATATATTGAAGCATTTTTCCATTTTTAGATGTGTCCGTGTTCTTAAATGCTGTTTCAGGGATGTATAAATCTTGTTCATTGAAATATTATTCGTGCACTCTGTTTTTCAACATCCTTATTGGGAAATCTCACAAACGTGCACAATCTGGCATGAAATATTTGTTTGGGAGAAAACTGTCACAGACATAGAAATAACTAATGCTTTAGCCAGGCAATGCCCTTAGAGGGAAGCAAGAAAAGACCATAAAATGTAGCTTACTACCAACTCTAAATGGACAGCTAATATTTCTCACTTGAGAATCCTTTGTATCCATATTAATAAAATGCCTCGAGATGACTGCTGTTTGAAATTTGGGGTCTGTCATGTTAAAACTTAGAATGAACAGGCAGACTACATAATCAAAGTCAAAGCAATTAGCGAAGTCTCATTTAGACCCATTACTTCAGCCTTCACTCCTAAGCCAAACAATCTTTAATCACACTCTTCAGCACAGAACTTCTCTTTTTTGCTGCAGACTCACTTTCTACTAGATCTCATCACCTGAATGTTTTGCAGGTATCTCAAAAATTGCAGGTATCTCAAACTCAAGGTGGCCAAACAAAAATCTTCATCTTACATAAGCCTGACCTGCCTAGAAAAAAAAAAAAAAATTGGTTCTTTTGTTGAATGGCACCTGTATTCATCCAGGCACCCAAGCCAAAAACAGGAAGACATCTGCTATAAATCACGTTTATATCCCCCCAAAATTCACATATTGAAACTGTAATTCTCAGTGTGATAGTATTTGGAGATGGGGGACTTGGGGAGGTAATTAGGCCATGAAGGGGAGCCTTCGTGATGGGATTAGTGCCCTTATAAGAAGAGATGAGAGAAAGCTTGCTTCCTTTCCTCCCCATGACCACTTCTCCCTACCCACATGAAGATACAGCAAGAAGATGTCCACCTGCAAACCAGGAAGAAGGCCCTCACCAGGAACTGACTCAGCCAGCACCTTGATCTTGGACTTTCTAGCCTGCAGAACTGTGAGAAACAAATTTCTTTTGTTTAAACTATCCAGTCTATATTTGTTATAGTATCCTGAACTAAGACAACATCCTAAACTTCTTCCTTACTTTAACTCCTCATATCTGATGACCAAACCTGTTGCTTTCATTTCCTAAATATCTCTCAGATCTATTCACACTTCACCTGACAATGACTGCTAAGCTGATTCATGGACTTATCTCTCACCTCAGTTACTGCAATGCCTCTCTTTGCTCATTTTTATGTCACCTCTTCCTTCATAAATAACAATGTGTAATTTAAAATTCAATACTGCTCATATTTCCAAACAGAGATTTTTTAAAAAAGAATTTACTGATAATCCACATATTCTAACAAAAAAATTGTTCTCATCTGTGCATCGACTGCCTCTTCTCTATAGGCTACACATTTTATGTAGCTCTAATCATAGTCTATATTTACTCTTCTTTTTTCATTTAACACTAGATACCTGGAATATATTTTTGAAATAGTGTTGTTTATGAAAATATTTCATTTCATGATTGTCTGATGCTCCAACGTGCTCATAACCAAAACTGATTTAACGACTACACGGTCATGTAAGTTGTTTCACAGACAACACGGCAAGGGACAACTCTGTGCATAAAGTGTTTTGTTGCTATTGTTTTTTTTGTCACATAAACTTTAAGGGGTGGGATTACTGATTCAAACTTCTGCTAACCACTGTCATACTAGGTAACGTGGCGTAATGGCTAAGAGAACAGTTTCTATGCAAGACAACTTAGGTTCCAATCCTAGCTCCACCATTTACAGTATGATCTTAAACAAGTTACTTAATCCCTCTATGACTCAATTTCCTGTGAAATATGAGTGATAACCGAATCCTCCCTCATGAGGTATCATGAGAATTAATGACAATATAAGACAAGCTCTTAGAACTGTGCTTGACGTGTAGCAAGTGCTCCGTAAATGCTATTTTATATTGCAGTTTCCAATAAAAGTTATATAAAAGTTTCCAAAAGGATCATGATTACCATACATTCCTCAGGGTACTGCATATCAGTTTTGCTGCAGTTTCGTTACCAAAGGCATTCCACTTTTTTGATGATTTTTATTTACTTAGTAGTTACCCAATGTCATCGTGGCACAATTTTTTTTAAATGCCAGAGAGTCCAAGAGTTGTTCCTTAAGTAAGTTTAAGTTGCTTAAATGAAGCTAGGCTTGGGGAACTTTAATTCCTTATTTTTTTGTCTTATATACTCTAGCCAAATAAGCATAGTTCACTTTTTTAATAAAACAAGTTATACAAGTTGCCTTGTCTTTCTAATAATGATCAGCAACATAAAAAAAGGTACAAAAGAATAGTGAGTGGTAAACCTACAACTGGCAAAGTACCTCAGTAAACCCATTATCTTTATTCTTCTGTTATAGTGACCAGAGAGTGTTGTCAAAGGACATGATATAGGAGAGTCTAATATTGGTCATTATGTAATCCTTGTCAAAAAGGTCCTTGTAGGAAGACATACAAGTACTAAAAGAGAAAACTTACGCAATGCATGTGATGGCTTTAAATATTTGTTCCATCTTTAATAAGAAATACTACAGAAGACAGACTTTGACTTACATTGAAGGAAAAAAGGATAATTAAATTCTTTGTTAAAATAAACCCACATATCCGACTATCAAAGACAACAACCACCACCACCATCAACTCCTTGCCAATGTCATGAAAGGAACTTCAGAGAAACCCAGTAAGATGTGAGTTGCAGTCCTTCTGGTATCACAAATGTAGCATTTAAAGCAGTGTTTTTCAAACTGTGGGTCAGGACCCATTAATAAGTCAATTTAGTGACGAGTATTTTTTTTAATGAAAAAGAATAGAACATTACATAGAGTATAAGCAAGTGCTGTTTCAATTATATGTGTGTGGGGTGGTACTGGGGGATATTTATATATATATACTAGGTCAGGAAATTAACTATATTTCTTATGGGTAATAGTCAAACAAGATTAAAAGCTACTAATCTAGAGTAAGTCACTTAATCTCTATGAAACTGTTTTCTCATCTCTTAAATAGAAATTACATTCAACTTCAAAGGGTAGACTCAGATAAAATAATTTCACTTTTTAAGTAAAACATTGTATTACTGTGTTATAGTTACAGCGTTTTAGAAGGGTTTCATTAGAGTTTAATGTTTCTCTGATGTATACACTCACAGCATGAAGTCACTATGATAGAAACATAGACATATTGTATCAAATATAACTCAGAAAATGTTGTCTCCTTTCGGAAAAGAATAGAGCTAGAGATAGGAAACCCTAAATTTCTTGAAATTTTTATAATCTCCTTTGTACTAGCTACCATAACAGCCTCTAAAAAAAAAAACAAGACCATAGAGGAAGGGCAGCATCTCTATGTGGCTTCAGGGACCTTGTGAATAACTGTCACTTAGGAGAATGACCAAAAGAGGGGAACATTTTTATAGGCCATTCCCATAGGAGGCCAGATCAAGAACATGAGCTGCCACCCCACTGTCTGTATGGCCCTTCGGTGGTACTTTACTGGGAGGTATAAATCATTCCTCTTCTATTCCCACTTAAAGTTTAGAATCCTGTGTCCGGCTCTAAATGTCACAAACAATCCCAAGCAGCACATTATTGTTTAGCTTTACATGCTATATAGATACACCATGGGACCACTAATAGAAAACACTTTAAGAAACTGTTAGCTAAGAAACTACAAAAAACTAAGAGTAAAGGAAACACATCCTTATTACGCTCTCTCACACACATATGCTATCATTAAAGCACCTTTCTAAGGTGAATGACACCTAACTATCCTGTATGAATACGAGAAGGGGCATCTTCCACCAACATAGAAGGGGCTTTAAAAAGGAACATGATTCCTACCCAGATGAGTTCAAAAATCCCTTCAAGAAAAATAGAAGACAGGAATTTATGTGATGACTGAGTGATACTCGCACCATACAATTTATTTTTTAAATGACACTGTGACTTCAGATCAGCTTGTTCTGAGTTTTGTTTCTTATAAGGTTCATGGATTTTCTGCACCAATCAATCCAGCCCATGTTCTCCTGTCAAGCTTAACTAAGCTCACACATGTAAAACATCTGGCTAGGTTTGAGGGGTGCAGCCTTCAGCTCAGGAAGATGCCATGACTCATCTGTGAATCTGTGCATAGAAGCCTGTTGGACAAATGAACGCAAAAATATATCTGCAAAGGTCTTAGCTTTCTCTGTGAATAATTCCCACCACTTTAAGGCGGGGTGGGGCGGGGGGAGGAATGGGAGGTATGCTAACAGATGAGGACATGCAGGAGGTAGAGGTAATCTGAGGAAATTGGTGAGTATGCGATCAAGAATGCTTTAGTCACCATTCTGCGCAATAGATCACTAAAGCATGTTCCCCCTGTCTCACTGAAACTTTGTACACTTTGATCATCATCTCCACTTTCCCCAACCACCCTCTTCCCCCAGACTCTGGCAACCATCACTTTAATCTCTATATTTATGAAGTAAACTTCTTTAGATTCCATATGTAAGCAAGATCATGCAGTACTTATCTTTCTGTGCCAGACTTACACTTACTTCATTTACTATAATATCCTCCACATTACTGAAAATGACAGGATTTTCCCCTTTTTCAAGACTATATAATATTCCATTGTGTATACATACGACATTCTCTTTACCCATTCATCTGATGATGGACACTTAGGTTGCTTTCATATCTCAGACATTTTGAGAACTGCTTCAATGAACATGGGATAGCAGATAATTTCTTCAGCATACTGATTTCAATTCCTGTGAATATATACCAAGCAGTGGAATTGCCAGATCATATGGTAATTCTATTTTTAGTTCACTGAAGGTCCTCCATGCTGTTTTACATAACAGCTGTATTAATTTACATTCCCACTAACAAGTACACAGGGTTCCCTTTACTCTGCACTCTCACCAATACTTGTTACCTTTCATTGTCTTTATACAGCCATTCTAACAGATGTGAGGTGATATCCACAGAATGGAGATACAATAAATAACAATGCATTGTATACTTCAAAAGTGCTAGAATGGATTTTAAATGTTTTTTACACCACAAAAATGGTAATTACATGAGGTGTAATTGTTAATAGCCTGATTTAATCACTCCAACTGTAAATGTACATCAAAATATCACACTGTACACCATAAATATATACAGCTGGGTGAGAAGGTGCATGTCAGTAATCCCAGTTACTCAGGAGGCTTAGGTGGGAGTATTGCTTGAGGCGCTCAACCAGGAGCTTGAGGCTATAGGCTATAGTGCACTATGATGGCGCCTATGAACAGCCACTGCACTCCAGCCTGGGCAACAGAGCAAAACCCTGTCTCTAAATTAAAAAAAAAAAAAAAAGAAAACTTAAAAGATATATAATTATTATTTGTCAAGGAAAATACATTTAAAAAACAAACAAAATGCTTCAGTCACTGCCCATGGAGCTCCTGCTAGACAGAGAAAATCAAACAAATTGAGAAAGAGAGGAACCAGCACCTCAGTTCTGGCAGCTTGCCAGGTAGCGTTTGCTTACCTCTGATCTTATTTAAAAACCAGGTGAGATATGTCACAACAAAAGTGTCTCTGTCATAGCAGTCTCAACACAATGAAGATGTTTTTCTAACCAAAGAACACAGTTGGAAGAGCTCTACAAAATTAGTACCAGGAAAGGCTTTAGTTAACACTTGCCCCAGACGCTGGGACCCAGAAAGGCTAAGTGATTTACCTAAGGTTACACAGCTGGCAGCAGTGTCTAGCCCGGAATCAAGAGCTAACTAGAATCTCCTAAGGTGAAATTGCCTATCACTGTGCCTCTTAACATGATTTCTAAAAGACAAGGTTCCCTGTTCCTCAGAACTATAACTTCATCACTATACCTTTTCCTAAAATCAGAACACTTATGACTGAGTATTCGTTGTTTTAATGAATTTAATCATTCATTAAATGGGACAGTGCCTATACATCAGATATGAAAAAGAATTTCCATCTCCGATACATTTAATTACAGATATAAAATTTAAGTAATTTTACCCATGTTTACAGTATGCTGCTTGAAATTTAATCATAAGTATATAAAAGCATAATTATCTCATACATAAATGAGGGTATATAAAAAGCACCTTTGCAGAAATATATAATTTATACTAAAACGTCACATATTCTGTTACAAAGACTGATTTATTTCAAAGAATGAAGAAACTAAATTACTACTACACCTGGTAACAAAGATCTGTGCCCAAAAGATCTTTTCTTTAACATCTGTAAGAACTACATGAGAAAAACACAAACATTAACCAAGGTTAAAAGAAAAAACAAACAACTTGCAATATAAGCAGCTACAAACAGCGCTCTCCATGGTGAAAAATAAAGTCCACACATAAGTATCCTAGCAAAAATTTCACTACACACACACACGCACACACACGCCTAACAGATGGATTCTAAAAAACAGCTAAGCATTCCACAATCCAAATGCTCAAAAATTAATAATAAACGTTAATTAACATTCTGGCACATGTGATATTGGAACAACAGCAGTAATTTGGGGCAAAAGACCCTCTCTCTGCTCTCGTCCTTCATCTCATTCAACCTCTTTTTCTCAATTGTGAGCACACCCTTCTGCCTCCCCTACTCTGCAATCAAATCACAACCACCCAAAACCGAGGTGTCTGCTGCAGCCCAAAACATTTGACTGATAATATCCGGTTTGCCATTCCAGGAAATCCCAGAGTGGTTTTTAAGCCTCTGCCCACAGCTTGTAAAGAAAGGCAAGAGAGGAACTAATCGATACCAGCACCCCAGCTGTGACCTGGCACATGAAGAAATCAAGAAAATAAATCCCATCCATAATCTGTATAATTTAACACTTGGAAGAAAGCAACATCTGGGATCGACTCCAAGCAGGACAGTTTTGCCCGGATGGATCTGAGCTTCCTGCACTGAGTGTTAAAGCCGCTTAGGAGGCGATGCCCTCTGGTCCCTCACCAGTCCAGCAAAGGGACTATCTTTTCCCTAGCAAGGGTTAATCTACCTCCCAAAAAAGAGGAGAGTGAGGAGAAGGAAAATAACAACTACTAACATCTACTCCTTGCCAGTAAAGAGGCTGGCAAAGACTCCCCTGACACTTTGAAGGAGAGAAAGCTGGAAACCTTTCCCAAAGGTGGGTTCAGGTCAAACTATTGTCTTGCTAATCAGTCACAATCCAGAATGGAAGCTAATGTGAAATGTGGAAATGACTTTGTTGAATCCTACAGTCCTTTCAATGGACCCCAAAGTCCTATCCCCAGGCAAAGTTGGGAGAAAAAAAAACACAAAAATCCCCTCGGACTACGACTCCCTGGGAAGGCTTTCCAGATTTTTTAAATTGCAGAAAAATGAATTTAGAACATAAGCAGATATCTACACATCATCTAAATCACTAGACCTGTCCTCAATTTTTAAAAAAACACACACACAAAGTACACCAGTCGGCAGAACAGGGCATTATAGGAAATAAAGAGTGTTAGTAAATTCCATAATGCTTTCTGTTAGACCTTCTGGGAGGTTATAATTGCATTTGGCCGGCTGCAGGCTTGTCGGAGAGCCTGGCTTCTTAATAGTCTCAACCCTAAAAGGAGTAACCGTCAAGGGGCGACCCAGCTGAAATCAAACAACAAAAACGGGAACTGTAACCCGCCTGAAATGGGAGGAGGAAAAGGAAGGGAGACTCCCGTATTCATCAGTCAACATTAATGTCCTTTGTTGTTCACCTTTACACAGAACAGCGAGCGCTATCCTGTTCCTTTTTCTCCGAACGCCAGTGTCAGGGTATGCTTTCCTAAAAGCTATCTCCCTGCCCCCAAGAACCAGGCTTTCCGATCCCCCTCCCCATTATCACTCAGCAGCCCTGTATCGCCACACCGCCCCCACTGCGCTCACCCGGGGTCGAGAGGGTGGCCAGAAGTAAAAACACTGCTGAAAAACCCGTTCTTCTCCAAAGACCAAAGAACCGAGCGGCGCAGATGTTGAAATTTACCAGTGCCCCCGCCCCGCAACATACACACCCCATAAACCCGGGATCGCAGGGAGGGAGGAGGGTCTGAGAGGGCTCAGCCTGTCAGAGCGGCTCTCTCCAGGACCCTGCCACATTCCACACTCCGGGAATGTCGATCCGAGCCAGAGGGAAGGGTTTATGCCTCCCTACTGTTTTGGGGGTGTTCTCTCTGCCCGAGTGTTGTTGTCTCCCTCTCCACCCAGAGGAACCGTTGCAGCTCCCTGTCGCTTTGGGGAAGAAGGGTAAGGAAGGAGAGAAACCCCGTTCGCCTCCTCTTCCAACTTGACACACACACACACACACACACACACACACACACACACACGCCCAGTCGCCACTCCAAACTCCGCAGGCAGAGCCCGAAGCTAGGGGGCCGGCCGCGCGCTCCCCCAAGCTGTCCCGGCGCTTCGGGAACCAGTGCGGGACGCGCCGAGCAGGCGGTGCGGGACGAGAGGCTGGTGCGCAGCCCTCTCCTTGGAGCTGGCTCGGCAAAGCCCCGTACCCGCTGCGCGATGCCAGGATTAGGCATTTTCAACCGAGCGGAGCGAGAAGGGCGCGGGGGCAAGGACGAGAAATGCGCACTCGCTCGGGCCAGAGCAGAATAAAAGTTCGCCCCGCGGAGACTTACCCACGCCGTATTTCTCGTGCTCCGTAGGTATCCACATGGCTAAAGGGGCTCCGGGGTCTTCAGGCTTTGTAATCCCCGCGCCCCTTCTCCGGCTCACAACAATGCACAGTCCCCGAGCAGCGCTGCAGTGCCGGAGCCCGGCGGCTTCGCGCGGGCTGCGGGCGCTGGGCAGGATCTGCGCTGGAGGCTCCCGAGCCCAGCGTTGACACTGCGCCGCCCGCAGCTCTCCCGGCGGCGGCTGCTCACAGTCCTCCGACGCGCTCCCGGGGACCCGGCGGCGCAGTCATTGTTCTGATTCACTGAACTAAGCGAACACGCCGGGGCACTCTCCGCCGCACCCCCGCCCGCCAGCGCCTAGTCCAGCCCTCCGGTCCCAGGGCTCCGCAGCACGCTGGGAATTGTAGTTCTAGGCCTCCCCATCCCGGAAGTGGGCGCGGCAATTGTTGTCGGGGCGGGGATTCAGTTTTACTGCTTACGTCCTATTGGTCCAGAGCGCGGCGTAGGTGTGGAGGAAACACCACGTCGACGGTGAGTTCGCCTCCAGTAGCGTTTCTATTGGTGCCACCCCGCCTCCGCCCCGCCCTGCGGCCCTCCCTTTTCTTCTCTGCCGGGTAATGGCTGCTTCCAAGACCCAGGGGGCTGTCGCCCGAATGCAGGAAAACCGTGATGAGAGCTGCAGCACAGTCGGGGGTGTAGGTTATGGGGGTGAGTACGGTGCCCCGGAGGTGCGGCTGATGTGTCTTCCCTTCTCTATGACCAGGTGTGCAACGGACCGGTGGTCTGACCCTAGGAGCCCTTCAGCTCTGGGGCCACCTGGGTTCAACTGGGCCCCACGGGTGGTGGCCCAGCGGGATGGGTTGGAGCCGGGGGCGGCTACTTGGTTGGGGCTGCCCGGGGATGGCGGAGAAAATGCCATGGAATGGCCTTCCCCTGCGCCGAGGAAGCTCCCTGAGCGTTTGTCTTCTGGTTTGGAGCTCCCAGCTTTGCGCTAGCTGCTGAGTGGGTTTGGTTCAGGTCTGGTTCGCGCGCGTGTGTTTATAACTTTGGGATTAGCAGCTCTTTTTCCTTACCAGTACACTGCCTCGGTTTGCTTGGTTTGACCTCGCAGATGTGTTTTATTTAGCTTCTGGAGAATTTCCAGTCGCAGACTGGTGGTCACTGCTGTCCACTCTACAGATTTGCCCAGTTTGTGGCTGAGGTGACCTCAGAAGGGAAAGTGTGTGTATCTCACAACCTCCTTGTAGATGGTTAACTGCTGTGGGTGTTCTCCAGATTTGTATGTGGAACCTGAGAGATCTTCCCAGTCTCTGGGTCCTTAGAGAAAGAAAAGGAAAGTGATAGATAATTTGCACTCGTGGCTTCAAAGAACATTTGAAAAGGGTTTTGAAAATCATCACAACTTTGGCTGTACCTGACTTTCAAGTTGTCCTCTGATCCACTGTAGGAATAAAAAACCAAATTTTGAAAGCTGCAGGTGGATTGTGTTTAGGACTCTTTTACCTTTAGTCTATCCCTCCCCCATTCCCCCCACCCCATTTTTGTCTTGATGTGTAATTTAGCACAAGTTGTCATTTTCTGATGAACATGGTTTGGGGCTTAAATATAGTTCTCAGACTGTTGAGACTTTGTTTTTCCGTTTATTTGTTTTTGCTTTCACAGTTAAATTGATATCTTAAATATTTACCTCAGCGGCACAGAGTTGAAGTGCATTTTTTTCCCACTTCCCAACAGTGGAACTCCCTACTCTGAAATTATTTTAGTACCTCTACCAAACAAATCTTTGGTAGTCTCCTGAGTTAAATATTGAATTTAACACCCTAATAGTTTATTTTTGGGTTGGTTATATATTGGGCTATCTGATGGTAACAGACTGTTACGGTTTCCTAGATTCTCAAAGTTCCAGAGGGCTACCAGTTTAAGATCTAAACATACACTCTTTGGTGAATTTATCTCACAGTCTAACTTATTCTTAAAAATGGCCGGGCACGGTGGCTCACGCCTGTAATACCAGCACTTTGGGAGGCCGAGGCGAGTGGATCACAAGGTCAGGAGTTCGAGACCAGCCTGGCCAATATGGTGAAACCCCGTCTCTACTAAAAATACAAAAATTAGCCTGGCGTGGTGGCGGATGCCTGTAGTCCCAGCTACTCGGGAGGCTGAGGCATGAGAATCCCTTGAACCCAGGAGGCGGAGGTTGCGGTGAGCCGTGATCCACCACTGCACTCCAGCCTGGGAGGCAGAGCAAGACTCTGTATCAAAAACAAAACAAAAAAAAAGGATATGCCTTTCAAAAATGTAAAATATTTAAAAATATTTATTTTTAAATTTTACAAGTTTAAAAGTTTTTAAAAGCACTTCAAACCATTCAGAAGTGTATGAAGTAAAAAAAATGAAAATTCCTTCACCTCACAGTCCACTCCCCGAGTATTAAGTGGTAAGAGTTTGGTACATATTCTTTCCAACATATTCTTCTTCTTTTTTTTTTTAATCCTACAATCCGTATTCTGTTAAACCAACATTCTTATATGACACACATTTGTATGATTTGAATTTTTTTTTTTTTTTTTTTTTTTTTTTTTAATTGAGACGGAGTCTCCCTCTGTTGCTCAGGTTGGAGTGCAGTGGCGCGATCTCGGCTCACTGCAAGCTCCGCCTCCCAGGTTCACGCCATTCTCCTGCCTCAGCCTCCCAAGTAGCTGGGACTACAGGCGCCCGCCAACACGCCTGGCTAGTTTTTTGTATTTTTAGTAGAGACGGGGTTTTACCGTGTTAGCCAGGATGGTCTCGATCTGCTGACCTCGTGATCCGCCCGTCTCGGCCTCCCAAAGTGCTGGGATTACAGGCGTAAGCCACCGCGCCCGGCCTATGATTTGATTTTTATAATAAAAAGGGATAAATCTGTATAAACTGAAAGTTCTGCAACCTTCTTTTTTCTTTCAGCAGTCTATCATAGAAACCCTTCCACGTCAGTACATTTGTTTCCTTTTTTTTTTAAGGACTGTGCTTATCATATTCCAAAATATGAATGTGCCATTCTTTAGCCATTCCCTTATAAATGAACATATACTGTGACTTTAGTTTTTCAGTAATGTTGCAATGAACAGCTTTATGTACATATATTCTTGCCCACTGGTTGTATATTTTGGGGGAAAATTGCTGGACCAAAGGTTATGCAAGTTTGAAATTTTGACAGATGCCAGACTTTCCTCTTAAAATATATTCAGCATACATTGCTACTTGTAATATGTGAGTGTTCTTTCCCCCATATTATCACAAACTTTGAGGAAATAATTAATCCAGGACCAATGTTTCAATGACTTGTAGATTGAATTAAGTAACTGATAGAAAGCTTAGTTTTTGGTTCCAGTTTGTTTTCAATAAAAGTGTTGAGTAGTAGTGAATTTGCAGTATCTATAACATAAAAAAATTTCTCACGCTTGGTGAGAACTACCCAGTATTCTCATTGACTTGTAGCAGTCAATAGGAGAAATTAATGGTTGATTTTTTTATGTCGTTTTTATAAGATAAAGTTGTCCTTAAAAATTCTGCTTAATAACCTATGTATCATTCTTTTACTTTTTCCAAAATCTTTTCAAAGCCAACAAAGTGTGATATAAATTATAGGTGTAAATATTTATATTAAAAGTATGTTTTTTGTTAGGCAGTCATTTAGGTTATCAAGTATGTCTTTCCCTGTAAAAATCATACACCTTTTTGGATGAGTTCATGTCCTTTGTAGGGACATGAATGTAGCTGAAAACCATCATTGTGAGCGAACTATCGCAAGGACAGAAAACCAAACACCACATGTTCTCACTCATAGGTGGAAATTGAACAATGGGAACACTTGGACACAGGGCGGGGAACATCACACACCCGGGCCTGTCATGGGGTTGGGGGATGGGGAAGGGATAGCATTAGGAGAAATACCTAATGTAAATGACGAGTTAATGGGTGCAGCACACCAACATGGCACATGTATACATATGTAACAAACCTGCACGTTGTGCACATGTACCCTAGAACTTAAAGTATAATAAAAATAAAATTTTTAAAAAAACATACACCTTTTTGACTTCTTGAAAACTGCTTCTTTTAAGAGATTTTCTTCTTGCTCTGATTCAAATGTTAGTCTGTGTGTTTAATACCCTGAGACAGTGAGGCCTAGGAAGGCTTTTTATATAAATCCTTGCAATTCCTCAAAACCTCTGCTAGAGTGAGTCAGTAGGTGGGGTGCAGGCAGGTGCAACACTTTCACTGAGACCACTGTGTTGCCAGACTTCTGTGGCTCCATCCTTCTCCAAGAAGGTCCCCAAATTGACGTGGTCAAGGATTTTTTGTGCTTTGTTTTTGTTTTTGTTTTTGTTTTTGTTTTTGAGACAGAGTCCTGCTCTGTAACCCCAAACTGGAGTGGAGTAGCACGATCTCGGCTCATTGCAACCTCCGCCTCCCGGGTTCAAGCGATTCTCCTGCCACAGCCTCCCGAGTAGCTGGGATTACAGGCATGTGCCACCATGCCCAGCTAATTTTTATATTTTTAGTAGAGACAGGGTTTTGCCATGTAGGCCAGGCTGGTCTCAAACTCCTGACCACAGGTGATCCACTCGCCTCGGCCTCCCAAAGTGCTGGGATTACAGGCGTGAGCTACTGCGCCGGGCCCACTAGGTCAAGGGTTAAAGGACACTGCTTTACATACATTTGAACAGTAACCAGGGTTTCAATTTGTCTTCTAAAATTAAGAACAAATAATAAATAGATTCAGCATACCTAACGCAGTGTCATTGGCATTTGTTCTTTTGCTGTTTTTAGTTAAAAGTCAGCAAGGTAGCACAATTTAATAATAATACATTTAGGAGGCTTTTGTGACTGAGGCTATTTCTTCTGAGTATTAATCTGTATCTCCATATTGTAATATTCTGTCAAAGTCAACTTTTTTCCCTCCGAATGCATGTTTAGTAGTTGATGATTTTGCTAATGCTTGGATTCTGGACCTTATTATCTGATGATTTTGGTAATGTTTATCTGCTAGAGAACTTACTATCTCAGGTGTGATGTCTCTGGAAGAAAGGGGGAAGGGTAGCAGGTGATGTAAACCCTTCATTCTTGTGTTTCCCATTTCAATAAATGGCATCAAGTCTAAGCTAGAAACCTAGGAAGCATCCTTGATTCCTAACTCGCCCTCAGGTATTGAATTTGATCAGTTAGCAAGCCTTACTTTTCTGTGCCTGAAGTATCTTTTGAACCTGTTCCCTCTATTCATTGCTACAGCCACTATGCTAATTCCATTACTAACCCTCACCATTACTGCTGAATTACCTACCTGCATCTCCCATACCCCAGAAAGTGCTCTTGAGAACCAGTCGTATGTGTATTTGTCAGCCTGATTCTGTTCTTGGCGCATTGTTAATGTTTAATAAATGTTTGACCAGAATGGAATTCTAGCTTGGACGATTGCAAAACCTTCCTGTTGATCTCGCTGACTCTTGACTTTACCTCCTTTAATCCACATTGTAAAACAAATATATTCATGGATCTCCACTTGAAATCTTCAGTGTAATTCTGCTACATGTATAATTAGGTCCAGACTCTCTGTGTGGCATTTAAGATTCTAATCTACTTATCTAGCCTCATCTTCAGTCACTCTGCTTCCTTTCCCATATCTCCATTATCCACTTACCATGTCACACTGTAGTTATTTTTTGGCAACTTTGTCTACCCCAGTGGACAGTGAACTTCTTGAGGTCAAGAGTTGCCTTATTTCACTTTTGTACATCCAGTGTTTATCAAAGCTGCATACAGTAAACATTTTATAACAGTCTAATGTTAGAATATGCTTGAAATTTATTCAAGGCATTTAGAGTGGCAACTATTTTGAGCAGAAGAACTGAAATAGAATAAAAAACTGAATAGATGTTTTATGCTTGTGAAAGGTATGCATACCAACTAAAATGCAAAATATCAGGAGGATGATATTCTTTCAAGATGATCATAGTTAGCATTTAAGGATAGTTTTTCAGTTTTTTAAAATAAAGTTTTAATGTTGTTTAAATAATAATTACATTTTTTAAAAGAATACTTTAGATCTGGCCTTTATAACTTTAAGCCTGTAACTGAATGACCTACCACATGGACCTAGAATTCTGTCTTTCATCATCTATATGGCTGTTACCAATTTTCTACAGGCTGTCATTCTATTTCTATAAACCATTAAGTCCAGTCTCATATATTTGACATGGCAATGGAAAGAGGACTAGACCTTATTTTGACAAAACGGTATTTAAATTCCAATTCTGACATTTAAAAGCTGTGTAACATAGGTTTATTATATGTGCTGCCACATTTATGAAAATATCCGTATAATATCTGTCTTGCAGTTATTGTGATTATTTCATATTTATATATTTAAGAAAACCCAGCGTATTTCCTGTTATAAAGTCAGACCTCAGTAAGTATTAGTTGCTTTCATTATAAAGATATGCCCAGTTATAAAGATATGCCTATCAAGAACTGCCTGCTCTTTGATACTGTATTCACTTAGGAAGCAATCTAAGTTGTGGAGTAACCCTGGGGAAGCTTAGGAATGTGTTGGTGATAACTGCTTATGCTGTCAGTGCTTTCCTGGAATTTGGGAGTTGTCAGAGTGTCTGTTGGTGCTACATACTAGTATTACAACTATGTGCTCTGCAAGCCTTTATATTATCTTCTGTATCCTCTCTCACTTCTATACAGTGCTACTCTACTCACACCCAGCTCCCCACCCCCACACATGCACTGACACTCAAAGTCATCAAGAAACTCAAGTAACATTGTATACTGGGGTTGCCTCACAAGGTATAGGCCATGGGATGTCAGAGAAGATAAGAATTATAGAAACTACTCTTGTAGGTCTCGTTTGGTGACATAGTTTGGCTGTGTCGCCACCCAAATCTCATCTTGAATTCCCATGTGTTGTGGGAGGGATCTGGTGGGAGATAATTGAATCATAGGGGCAGGTCTTTCCCGTGCTGTTCTCATGATAGTGAATAAGTCTCATGAGATCTGATGGTTTTAAAAAGAGGAGTTTTCCTGCACAAGCTCTCTCTTTGCTGCCATCCATGTGAGACGTGACTTGCTCTTCCTTGCCTTCCACCATGATTGTGAGGCTTCGCCAGCCGTGTGAAACTCTAAGTCCAATTAAAACCTCTTTCTTTTGTAAATTGCCCAGTCTCGGGTATGTCTTTATCAGCAGCATGAAAATGGACTAATACATTTTGTATAAGGTTCTGAAGAGGCCTTATTTAAAGCATTCTTTTATTTTCCTATGACAAATCAATGGGACCCAACTTGTAGGATATTTAGAGAAGAGCTCTTATTAAAAGGGATATTATATTAATGATGACGTATATGATAGCTAACATTTTTTTGAGCACTAACTGTGCCAGGTACTGTTTCAAATGCTTTTATAGGTATTATCTCATTTCATCTTTACAGCAACCCCTAGGTAGTCATATTATGCTTTTTATGTACAAATGAGGAAACTGATGAAAAGAGTAGCTTGCCCAAAGTCACACAATAACTGAAAAAAGACTTTTATCCTATGCACGGTTGTAATGATGTCTCATAGTAACTAAATTCCTTTGAATGAGGTCTGAAACAGACTTTTCTTACACATAAATATGCTCTAAATCCAATGTTACCATAGAAAGGCAGTATGGAATAGTGAAAAGATTTTAAAATCAGGCCAACTTAGGATCAGATTCTGGTAAACCTCTGAACTTCAGTTTCTCTTCTGTAAAATGAGTAATACTGTATCTATATTGCTAGGATGTGGAAATGATTAGGTGAGATGATAGAATAGTCTGGTCTTCAATTGTGACTGTTATTTCAGTCATAGGTATAGGCACATCTTTGGCATATGTGCCAGAAGTGATACAAGTGGTTTTAATATGTCTTCTGCACTTGAAGAGCAGGTTATTATTGAGGGATTTGATGGGTCAGATACCGAATTACATACTCTTATTTTGTTGACCTTGACCTTCCCATTCATGCAAAAGAATAGTGCTTCCCTTTACAATACACACTCATACACTTCCATCTGGAAAAACTGTAAAGAGGATGTCAATCAGATTCATATAGTAGAAATCATACTCTCTTCTAAATATAAATCACAAGTATAGAAACAAGCAATGTGCATAAACTGCTATCTCCAGTGATTAAATCTTTAAATGTTTCTATTAGCTCTTCTTAGAGAACTTTGCCACAAAATTAGGGTTCAGTTTTGACTTATTTGATAAACTTATCAGACTGAATGAGTTGGCATTTCATTGACAGTACCTTAAAGACTTGCCACCTCATGCTGAAACAAGTATGTTCTACTGACCTACTTGACCCAAAGGTGAGCAGGGCAGCTTTTTTCAGAAGTGGTGATAGATTTGACTGATCAGTCTTCTGCTTTTCTTTACATCTCACTGATCATCTTTGTGACTAGTGGCATTTATTTGCAACATAGGCAGCTGGGGTTGAATGATATCTTTGGCTGTAGGAACCAAGTAAAGTTTTCTAGAGCTAAACAGGATTTAAACCTTTGCTTCATGGGGTGAAGGGAGGATGGGAAAGAGGGAGTCAACAATTGACAAGTAAAATATTTAAAGTTTTATAGGATAATGTGGGATACTATTAAGCTTTCTCCATGAGTAGCATATTTAAAATAATCAATGTACAGTATTGAATCAGTAAAATATGTAGAAGGAAAAACTGGAATAGGAGTCAGAAGACCTGGATTCTGAATCTGAATTTGTAGCTTTTTAGCAATGTGAACTTGGGGAAAATGGTTTAACCTCTCTGAGCCTCAGTTTCATCAGGAAAAAAAAAATGATGTTGATATTATTGGGAGGTGTGGTGAGAGCAGAGTATGTTAAAGCACTCTATGAATCTTGAGGCACTATGGAAATATAGGGACAAATGATGCTACTGATAAAGGTCTGTCTCAAGAGGCAGTAGCGGGTACAAGCCCAAGCTTTAGACTTGGATAAACTGGAATCAAAAGGAGCTGTCAGCTAAAAGCTGTGTGACCTTGAGCAAAAGTAATAGGACCTCATTATTACTGTTATGGCTGCTGCTGCTGCTACTGCTACTACTACTACAAAAGCTTGGATGTAACTTTAAAATGATTTCAAACTAATCAAAGAACATTAAAGCTGGAATCAAGACAAATCCCACATTATACAATATATAAACTCTGTAAGGACAGGAACTGTTAAATATACCTTTAACCTTATCCTCTGGGACAGTGTCATGTTGTGATGGCATTTGGTGGTGTTTGGCAACTATGAATCAGCCCCATGCTGGGTTCTATATGGAATACAAATGAAGAACCCCTAGCCTTATCCATGTGGACATCTCAGTGTGGTTGGTGGGCTCTGCATCCCTGTCTCACTGGAGCTAATAAGAGAGTCTCTTCTAGTTCCATATAGCACTGTGGGATGAAATGGATACATTTGATTCTGTGATATGCATGCCTTGCCAGAGGCGCTGAACATACTAAAGCTTTTACATGTGTTTATTTTTAAAAGAAAGGAAATTCTTGTTTTGCCTCCTTGTTTCTCTAATACTGTCCTCATTTCATGTTTTTTTCTTAATTGAAAGAACTCTCCCCTCCCTACAAGTAATCACAGAGGCCCTGCCTTTAAAAAACTTTTTTTAGTGTTTTTATCCAAATAGAGAGATTTGGTTTTTTACTAGTAAAGATCTCAGAATTGTAATTGTGGTTATTTAACACAGTCTTCTGTTATGTAATAAGCTGCTATTCACCAGTAATAGCCAATTAGAAAAGAAAATATCCTGTACCCGCTAATTGTAATTACCATTATAAAGCAATTAATAGCAGGAACTGTTGCTGAACTGTAACATAACATCAATCAAGCTATCTTTGCCAAGGCACTGTACAACTGATTTTCTCAAATGAAGGAGGAGAGGGGAAGGAAAGGAAGGTGAGAGTCTGCGGGCTTATTTGAATTTCTTTCAAACCAGTTTATGAATGACTTTTGAATGCTTTTTAAATATGCCCCCACTCACAAAGGAAAGTAATGCTAATAATGTACTGGGACATTGAGTTATTCTTCCAGCAGCAGTGATCATAGACAGTACAGCTTTGCAAAAAGCTCACTGGACAAAGAATCAGAAGAACTAGGTTTTTTTTTGGTTTTTTTTGTTTGTTTGTTTTTTGTTTTTTAGACAGGGTCTCACTCTTTTGCCTAGGCTGGAGTGCAGTGGCATGATCTCAGCTCACTACAACCTCTGCTTCCCGGGCTCAAGCCATCCTCCCACCTCAGCCTTCTGAGTAGCTGATACTATAGGTGTGTGCCACCATGTGCGGCTAAATTTTGTATTTTTTGTAGAGATGAGATTTCGCCATGTTGCCAAGGCTGGTCTCGAATTTCTGAGCTCAGTGATCCGCCCACCTCAGCCTCATAAAGCGCTAGGATTTTAATCCCACTTCTCCTTCCAACTGACTGTGATTTTAGAGAAGTCATTAGCACTCCTGGTTAAGATTTCCTGGTTTGTAAATGAGGGAGTGAGATTATGTTAGCATCTTTTCAACTCCATCTTCCAAATATCAGTAAAAGAAAGAGGAGGTAGGTTTACAGCTTGGGAGCCGACATAATTCAGTCCTAGCATCTGTAAAAAGAAAAAGAAAAATCTGGATATGGCCTGAAGAATTAGTTGCACATGTGTGTGTCATTGATCAGGTGTATCAGGTTAGAAAATTGGCTGAGAACCACTGCAGTAGATGTCTTCTGGGATCCTTTACTCTGAGACAATATGGATTGATTATTAGGATGCATCCTATCTCACTCTCCTTTCCATTTGTAATAAACAGTGCAAATCTGAAAGAGCTATTGATAGAACTGAGGTTTCATTCATTCAAAAATTTTATTTAGCATCTGCTATGTGCAAACTTCTTTATTCTGAATGCTGTAGAATACAAAGATGAGAATAACATTGGTCTTGCCATCAAAGATCTTATGACCTAATAGGGAGGATATAAGAAGTACATATTACAAGGTAGAAAGTGCTGGGGAACATTAGAGCAATATAGATAGAGTTATGCAAGAAAGAGATTATTCCCAACAGGTGGTACTGGGCCTTGAAGTTTAATAATATTTGGACATGCAGAAACAAGGAAAAAGTGTTATAGGCCTAAACAAAGGGAGGGAGCAATAGAAAAACTAAGGGCATATACAACAAGTATCAAGTCAATTCATTTTGCCTAGAGAAAATGATAAGTAAATGGCAGCAATGGAAAAGAAGTCTGGAAATGTAAATTGAAAGTAGATCATACTGTCTCAGATGTTAGAACTTGATCATGCAGACTGAAACTGCCGTTGCAAAAATTATAGCAGGAAATTATTGCAGTGAGAGACGTCTGACCTAACCGACTCCATCTTGCTTCTAACCTCCAAGCTGCTGGTGTTCATTCCTGGATGTGGGCTGAACTAACTTTGGGAGGAGCTGAGTTCATAGTTTAACTTTGAAACAAAGAGATAACAGCCCTTTCCCAAAACAAACCCCCTTCTTGCCTGGCGAGTAGACTGCCTTTTGCGTGACTAACTAAATTAACCACCAGATTAAAAATTATGGTTTAGTAGTCATGCAGCTAGAGGCCACAAGGTTCTAAACCTCCTCAGTTGTTCCTAGGGATGACATCACTATTGTGAAACCTAAAATTAGTGTTTGAGATATTTTCCAGACCCTGCACTCAGTGGGTCAGCTGGTACCACTGTATCAATAAACTGGCTCATCCGGTCTTGTGGCCACCACCCAGAAACTGACTTAGCGCAAGAAGACAAGTTCGACTCCCTACGATTTCATCTCTGACCTGACCAATCAGCTCTTACCACTTTCCAATTCCCTATCCACCAAATTATCCTTAAAAATTCCTATTCCCAAATTTGGGGAGATTGATTTGAGTAATAATAAAACTCCAGTCTCCTGTACAGCTGGCTCTGCATGAATTAAACTGTTTCTCCATTTCAGTTCTCCTGTCTTGATAAATCGACTATGGTCAGTGGGCAAAATGAACCTATTGGGTCTTGAAACTTTGAAGAAAAGGAATAACAAGATCAAAGTTTAATCAGGTAACAATGTACTGGAGGGGGAAGGTTAAGTCAGGAGTCCTTGCTAAAGCAAGAGTTAATGAAGAACCACAATAGACTTCAGTAACTTGCCGTTGTTTTTTGTTTCGTATTTTAGAATTTTTTAATTGACAACTAAAAGTATGTATTATGTACAGCATGATGTTTTGATGTATGTATTAATATACACTGTGGAATGGCTAAAATAAGCTAATTAACCTTGCATACTTATCATTTTTTTGTGGTGAGAACATTTAAGATCTACTCATAGCAATTTTCAAGTATACAGTACAGTGTTATTAATAATAGTTACCCTGTTGTACAGCAGATCTCCTGAACTTTTTCCTGACTGAAATTTTGTACCTTTCGACCAACATCTCTCCAATCTTCCCCTCCCCCTAGCTCCTGGTACCTATCATTCATTGTACTCTCTGCTTCTATGAATGTGACCATTTTAGATTTCACATACAAATGAGATCGCACAGTATGTATCTTTTTCTGTCTGTCTTATTTAACTTTGCATTCTCCAGGTTCATTCATGTTATCACAAATGGCAGGATTTCCTTCTTTCGTAAGGCTGAATGATACTGTATTGTGTATATATATGCACCACATTTTCTTTATCTGTTCATCCATTGATGGACACTTAGCTTGATTCTTTATCTTGGCTATTGTGAATAATGCTGCAATGAACATAGAAGTGCAGATATCTCATAGGCACACTGATTTCATTTCCTTCAGATATGTACCCAGAAGTAGATTCGTTGGATCATATGGTAATTCTATGTTCAATTTTTTGAGGAACCTCCGTGCTGTTTTCCATAATGGCTATATTACTTTACATTCCCACCAACAGTGTACAGAGTTGCCTTTTCTCCACACTCTCTGCAATGCTTATCTCTTGTCTTTTTGGTAATAGCCATCCTAACAGGGGATATCTCTTCGTGATTTTAATATGCATTTCTCTAATGATTAGTGATGTTGAGCATTTCTTCATATACCTGTTAGCTTTTTCCTTTAGTTGCCTGTGCTTTTGGGGTCGTGTACAAAAAATCTTTGGCCAGACTAACGTCAAGAAACTTTTACCCTATTTTTTCTTCTAGGAGTTTTACAGTTTCAGGTCGTAGGTTGAAGCCTTTAATCTACTTTGAGTTGATTGTTATATAGGGAGTGAAATAAGGGTTCAATTTCATTCTTCTTTACATGGATATCCAGTTTTCCTTACACCATTTATTGAAGAGATTGTCCTTTCCCCCATTATGTATTCTTGGCGCCCTTATCAAAGATCAGTTGACCATAAATGCACAGATTAATTCTGGGTTCTCTGTTCTGTTTCATTGATCCGTGTGTCTATTTTTATGCCAGTACCTGGATTTTTGGATTTTGTTTTCATTTTGAGATAGAGTCTCACTCTATTGCTCAGGCTAGAGTGCTCTGTCTCCCAGGCTAGAGTGCAGTGGCACAATCACGGCTCACTGCAGCCTTGATCTATTGGGCTCAAGCAATCCTCCCACCTCAGCCTCCCGAGTAGCTGGGATTACAGGTGTGCACCATCACACCTGGCTAATTTTTAAAAATTTTTGTAGAGGGAGGTCTCATTATGTTAGCCCAGTCTGGTCTCCAACTCCTGGGTTCAAGCAATCCTCCTGCCTTGGCCTCCCAAAGTGTTGAGATTACAGGTGTAACCCACGAAACCCAGCTGCTATGCTGTTTAGATTACTACGGTTTGGTAGTAGATTTTGAGATCAGGTAAAGCGATGCCTCCAGTTTTGTTCTTTTTGCTTAACATTGCTTTGGCTATTCCTGGTCTTCTGTGGTTCCATATGAATTTTAGGATTGTTTATTCTGTTTCTGTGAAAAATGCCATTGAAATTTTGTTAGAGATTGCATTGAATCTGTAGATCACTTTGAGTACTGTGGACATTTTAATATTCTTCTAATCCATAAGCATGGCATATCTTTCCATTTATTTGTTTCCTCTTCAATTTCTCTCATCAGTGTTTTATAGTTTTCCCTGTACAGATCTTACAACTCTTTGGTTAATTATTCCTAGGTTTTTTTTTTTTTTGGCATGATTGTAAATGGTATTTCTTTTTCAATTCGTATGTTAGCGTATGGAAATACTAATGATTTTTGCCTGTTGATTTTATATCCTGCAACTTTACTGAATTTGTTTATCAGTTCTAACAGTTTTTTGGTAGAGTCTTTAGGGTTTTCTGTATATAAGAGTACGTTGTTTGTAAACAAAAAAAATTTAACATTTGATTTTGATGGCTTATCCTTGTCTAACTGTTCTGGCTAGGGCTTCAATACTGTGGTGAATAGAGGTGGTGAGCATGGACATCCTTGTCTTGTTCCCTATTTTAGAGAAAAAGCTTTTAACTTTTCACTGCTGAGTATGTTAGCAAGGCCTTATTCAGAGACAGGACTAGCTGGATTTCCTACGCCAACTAAGAATCCCTAAGCCTAGCTGGGAAGGTGACTGCATCCACCTTTAAACATGGGGCTTGCAACTTAGCTCACAACCGACCAATCAGGTAGTAAAGAGAGCTCACTAAAATGCTAATTAGGCAAAAACAGGAGGGAAAGAAATAGCCAATCATCTATCACCTGAGAGCATAGAGGGAGGGACAATTATCAGGATATAAACCCAGGCATTCGAGCCAGCAAGGGCTACCCTCTTTGGGTCCCCTCCCTTTGTATGGGAGCTCCGTTTTCACTCTATTAAATCTTGCAACTGCACACTCTTCTGGTCCGTGTTTGTTACAGCTTGAGCTGAGCTTTTGCTCTTTGTCCACCACTGCTGTTTGCCACCATCACAGACCTGCCGTTGACCCGCCACTGACTTCCACCCCTCCAGATCTAGCAGGGTGTCTGCTGTGCTCCTGATCCAGCGAGGCGCCCATTGCTGCTCCCGATTGGGCTCAAGGCTTGCCGTTGTTCCTGCATGGCTAAGTGCCTGGGTTCATCGTAATCGAGCTAAACACTAGTTGCTGGGTTCCACGGTTCTCTTCCGTGACCCACGGCTTCTAATAGAGCTATAACACTCACCACATGGCCCAAGATTCCATTCCTTGGAATCCGTGAGGCCAAGAACCCCAGGTCAGAGAACAAGAGACTTGCCGCCATCTTGGAAGCGGCCTGCCACCATCTTGGGAGCTCTGGGAGGAAGGACCCCCTGGTAACATTATCATATATGGCAGTGGTGCCCAACCTTCTTGGCACCAGGGACTGGTTTCGTGGAAGACAATTTTTCCACAGACTGGGTTTTGGGATGATTCAAGCACATTACATTTATTATGCACTTTATTTCTATTATTATTAATACTTATCATAATAAAGAATCAGTGGGAGCCCTGAGCTTGTTTTCCTGCAACTAGACAGTCCATCTGGGGGTGATGGGAGACAGTGACAGACCATCAGGCGTTAGATTCTCATAAGGAGCGTGCAACCTAGATCCCTTGCATGCGCAGTTCACAGTAGGGTTCACGCTCCTATGAGTCTAATGCTGACACTAATCTGACAGGAGGCAGAGCTCAGCTTCACTCACATGCAGCTCACCTCCTGCTGTGTGGCCCAGTTCCTAACAGGCCACGAACCAGTACTGGTTGGGGACTCTTGATAAATGGCCTTCATTGTGTTGAGGTAGATTCCTTCTATGCTTTTAATCATGAAGAGATTTTGAATTTTGTTAAAATACTTTCTCCACATCTATGGAGTTATATATTTTTTGTCCTTCATTCTATTAACATGGTTTATCACATTTATAGATTCATGTATTTTGAGCCATCTTTATATCCCTGAGATGAATTCCACTTGATTTTGGTGAATGATTCTTTCAGTGTGCTGTTGAATTCAGTTTGCAACTATTTTGTTTAGTATTTTGTCTATCAGGGATATTGCCCTGTACTTTTGTTCTCTTGAAGTGTCCTTGTCTGGCTTTGATACCAGGGTGATGCAGACCTTGTAAAATGAGTTTGGAAGTGGTTCCTTCTCTTCAGCGTTTTGGAAGAGTTTGAGAAGCATTGGTGTTAGTTCATCTTTAAATGTTTGGTAGAATTCAGCAGTGACATCATTAGGTGTTGGGCTTTTCTTTCATGGGAAAGCTTTTGTTACTGAATTAGTCTCCTGACCTGATATTGAGCTGTTCACATTTTCCCTTTCTTCATAATTGAGTCTTGTTAGGTTCTATGTGTATAGAATTTATCCATTTCTTCTAGGTGATCCAATGTATTGCCATGTAATTGCTCATAGTACCCTCATGATCCTTTGTATTTCTGTGGTATCAGCTGTGATATCTCCTTCATTTATGATTTTATGTATATGAGGCTTCTGTCTTTTTTTTTCTTAGTTAGCTTAGCTAAGGGTTTGTCAATTTTGTGTATCTTTTCCAGAAATTAACTTTTAGTTGTGTTGATCCTTTCTATTATTTTTCTAGTTGTTACTGTGGGACTGAGTACTGCAAGCCTGCCCTTGGGATGTGAATAGGCATGTGTGATGGTTAATACTGAGTGTCAACATGATTGGATTGAAGGATACAAAGTATTGATCCTGGGTGTGTCTGTGAGGGTGTTGCCAAAGGAGATTAACATTTGAGTCAGTGGTCTGGGAAAGGCAGACCCACCCTTAATCTGGGTGGGCACCATCTGATCAGCTGCCAGCGCAGCTAGAATATAAACAGGCAGAAAAATGTGAAAAGAGAGACTAGCCTAGCCTCCCAGCCTGCATCTTTCTACCATGCTGGATGCTTCCTGCCCTCGAACATCGGACTCCAAGTTCTTCAGTTTTGGAACTCGGACTGGTTCTCCTTGCTCTTCAGCCTGCCGGTGGCCTATTGTGGGACCTTGTGATTGTGTGAGTTAATACTTAATAAACTCCCCTTTATATGTATATATTTCATTAGTTCTGTCCCTCTGGAGAACCCTGACTAACGCAGCATGTCTCCCAGCTGATCCCTGGCTAGGCAGCACTACCGTCATTCCACAGCTGATAGAGGCTTGAAGATGAGATTCGGGGCCATTTCAGGATCTGCTGTTGGACTGAGGTTTGCAAGCTGGCCCAGGGGACTCAGAATGGTGTGTCTCCCTCTGTGTCTTTGTTCCAGGAACACTGATCTAGCACTGTAGCTGAGAAGGCCTGGAGCCAAGTTAAAGGATCCTTTTAGGGTCCACAGCAGAGACTGAGGTCAACAGGTCTGTCTCCCTAGGCACTAGTATGTGTGACTTTTCCCAGACTCCCTGGTGGATAGTTTTGGAAGAGGCCCAAATCCAAATGGGGCTGTAGCCAAGCCCACAGGGAGACAGGGTCATTTCCAAGTCCGGAGCCAAGATCACAGTTCATGAGTCTGCCACCTGGTTGTAGGTTTGCCCTCTCAAAATGACCCTTCTAGGTTTTTAGACTCCACTGGGGTTTTAGAAACTCCTACCTAAATCCCAAGGCTCCCACAAAGGCGCTTTTGTCCAGGGATGGCTGCAAAATTTTTTGAGAGAAGCGGGGATACAAGCAGGGGACCTCCTATTCCACTGTCTTGCTGACCCAGAATTCTCCGGTTAGAATTTTTTAAACTGGGTATTACAGACAACCGTAGTCACAGGAAGGCTTTCAGAAGCAACTGGGGTTTCAGTCTTCCTTGTCACATTCAAAAGGAAAGAGCTCTGCCCTTGTTAATAAAGTCAGAGCATAGCTGACTCCTGTAAGGAAATTTCTGAGATTAGAAAAATGTGCTGGGACAGAGCAGGTTGTATATGAAGATTCTGTCTACTTTAATAAGTTGGGTTCTGCTCGGGCACTGTCATTTAGAATGCCCAGATGACTGCAGGCAGAATACGCCATAGAGATTAGACAGGCATCAGTTAGAATACAGAGAAGTAGAGAGATCTGGTAGCGGGTAGTATTAAAGAAAAACTAGAGCTGGATGGTAAACTGGTAGAAAAAATATTTTATTCGGGAACTCTTACAGTAGAGCAGGGGTGTCCTATCTTTTGGCTTCCCTGGGCCACATTGGAAGAAGAATTGTCTTGGACCTCACATAAAATACACTAACACTTACAATAGATAATGAGCTTTAAAAAATTGTAAACAAATTTCATAATGTTTTGAGAAAGTTTACGAATTTGTGTTGGACCGCATTCAAGGCCACCCTGGGCTGTGTGTGGCCCACGGGCCAGGGATTGGATAAGCTTGTGAGGAAACAACACCTAAGTACAGAACTGGGCTCAATTCCTAATACAACATGGAAAAGTGGGAATTTATAGTCAAGAAATAGGTTGGAGGGTTTGGGAGATGGAAAATCACTAAGAGGAAACGTCAGGGATAAGGGGGGATTCCTGCTGAAGGCAGGCCAGGGTAATCAGATATCACCTGGGGGATGGTAAGAGATGATGAATTTTGTCAGCTATTGAGGGTGGTGAGATACTGAGGATGGGGGATTCTCTCTAAACTGATTTAGCAGGATTCTTGATAAAACTGAACTATGCAGGTCTGGCAAGGACAGGGCCTAGTCAGGAAAAGGGCTCAGAGGAACATAACTAAAATATGGTCAATGAGTCTTTGTTCAGTAGCAAGGACACAGCTACAAGTAAACTGGACTTTAGGGACAGGACTCAAGTTATTAAAAGTCCTGAAAAAAATTTAGGGCTGGGTGTGGTGGTGGCTCACACCTGCAATCCCAGCATTTTGGGAGGCCGAGGCAGGAGGATTGCTTGAGGTCAGGAGTTCAGGACCATCTTGGGCAACATAGCTAGACCCTGTCTCTAAAAAAGAAAATTGTAAAAGCAACAAATATAGAGGAAGATGGATTCTGGATGAGGCATCAAGTCAAGAAGTGATAGAATCAGGGCAACAAATTGAGAGCTCAATTACTGGAAAAGGAATTAAAGTTGAGGTTTGGTTTCAAGAAGTTAGTCATGTGTCCAGTGACTAGCATCCTAGAACCAGGTAGAGATGAGGCCAAGAAAACTGGGTTGATGCAGAGCCATTGGCTTGAGGCTGGAACAGAGCCAAACCAGTGGTGGGCTTAGGGACTCCTGCCATGCTGATTAGTGGTATTGGCAGGGGCTTAGTGCCAGGCAAGTCATTACAGTTGCCCATATGGCCACTGAACTTTTAACCCTGAGCTCATTAATCCTGAACAATCAGCCAGTTGTAATATAATTCTCAAGTATAAGGTAATAATACCCTTTCTTTTTCATGACCTCTAAAGTACAAGGGATTTGCTGCGGAGAAAGATCCCTGTTCTTGATTATTTTTCCTTGTGAAATACTTTAGAGTTTATTGATAGAACACATTAAATTATAATGTTAATAATTTTCCCATTTATGTTTTAGATGTCAGTAGTTACGGTTGTTTCTACAAATAGGGCACAATTCTGTTTTTCTTTTCTTTGTGTGAATCCCAGAGTACATCCAACCATGCAAATTTACATGTTCTTGGAGCCTAAATGAATTAAAAATTAAGACAATCTAAGACCTTTAGGTAACGGACTGAAAAGAAATTCATTTCATGCTTTTAAGATATTTTAATAGAAATTCATGTTCTCTTGTTTTTTTCACTATGCTATTGAAGTAGGCAAGGCCAATATAAATTTAGTATACTATTTATGTTTTTAGGGACAGTATTCCAGGACTCCATAGAATTATGAGGGAGAAAAGTATTATGATATTACATGAAGAAAATTTTTTGAGCAAATAATTTGCAAATACTGAGCTAAAGTTACCTGACTGTTTTACTTTAGGACTTTAGTGTGCTAATTTTTGTGACTGTCCAAGACATAAATATTATATCCTGTTTCCCAAATAGTTGACTATCACTACTTTTTTCTCAAATAGCATCTATTAACATTTCATGGGTTTCTAGTGTCCCATGGAATTTAATTTGGGAAATGCTAGTCAGAGTTATCTCCCCCTTATTTATTAAGAACGTTGCCATCCCAAACACTTCCATCTGTAAATATCTCCAGAAAAGATCCTCCATCCTGTGTCTGTAATAGTAATCACTGTTGTTCATCTTCATATGTTTCCTATTTATGCCCCAGGAGTAAGAAAATAAATATAGGATGCCAAAGCACAGGATAAATACAAGAAACAGGTATTTTTTCTGCCTCAGGGAGATGTAGCATCCTTTAAGGAGCATTTTCTCCATTATATACAAGAAGCCAGAGTTGTTTTGAAAATGTCCCAGGTATCACTGAAATTAATATTTATATAAACAAAACCTACCACTTTAGCACAATATGAGAACATTTACTCTTCAAATCAGCGTCTTTGTTTCTCTAGTTTAGTGTTCCTTTGATAGTACATTTGAATTAGGATTTGAATATTGAACAACAACAAAAAAAGTTTCCTAAGTAACCATTTTCTGACCTACTGTTCCAGAGTACTCAAGCCTGTGCTTCTTATTAAGTCAGGTAACCATAGCTTTCTAATGCATTATTTAAGGTTATGAAAATTTAATTCACATTCTTCTATCAGCTTTCATTGACTTCAAGAATGTAGATCAGTTGCATTTTTTTATATTCTCTGTGTGTGGTATCATTGTCAGAAATGTCAGTTTCTGAATTACTGTTTATTAATTAAATGATAAATCTAGGCATCTCTTTGATGTAAAATCCAAAACTAGTATGATATAGAGGAATTTTTTAGTGAAAGCTTTTTTTTAGACAGCTTCAAAATGATTCATAGGACCCATTGTTATTCACTCCTATTAGCAATATTCAGAGCCAACTGGCAAATTTCCATTTCTTCAGGATTCTCACTTACATTAAATGTAGTTTCAAAGTAGACCAATTGAGGCAAGCAGAGTTTAAATGACACAGCTGCATTGCCCTCTTTGCTTGTTACTTTTTCCTGAAATTACATTTGCTGATATCTCTTGTGGCAATACGTTAGTGAATCAGACTTTGAATGCATCTAATTTATGGATAGTTATCAAAATTAATTATAACTTTGTCAACATTAGTTGATCTTTGCATGAAATTAGTTGATCCTGCTTGAAATTCACTCATACTTCAGAAATTCGAACACATTTTCATATGCTTGCAGGCTGCGTGTTTTTGTTTTTTTAAGTTATGTAAAAAGAAAAAACTTAAATTAAATTGAACAGTTTAATTTAGCAAAGAACAATTCGTGAATTGGGCACTCATCAGAATTACAGCAGATTCTGAGAGACTCCAGCACTACCTCATGGTCAAAGGAGATTTATGGACAGAAAACAGAAGTGAGGTACAGAAACAGCTGTATTGGTTATCAGCCTTTGCCTAAATGCAATTTAAACAGTTTTTGGCCTGTGATTGGCCAAAACTGCATGATTGGCACGAGAGTAGGTTACCGTCTATTTACACATCCAATTAGGTTACAGTTCACCATGTAGGGAGAAAACTTTTGGCCAAACCTATGTAAGGAGACAGCTTTAGGCTAAACTTAATTTAACAGTTATATTCTTTATAAGTTATACTTTGTAAATATTGTAACCCTCATTATAAATATATATAATTTCTCTTTCTGGTAAAGTCATATTCATACTTCAAATCTTAACTTTTTTAAATGTGAAGCCATTCCTGCATGGCTATATTATTATGTAGCTGAATTAGCTACATATGTCTTTATAGCTTTAATCATATTATCCTATTTAGTTATCTGGGGAAATCCTATCATCAGCTTGTAGAGAGAGAAATTTTAATTCTAATAGTTCAGCTGTGTATACTGTGTTTGTTTCTTGGGGTTGCCTGTAACAAATTACCATGAACCACATCTTAAAACAAAAGAAATTTATTCACTCACAGTTTTGAAGGCCAGAAGTCCAAAATCAAGATGTCAGCAGGGCTATGCTCTCTTTGAAGGCTCTAGGGGAGAATCCTTCCTTTCCTCTTCCAGCTTCTGGTGTTATCAAGTGGTCTTGGCTTCTGGCAGCATGACTCCAGTCTCTGCCTCCATCTTCACATGGCATCCTTTCCTGCATCTCTTTTTCTTCCCCCATCTGTCTCTAACAAGGAATTAGACTGAGGACCCATCCTAATTCAGGATGCTCTCAAGATCCTTACTTTAATTACATCTGCAAAGACCCTATTTCCAAATAAAATCACATTTTGAGGTTCTAGGTAAACATGTTTTGTGAGTTATCATTCAACCAACTACTTCTATTGAATATATCACCGGTATTTCTATATAGTCTTCTATTCCATTTGGCCAACAGGTATGTGCACAGGTAAATGCATGTTCTTTCTGGAAGAGGAGAGACCTTTTTTTTTTTTTTTTTCAAGCTGTTGAGCACATGCTGTCCATTTGCTTGACTTTATGGACATTAGGCCTTATACATTGACTTTGTCATTCCCATAAATATTAAACTCCTCCTAGAAAGTCACCCCAGATGTTTTGAATGGAACATATTAAATATGCATGGTCTTTTATGCCAGGCTTTTCCAACACTCTTATTTTTTTACAATCTTTTTATTGTTTCAGGTAATCAGATTGTAGATAGTATATGCTAAGTTCTTTTGCTTATATAGTTGACAGATCACTATAAACTTGTTCTTTATGCATACAACCCCTGAAATTTGGTCTTATCCAAAGATCGAGAGCGTAGTGGGGTACAAAGATCATTGAACTTGTGGACAAAAGAATCAGGTTGACATATTCATTGTGTGACCTTAGATAAATCACACTCCCTGAACTTCTGTTTTCTCACAACTAAAATAAATAATCTTACCTCACAGAGTTTTGGTGAGGTATGAAGTGTTTAGGAGATTATTTTACAAAGTTTAAAGGGTTATATAAATTAAGCAGTGCTGTATTAACATCCTGCATGAAGGGATGCTTTTTGTATTTATATCATTTAAATATAGAGTGTTTGTTAGTGACATGGAAAGAAGTCAATTAGGGAAATGTTTTAAAAGGACAAGACATAATTGTGTATTCTTTGAGCTTATAGTCTAATTGGAGAAGAGTAACTAGTACCAATAACTAGGTTAAGCTCTGAGGAATGGATAGAGAACATATTTGTTTGAAAGAAGTAATTATGGTTGGCCTCATGGAAGAAATGAGAGAGACCAGAGTACCAGGGAAGACTAACAGGGAGGTAGATGGACACAGAGTAGCATAGTCTAGAGTAGTAGCTTGCATAGAACACTGCAAAGAAGAGTCAGATGCCATACAAGGACATTTCAGAAACTCTTCTTAAAGCTGCAGACTCCAAAGAGAAGCAGTGGTAGATAAAACGGAACAAAATACTGCATCTCATAACCAACTTATAAGAAACTGTCCAATCTGCTAAGCCCTTGTTTATATGGCCATGTGGGTCTTTGTTCTCCATGAGGCCAAGTGGTCTCCAAAAGCATTTAGTAGAATCTCTCTAGTAATTGTCACACAGACAATTTTCCCTAGAAAAAAATGACACCTTTGATATTCTCGAGCTCTGAGTCTCAGCAAGCATTTATTAAGCACTAATTATGTGCTAGGCCCTAAAGCCACCAAAAAGAACAAGACAAGTTCCTGTCTTGAAGAAGCCACTTGTCTAGTAGAGGAAAGTAACGCAGAAGTGCCGTGAAAGAGTCAACACTGAAGCAGCAAGTTAATTTATCCCAGATTTCTGTGTTATTAACCTGTCTAGGCGGTTAGGGTAGGCTTCACAAAGAGATAATTCCTAGGCAGAGGTCTTTGCCAGGTGGCCAAGGATGGATATGCCTTCTTGATAGAGTGAGGTGCTTGAGGAAGGGCTTGGGATGCCCTACACCTGCTTTTTACCAAAACCTAAAATAGAGCAATGGAGTAGGAGACAAGGCTAGAGAAGGGAGCAACGACTGCATTATAAAGGACCTTGTGGGCCATGCGAAAGAACTTGGATTTTCTCCTACATGATGAGGAGAGTGCTTTAAGTGGGTGAGTAATATGAATCAGATTTGCTGTATAGAAACAGCCTGTGGCTGGCCGGGCGCAGTGGCTCACACCTGTAATCTCAGCACTCTGGGAGTCCGAGGTGGGTGGATCACCTGAAGTCAGGAATTTGAGACCAGCCTGGCCAACATGGTGAAACCTCATCTCTACTAGAAACAGCCTGTGGCCGTACTAATGTGAGAATGGATATAGGCACAGGAAAGGATAGTTAGGAGACTTGTTAATTGGACATGTTCCTTATGTAGTCCAAACTGGATGCCCAGCTAAAAATCAGCTATGATTTTCTTTATGTTAAAGGAAAAAGCCCAAAATGAAAGTATATCTCATGCAAGTCTCCCAGAATTGGCCCCACTACTTTAATCTCTTGCAGCTTCTCAACCAGAGAACAGAGATAACTGAGGATTTTATTTTTCTCCCTTACTTATAACCACTTGTGAAGTGTGAGTTCCACACTAGAAGAATCATCTAAGAGTCACAGATCAAGTAATTAAACCTCTTTGTTGAGTGCACACTTGACTTTGTGTGGAAATCTGCACTTTTAAATTTGCTTTATTTTCTAAATGAGAGTACATTTTTCAAAGTCATGCTCTTCTTATTTCTAAGGAATTTACAGCTCATAGCTTTTCCATAATTAAAATTGGCCATATATTAATACTCCTGCAATTCTGTATTTTTGTTTTGATCCATGCCTATTTTTACCAGATATTCCTAATTAAGCTCTAGATTTTATACAAAATTTACAAGAATTTTTAAACAAGACCTCACCTCATTTGGGATTTGGGATAGAGGAGTGATTGTGTCTTTAAAATCGTGTGTTTGTGACCAGGCACGGTGGCTCACACCTGTAATCCCAGCACTTTGGGAGGCCAAGGTGGGCAGATCACGAGGTCAGGAGTTCAAGACCAGCCTGGTCAACATAGTGAAACCCCGTCTCTACTAAAAACACAAAAAATTAGCTGGGCGTGGTGGCAGGTGCCTATAATCCCAGCTACTCAGGAGGCTGAGGCAGGAGAATCACTTGAACCCGGGAGGTGGAGGTTGCAGTGGGCTGAGATCGCGCCATTGCACTCTAGCCCGACAACAATGTGAGACTCCGTCTCAAAAAAAAAAAAAAAAATTGTGTTTTTGTATATGATGTGTGTGTGTAAAATTTTTTTAAACAGAAACTCTTAAAATGTCAATGTGTTAATTGGAGTGTAGTGTGATAAACCAGAAAGGGGAAATGCTGGTTTGTCACTATAATTTTTCTCTTATTGAAAACTTACATTCATATCTACTGCAAATCCTTTATTCTGTGCAACTGATAAATCCAAGGTCACCCTTATCAAAATTTTGGAGATACTTAGTCTTCCACTGGAGTGCTTTTTCATGATAAACTGCATGTTTTATAAGTAGCTCCGTTATCTCTGAAGTCTCTGATGAATGCCATCTGGTCCAAATGCTGGGTTGCAATTTTTCAGGTTGTTTTTTGGCTCCTTCCATCTCCCCATCATCCCTTTTTTTTTTTTTTTTTTGGATAACTTTTTATTATATAGATACTCCATTGCCTATGAGTGTTTTTACTGACATTCTTTAAATTTTCTTTAACATGAATGATGTCTCCCTTTTATTTCTGAAAACAAGAGAGGATACCAGCATAGTAGTAGTTTACATCAAGTACTGTTATCAACACAACCACGGAACTTTGTTAATTCAAAGAGTATTTCCACTAATCAGTTTACAGTGTATGTATTCTTTCTGACTAGCAAGTATATTAACTTGAAATAGGTCATTTTGAGTGAAAAATCTAGCCTGTTATTTCAGAAACAGACAAAATAGTATTTTCTACTTCATGAGGAAAGAAGTATCTATTTAAATTTCTTTGTTTTCTCCAATTACCTCCCTTGGCGAAAACAGCAACAGTATTGGGAACTGCCCCTAAAATAAATAACTACATATATATATGTGTATATATATATGTATATATATGTGTATATATGTGTATATATATGTATATATACGTATATACGTATGTACGTATACATGTGTATATATACGTATATACGTGTATATATACGTATATACGTGTATATATACGTATATACATGTATATATACGTATATACGTGTATATATACGTATATACATGTATATATACGTATATGTGTGTGTGTGTGTGTGTGTGTGTATATATATATATATATATATATATATATATATATATATATATATTCCCTTAACTGAAAGTTATCTCAAAACCCTTCTCTCATAAGTGTCATATGTGAAAGACTGGACAGATGATTTTAAAAGTAGATAATGAGATCTAAGGAATTAAAGTAGGGATTGGGAGTCAATCTAATTGGGATTAAAGTTTCAGGGGAAGACAAACAGAAAGTGAATTGCAAGGAAGAGAAGCAAGGTACCAACTAGACAACCGAAGAAACCTTGTGAAATGGACAAGATGTGTCTATTTGAAGAATTCTAATAAAGTAGTATGTCTGAGATCACTTGCAGATTAACACTTCATGTGGTTTTTGTCCTCTCCAGTACCTGTTCTGAGTTGATGATATACCTACTTTGAACTAATTTGAAAGCTAGATTACAAATGGAATACTAAGAATTGAGGCCACTTCTCTGAGGTTACTGGAAGTGCAAGCATATGTCTATACCCAAACAATAACACACATTACAGTTGATGATAATCTAGGCATTGAAAGGGGTGAGCAAGGGTTAAAACGGTCTGCTCCCTGGGATGCACTTTCCTCAAGATCCCCTTGAGTTGTATATCTGGATGGCAATTTAATATCAGTTTTGTGTTAGAGCAGTTGTGTATCAAACGTTTTTTGCCGTGTCTAAGTCAAAAATATGGTGGTGCACGTCGTATCCCATTGACCTCACTATGCTGAAGTTTTATCTATGGTCAGTGGAGTACTTTGTACTCTTCAGAGTGATGGCCAGTAATTCCAAAAGCCTAAGGTTTTCTGAATGATCTACTCTCGTTATCTCTGCATATTTTGAAAAAGTTTATATTTATTATCTTCTGACCAGTCTAACCCTAATTCATATATTCTCTCTGCCTAAAATAATCTCTTCCCTGCCTGCCTACCTCACCAACTCCTGCTCATTCCTTAAGATTTCATTTAGATTTCACCTTCAACTTTTCTATGAAATGTTCTTGCTGACTCCTTTCCTCCACCCAAAAGGTAAACTTCTACCCAGAATTTTCTTGTTTTATCTTGTTACTGCTTCATTTTCATTATCAATTTCTGATTTCAGCTCAGAAATAGGGATTTCACAATCCGATTGGGATTGGGATTGTGATGCACTTTGCTCTTGTATTTTACGTTCAGATGCCCAGTAAATGTCAGTGTTACTTCTGATTCGCACTTAGATGAGATTAGACATGTGCCTGCTATATGTCCAGTGCAGAAGCTAAGTCACCTCTGGTTCCATCTTATTCTTCTCTGCCTGCTAACCATTGCAAGATACTGTTCTTGCAGGGCCAGTGCTACATTGGCTTTCCTCCACAGTCCTACCCACACTGTTAGCAAGTCATATTTTTTGAAGCATCATTCCATGCTTGATCTCATTTTATCACCTCAACTACTTTTAGCATATAAATGAATTATAAAGCAAAAGTCAAAGGTCATACAACTAGTTTCTACCAACAGCACTGTCATGGGAACTCCTAGATCTATTTACTCTTAGCATGTTATCATTATACAATGATATTACTCCCTTACCAGCAATATTGGCAGTGCTCTTTTTTCAAAGCAGAGGCACTTAAAATGGTTAGAATAGTTGATTTTGGTTTTCAAATTGACTACATGGTTATTATATTTTGATGAACAGTTTTCTGCACAGAATATTCTGAGACTTTACCTCTAAATATTAAATCACAGGTTCCAATATTCTGATTTGAAAATTGAGAACCTAATTGAAAATTGAGAACAACTTGTTATTAATACACCTTTTCTAGTTGTATTCTTTTCAAAATTTTTTTGAATTTTTGGTAATAGGTCTATTATATGAAAGTGTAAATTAAAGTTCTTATTGCTTTTCTGGCTACTTTTTTTTTCAATTATGCTAACTGCTCTCTTGCCTTCCTCTATTCAGTTACTTAGGTAATTTTACCAAAAGGTTTTTTTAGAATCACCTCACTGGTAGTTTGAAATATTTAATATCTTTCAAAATCTGCTTGCTGATTAAAATTTTTTTTCTACTTTACCATGCTTTATTTAGCCAGTTCATTATTAATAGGCATTCACATTATTGCACTTCCTTTTGAAGTTTGAAAGAATACTGCAGTAACCATCCTTGTATTTCTTAAAAGTAGAATTTCTGGGTTAAATTATATGTGCCTTTTAAATTTTGACAAATGTTTTCTGTCTTCGTCCATTTATGCTGCTGTAGCAAAATACCGTAAACTGAGTGGCTTGTAAACAACAAGAATTTATTTCTCATAGTTCTGGGGGCTGGTAAGTCCAAGATCAAGGTACCAACAAATTTGATGTTTGATGAGGGCATAGTTCATTCTAGCTGTCTTTACATGGCAGAAGGGACAAGGCAGCTCTATGGGGACTTTTTTTAAAGAGCACTGTCACATTCATGAAGGCTCCATCCTCATGACCTAAATACCTCCCAAAGGTCCTACATCCTACTATCAGCACATTGGTGATTATGTTTCTACATATGAATTTTAAGGGGACCATTCAGACCATAGCAGTTGCCAAATTTTCATTATTCATAACTGTACTAATTTACACTGCAAGCAATTTGTAGAGATCCCTATCCTTGAGAATGCAGCATATTACCAAAGTTTTTGATGTATGTCTGTCTAGTGGTAGAAAAATGATATCCTACATGACTATTATTTATATTATAAAATTCATATTATTAGATTTTTTATTTGTATTTATTTTACATAGTATATATTTGCATCTTAATATCGACTTATATCTAATTTTCATGTTTGTTGTAAGGAAAGCTGAGCATCTTATATATAAGAGCCATTTGTATTTTCTTTTTTATAACCAGTTTGTCCATGTCCTTTGCCCATTTTCTATTAAGTTGTAAACATTGATTTGAAGGAGTCTTATATAGTAAGGAAATAATGTATTCTGTTTGTTTGTTAATTATTGTTTGACATTGTTATTAATAGCCATCTATTTTTTGCCTGCAGAAATTTATTTTATTCTTTTTGCAAAATTGATCAGTCTTTTGTGTATTACTGTGTTTTACATCATAGTTAGAAAAAAGACAATTTTGCTCCAATATTATTTTTAAATTTTTCATTATTTTATTTTAATGTATTTTTATATTTTGATATTTTGTTGAGGCCTTTAGTCTGCCTGAAATTTATTTTGTGGTAAATGGTGGAATAAGGAAGTTTTTGGGTGGACATGTTTTCACTTCTGTTGGAATTCTACCTAGGAGTAGAATTCCTGTGGTCATATAGTAACTATGTTTGACATTTTGAACTGTCAAACTGTTATAAAACAGCTGTACCAGTTTACATTTCCACCAGCAGTGTCTAGTGCTCTAATTCTCCACATCTTCACCAACACTTGTTATTGGTCTTTTACTATAGCCACCCAAGTGGGTATGAAGTAGTATCTTATTATAGTATTGAATTGCATTTCTCTAGTAACTAATAATATTAAGCATCTTTTCATGTTCTTATTGACTATTTGTATAACTTTTGAGGGAAAATGTCAATTTAAATCCTTTACTCATTTTTAAATTGGGTTATTTATCTTTTTTATTATTTGTAAGAATTCTTTATATATTCTGGATACAAGTCCTGTATCAGTTCTATGATTTTCAGATATTTTCTCCCATTCTGTGGGCTGTCTTTCCATGTTCTTGATGGTGTCCTTTGAAGTACAAAAGGTTTTTTGGTGTTGTTCTTAATTTTAATTATATCAAATGTGTCTTTTTTTTTTTCGTTTAATCACTTGTATTCTTCATTTCCTAACCAAAAAAGCTCTGCCTAATCCAATGTCATTAATATTGACCCCTGTTTTTGTCCCAAGAGTTTTATAGTTTTGCTCTTACATGTAGGTTTGTGATCAGTTTTGAGTTAATTTTTGTGTATGGTTTAAGAAAGTAATCCAGCTTTTTTATTTTGCATATGGATATCCAGTTTCAGCACCATTTGTTGAAAAAGCTACTGTATCAATTGACCATATATGTGAGGGTTTATATCTGGACTCTGAATTCTCTACCACTGATCTATATTGGTCTTTTCTGATGCTAGTACCACACTGTCTTAATTACTGTAGCGTTTTAGTAAGTTTGGAAATCAGGTGAGTGTGAGAGCTTTAACTTTTTTCTCCTTTTTCAAGATATCTTTGACTTAACCTGCTGATTTTTCCAAAATCAGAGCACATCAAAAGAAATACAAATAGCACCAGTAACCCTTTGTTTTAGCATATATGTAATGTAAATAGTCTCTTGAAATTTGTTCTTAATGGATTATTTTTCAGGTACTATCCCTTGATTACGTTAGACCTAGGTACTACTCTGGTCAGGTAGAGTCTGAACATTTATGGGCTTTAGTTTTTTTCTTGTATTTAGAGGTTGAATCAATTAGATACCCTAGGTCCCTAATATAGCTTCTAAAAATTTGGGTCAATAATCCCTCCTTTCATCTCATTATAGTTGAACATGTAAGTATAGGAGAGAAAAAATGTCCTCATTAGTTAGTATTAATAAAACACCCATGTTGTATAATTCACGGTAAGTGTTAAAATGGAAAGCTAGAATGATTGTGAGTGCTATGGCAAATGGCTTGAATTTTGGTGACTCATAAAATTCTATGAGTCCTCATTCACTATTTACTTTCCATATTAGAAATTAAACACAATCTCATCTTTTAAATTACAACCCAAAAGGCAATTTTAGAAACATTTATGTTGTAAAGTGAGGGACTTCGACACACCACTGACAACACTAGACAGATCATCCAGACAGAAAATCAACAAAAAAACACTGGGCTTAAATTGGACTTTAGACCAAATGGACCTAGCAGACATTTGCAGAGCTTTCAACCTCAAAACCACAAAATATACATTATTCTCATCAACGTATAGAACATTCTTCAAGGTAGACCATATGTTAGGCTACAAAAGAAGTCTCAGTAAATTTTTGAAAATCAAGATCACATCAAGTATCCTCTTTGAGCACAGTGGAATAAAACCAGAAATCAATTCCAAAAGGAATTCTCAAAACTACACAAATATATGGGATTAAACAACCTGTTCCTGAATGATCAGTATGACAAAATTAAGATGGAAATTTAAAAAATTTTGAAACAAATGAAAATGAAGACACAACATACCAAAACCTCTGGGACAGAGCAAAAGCAGTGCTAAGAAGAAAGTTTATAGCATTAAATGCCTACATCAAAAGAATAGATCACAAATTAATAACCTAATGTTGCACTTAAAGGAACCACAAAAACAAGAATAAACCAAACCCAAAGCTAGCAGAAGAAAAGAAGTAACAAGTCAGTACAGAACTAAAATAAATTGAAACAAAAAAAAAAATCAATGAAACAAAAAGTTCTGTTAAAAAAAGATAAAGAAAATTCATAGACTGCTCAATAGGCTAACGAAGAAGAGAGAAATTCAAATAAACACAATCAGAAATGAAACAGGAGAAATTACAGCTGATACCACAGAAATACAAAAGATCATCAGAGACTACTATAAACAACACTATGCTCACAAACTAGAAAACCTAGAGGAAATGGATACATTTCTAAAAACATACAACCTCCCAAGATTGAACCAGGAAGAAATAGAAATCCAGAACAGTAATAAAAATCTCCCAAAAGCAACAAAAAAAGCCCAGGACCAGATGGTTTCCAGCTAAATTCCACCAGATATACAAAGAAGAACTGGTACCTGGCTTACCAAAACTGTTACAAAAAGACAAGGAGTAGGGAATCCTCCCTAACGTATTCTGCAAAGCCGGTAACACCCTGATGTCAAAACCAAGCAAGGACACAACAAAAAAAGAAAACTATAGACCAGTATCTTTGATGAACATAGATGCAGAAATCTTCAACAAAATACTGTGAAACAGAATCCAACAGCACATGAAAAATAAAGAAATAACCACCTGCAGAGGAGGCTGAGGAAGATGGATGAATAGACCCCTCCAGCAATCATCCCCACCTATACAAACACCAAATTGAACAACTATCCACACAAGAAAGCACCTTCATAAGAACCAGAAGTTAGGTGAGCAAATCACAGTACCTGGTTTTAACATCATATCAACAAAAAAGGCACTGAATAGAATAGGAAAGACAGTCTTGAATTGTCTAATCTGTCTCTCCCCATCTCTCAGCAGTGGCAGCTTAGCGCAGAGGGTGCTTAGGGGAGGGAGAGCGCAGTAATTGTGGGACATTGCATTGGAGCTCTGTGCTGCCTGGTCACAGTGGAAAGCAACACAGGGCAGAATTCAGCCAGCACCCATGGAAGGAACATTCAGACCAGCCCTATAGCCAGGGGGAACCATCCATTCCAGCCTTTGGAACCTGAGTTCCAGCTAGCACCACCAGCAAGGCTACAGTGCTTTGAGGTCCTAAAGAAATCAGAAAGGCAGTCTAGGCCACAAGTACTGTGATTCCTGGACAAATCCTTGTGCTGTGCTGGGCTTGGAGCCAGTGGACTTGAGGTACATGTAACCCACTGAGACACCACCTGTGGTGGCCAGGCAGGTGTTTGTGTCACCCCTACCCCAACCCTAGGCATCACAGCTTGCAGCTCCCACTGAGACTCCATCCTTGGTCTGAGGAGAGAAGAATGGGAGAGTGAAGACTTTGTCTTGCAATTTGGATGCAGCTCAGCCACAGTAAAATAAAGCATCATGCTGAGTCCTAAAGCCCCCATTCCAGGCCCTGGCTCCTGGATGACATTTTTTACTTAATTTTTTTTTTTATTTCAATAGATTTTTAGAGAGCGGGTGGTGTTAGGTTACAAGAATAAGTTATTTAGTGGTGGTTTCTGAGATTTTGGTGCATACCACCCTGAACGTGCCTGACCTCATCCGTATGACATTTTTAGACACATCCTGGACCAGAAGGGAACCCACTGCCTGAAGGGAACAACCCAGTCTAAGCAGGATTCATCACCTAATGACTAAAGAACCCTGGAGCCTTGAATAAACATCAGCTATAGCCAGGCACTACTCACCAATGAACCTTGGATGAGACCCAGTACTGTGCTGGCATCAGGTGTGACCCAGCGCATTCCCAGCTATGGTGTCCACAGAGAAAGACTCCTTCTGCTTGAGGAAAGGAGAGGGAAGAGTAAAAAGACTTTCTCATGCAACTTGGGTACCAGCTCAGCCACAGGAAAAGAAAGCACCAGTAGATTCCTAAAGTTTCCAGTTCTAAGCCCTAGCTCCTGGACAGTATTTCTAGACCCACCCTTGGCCAGAAGAAAACCCCCTCGCCCTGAAGGGAAGGACACAAGTCTAGCTGGATTTATTACTGCTGACTAAGGAGCCCTAGGACCTTGAGTAAAACTCAGTGGTAGCCAGGCAATAGTTGCCACAGGCCTCTGGTGAGACCCAGTACTGTGCTGGCTTCAGGTCTGACTCAGCACAGTCCCAGTGGTGGTGACCACAGGAGTGTTTGTGACCCCTCTCCCCCCAGTTCCAGACAGCTCAGCATGGAGAGAGAGATTCTGTTTGTTTGGGGAAAGGTAAGGAAAGAGAACAAGAGACTCTGCCTGTCAATCCAGAGAATTCTGGATTAGGCAAACAAAAGCCAAGAGATTTTTGTCAACACCAGACCTGTCCTACAAGACATGCCAAAGGGAGTTATTCAGTCTGAAAGAAAAGGATGTTAATGAACTATAAGAAATCATCTGAAGATGCAAAACTCATTGGTAATAGTAAGTACACAGACAAGTACAGAATAGTATAAAACCGTAATTGTGGTATGTAAACTACTCATATTTTGAGTGTTTTGAGTAGAGGGACTAAAAGATGAACCAATCAAAAATAAGTACTACAACCACTTTTAAGACATAGACAGACAGTATAATAAGATCTAAATAGAAACAATGAAATGTTTAAAAGTGGGAAGTTTTATTGGTTTACAGTGTAGAGTTTTATTGGTTTTCTCTTTGCTTCTTTGTTAGTGTGTTTATACAACCATAGTGTTAGCTTATCAGTTTAAAATAATGGGTTAGAAGATGTTATTTGCAAGCCTCATGATAATCTCAAATCAAAAAGCCTACAACAGATAAAAAATGAAAAGCCAGAAATTAAAATGTACCACTAGGGAAAATCACCTTTATGAACACGAAGACTAGAAGAAAGGAAAGAAGGAAGGGACGACTACAAAACAATCAGAAAACAAATAATAAAATGACAGGATATCAAAGAGATTTCTGTACTCCAGTGTTACATCAAGTTAAAAAAGCTTTTACACAGCAAAGGGGTGGTTAATGGATACAAAAATATAGTAAGATGAATAAGATGTAGTATTTGATAGCACAACTGGGTGATATAGTCAACAATAATTGTACATTTTAAAATAACTAAAAGATATAATTGGATTGTTTGTAACACAAAGAAAAGATAAATGCTTGAGGTGTCAGATATCCCATTTGCCCTGATGTCACTATTACACATTGCATGCCTGTGTCAAAGTATGTACCCCAAAAATATATACACATACTGTGTACCCACAAAAAATTTTTAAGAAAACAAAAACAAATACTACTGAGCTATAGTAACCAAAACAGTACAGTATTGGCATAAAAACAGAATGAAACAGAATAGAGAACCCATAAATAGAATGGAACAGAATAGAGAACCCAGAAATAAATCCATACATTTACAGTGAACTCATTTTTGACAAAGATGCCAAAAACATACATTGTAGAAAGGACAGTTTCTTCAACAAATGATTCTGGGAAAACTGGATATCCATATGCAGAAGCATGAAACTAGACCCTTATCTCTTACCATATATAAAAATCAAATCAAAATGGATTAAAGACTTAAATCTAAGACCTCAAACTGTAAACCTTCTAGAAGAAAACATTGGGGAAACTGTCTAGAGTTTCTTTGCCCATTGGTCTGGGCAAAGATTTTTTTAGTATATCCCAAAAGCTCAGGCAACCAAAGCAAAAATGGACAGATGGGATCATATCAAATTAAAAACCTTCTGTACAGTGAAGGAAACAATCAACAAAGTTAGGAGAAAACCCACAGTATGGGAGAACATATTTGCAAACTATCGTCTGAAAAGGGATTGACAACCAGAATATACAAGGAGTTCAAACAACTCTATTGGAAAAAAAAAAAAAAATCTAATAATCTCATTAAAAAAATGAGCAAAAGACCTAAGGAGACATTTCTCAAAATAAGACATACAAATGCTGAACCAGGTATATGAAAAGGTGCTCAACATAACTGATCGTCAGAGAAATGCAAATCAAAACTACAATAAGATATTATCTCACCTCAGTTAAAATGGCTTTCATGCAAAAGACAAGCAATAACAAATCCTGGCAAGGATGTGGAGAAAGGGGAACTCTTGTACACTGTGGGAACATAAATTAGTGCAACCACTATGGAAAACAGTTTGGAGGTTGCTCAAAAAACTAAAAACATGCAATCCAGCAATCCTACTCCTAGGTGTATACCCAAAATAAAGGAAATCAGTATATCAAAGAGATAATCTGCACTTCCATGTTTGTTGCAGCACTGTTGACAATAGCCAAGATTTGGAAGCAACCTAAGTAAGTGTCCATCAACAGATGAATAGCTAGAGAAAGTGTGATACATATACACAATGGAGTACTATTCAGCCATAAAAAGAATGTGATCCTGTCATTTGCAACAACATGGATAGGATTGGAGGACATTGTGTTAAGTGAAATAAGCTAGCACAGAAAGACAAACCACATGTTCTCACTCATTTGTGGAAGCTAAAAATTAAAACAAGCAAACTCATGAAGATAGAGAATAGAATGATGGTTACCAGAGGCCGGGATGGGTAGTGGTGGCAGAGAGGTGAGGATAGTTAAAGAGTACAAAAATATAGTTAGATAGAGTGAATAAGATCTAGTGTTTGATAGCACAACAGGTTGACTACAGTCAACAGAAATCTATTGTACATTTAAAAAATAAATAGTATAATTGGAATATTTGTAATGGAAATGATAAATACTTGAGGTGAATGGATATCCCATTTCCCCTAATGTGGTTCTTATGCACCATATGCCTGTATCAAAATATCTTATGTACCCCATAAATAAACACATATACTGTTTACCCATAAAAATTTAAAATTTAAAAAAAGATATCTCAATAGGTGCTGAAAGAATATACGGTACAATTCAGCATCCTTCATGATAAAAGCTCTCAAACTAGGCATAGAAGAAGCATGCCTCAAAATAATAAACCCACAGCCAGTGTTACATTGAACAGGAAAAAATTGACAGCATTCCCCCTAAGAAATAGAACAAGTATCCCCACTTTCACCACTGTTATTCAACATAGTACTGTAAGTTCTAGTTGTAGCTATCAGGAATTAGAAGAAATAAAAGGCATCCAAATTGGAAAAGAGGAAGCTAAATTATTTCTGCTTGCTTGTGATAGGTGCTAAAGATGCCTAGATTTTATAAATGAATTCAGTACAGTTGCAGGATGTTAAGTAACATACAAAAATTAGTAGCATTTCTGTACACCAATAACAGTCAAGCTGAGAACGGAATCAAGAAGTCAATCCCATTTATAATACCTACCAAAAACAAAATAAAATAAAATACCTAGGAATACATTTAACCAAGGAAGTGAAAGATCTCTACAAGGAAAACTATGAAACACTGATGAAAGAAATTGTAGATGACACAAATGAATGGAAAAACATCCCATGCTCATGAATTAAAAGAATCCATATCATTAAATTGAACATACTGCCCAAGGCAATCTACAGATTCAGTGCAATTCCTATCAAAATATCAATGTCATTTTTCACAAAATTATAAAAAAATATTTTAAAATTTACATGGAACCACAAAAGAGCCTGAATAACCAAAGCAATCCTAAGCAAAAAGGACAAAGCTGGAAATATCACATTACCTAACTTCAAATTATAATGCAAGGCTACTAAGCAGTAACCAAAAAAGAATGGTACTGGTATAAAAATAGACACATATATCAATAGAACAGAATAGAGAACCCAGAAATAAAGCCACATACCTACATTTAACTGATCTTTGACAAAGTTGACAAAAATATACACTACAAAAGGACACCCTATTCGATCTATGGTAACAATGCTGGGAAAATTACACCGCCATATCCAGAAGAGTGAAACTGGACCCATATCTATCACCATATGCAAAAATTAACTCAATATGGATTAAAGACTTAAATGTAAGAACCTGAAACTACAAAAATTCTAGAAGAAAACCTAGGAAAAAATCTTTCGGACATTGGTCGAGGCAAAGAATTCATGACTAAGACCTCAAAAGCAAATGCAACAAAAACAAAGATAGACAAGTGGAACTTAATTGAACTAAAAAGTTTCTGTATAGCAACAGAAAAAATCAACAGAATGAACAGACAACCTATGGAATGGGAGAAAATACTTGCAAACTATGTATCTGACAAAGGACTAATACCAGAATCCACAAGGAACTCAAACAACTAAACAAGAAAAAAAAAAACCATTAAAAAAGCAGACAAAGGACATAGACATTTTTCAAAAGAAGACATACAAATGGCCAAAAAGCATATGAAAAAAAAAAGTTCTCTAATCATCAGAGATGTGAAGATTAAAACCAAAACGCAGTACCATCTTACAAGAGTCAGAATGGCTATAGTTAAAAAGTCAAAAAATTACAGGTGTTGGTAAGAATGCAGAGAAAATGGGAATATAAACCAGTACAACCATTATGGAAAACATTTGAACATTTGTCAAAGAATTAAAAATAGAACTCTCATTTTATACAGCAGTCCCACTACTGGATATTTACCCAAAGGAAAAGAAATAATGTATAAAGATACCTGCACTCATATGTTTATCACAATACTATTTAGAATAGCAAAGCATTGGAATCAACCTATGTGTCCATCAATGGATGATTGGATAAAGAAAATATAGTGTTATATACCATGGAATACTACTCAGCCATAAAAAAGAATGCAATCATTTATTTTGCAGCAGCATGGATGGAACTGGAGGCCATTATCTTAATTGAAATAACTCAGAAACAGAAAGTCAAATACCACATGTTCTCATTTATAAGTGGGAGCTAAATAATGTATACACATGGACACAGAGAGTGGAATAATGGACATTGGAGACTCAGGTGGGTGAGTGGGATGAGGAACTACCTAATGGGTACAATGTACACTATTCAGGTAATGTAACTAAAAGCTTCACTGCTGTGAGCTGTATCCACATAACAAAACTGCACTTGTACTCACTAAATATATTTTTTAAAGTAAGAAATATGTATACTGTAATAGTCTTTCTGTACAAATAAGATGTACTTCCTATGGCAGTGAGCTATTAAGCCTAATGGAAATATATTTCTAAATATTTTACTCATATTTCTCATAATAAGCAGTTCTCGCTTCTAGGTTCTCTGCTTATGTGACCTATTAGTTTTAAGCACAATTTTTTGGTTATAATTTAAATCGCATATACTTATGTTCACTAAAGCAGACCCATTGACATTCTGCATATCAGTGACTTTTACTTCTTTAAAATTAAAACAGAGAATTTAGTAGACATAAATTTAAATATACACAGAAATAAAAAGAGAAAAAAAAAGGTTAGATGTATTTTCCCTAACCAGTTTTTCATTTAAGTATCATATACATATATAGTTTTCTCTATTATCTCTTTCTTTTACAATACCTGAAGACTTCTGTTTATGTCACCTATTGCCTAATTAGATTAGAATTTATGATCATGTGATTTGTTGATGTGCAGTAACCTACACTTTCTGTTTGTAACCTTGATGTATGCATTAAACATTTTTTTTATAATTTAGTAGTTTAAAGCCTCATAATATACAGTTATTTATATAATTAGGAAAAAATTCATCAAGTAATTATGAACAGTTTTCACAAATGAAATGTAATATGTTCCACCCTTTGTTAACTAGGAAAAGTAGCACAAATCCTGTTTTTTTTCTACTTTGAATACCTAGTTTATTGGCACAGAAAAGATCAAATTGTATATCTTTTGAATAAATGTTGGTTTACAGTGTCCAAAATAATATTTTTTCTCACATCTACTCTTCTTTTGTAGCCTTCCCTTCAGAAACTTCTTGTTCTTGGCTTTCTGATTTCTTACTGACTACTCTTCTCCTGGATATTTTGGCTCACGGACCTTCAAGTCATCATTTCTTCCTTTCAGTTATTCCTTTACCGCTACCCTAAGACAGTGACAGCAGTCAGCACATACATTGTTTTGGGATCAATCCATAGATTCTGAGTGCTGGGGCAACTGGGTAAAGGTGACAGAGAATGCCAGTTGAAGCTGCAACCACCCTTCTCTCTTACCGTGGCTCTATATTATTGTGACCTCTTAGATCCTCTTCTCATGTCCTTTCTAGGCCATTGCAAGGGAGAAGCTCCATTCCATGGTTGTTGTGGATACGTTCGTTTTCTATGCTATGTCGTAGCATAGTGTCATAAACTATGTCATAAACACAAAAGTTTTGTGATCTAGCCTCACAATTCTGGAGGCTGGTAGTCTGAGATCAAGGTGTCAGCAGGATTGGTTCCTTCTCGACTGTGAGGGAGAGTAAGTTCAATGCCCCTATCCTACCTTCTGGTGATTTGCTAGCAACCTTTGGCATTCCTTAATGTATTATCCCAACCTCTGCTGTCACCTTTACATGGTGTTCTCCTTTATGTGTGTGTCTCTGTGTCCAAATTTTTCCTTTTTATAAGGATATCAGTCATATTGGATTATGACCTCTAATGACCTCATTTTTACTTGATTACTTTTGTAGAGACCTTGTTTCCAAATAAGGTCATATTCTGAATACAGTGGGTTGAGACATCGTATCTTTTTAGGGAGACACAATTCAGCACATATCACTGGATATCTTATAATAGCCAATGTCAGAGTATCCAAAACTGGGACACTCACCTTCTTCCTTTGATAAGCATGGTTCCACAACGTAAGGAAGGGAAAGTCTTCTGTTTTCCTTCTTTGCCCCTTACACTGTCACTAAAGAATGTCCAGGTAGTTCTCAAAAATATAATGGTCCAGGAACTACATTGGTATAAAAGGTAAGGCCGAGTACAGTGACTCATACCTGTGATCTCACCATTTTGGGAGGCTAAGGTGGGAGGATTGCTTGAGCCCAGGAGTTTGAGACCAGCCTGGGCAACATGGCAACACCCCATCCCTACAAAAGATACAAAAAAAATTAGCCAGGCATGGTGGTGCACACCTGTAGTCCCAGCTACTCAGAAATAGAAGGCTGAGCCTAGGAGGTCGAGGCTGCAGTGAGCTGTGATGATGCCACTGCACTCCAGCCTCGTGACAGAGCAAGACCCTATCTCAAAAACAAACAAACAAAACAAAACCCAACCAAGGTAAGAATATGGCAAAGGTAAGTATTTGTCCTCAAAGAGCTTAATAGGAAATTTGATATTATAACTGAGTACTAAGGGGAGCAGTCCAAAAGTAAATGGAAGATGAGAAGAAAAGCCTTTGAGGACCTAAGAGAGCCAGTTCTAGAGGACCTAGGATTTAGACCTCATTTGAGATTAGATGATGAATAGTAAAGAAAGGCATTGCAAATGAGGAGGAAGCATGGTGAGTTTGGAGTCTGTGTGGAGCATCAGTTTGTATGGAAGACATAGCCATTGAAGACACTGACTGGAGCAGATTTATATGGAAGCAGGACTTTTCTGTCTTGTTCTCCTTGGTACCTTCAGTGTCCATCCAAATGCTTGGCATACAGTAAGCATGAATAAATACTGATTTAATGAATGACTATTAGAAAGGCAGAGCAAACTATTTTGGTTAGTGAGGAAAGAAAAAGAACATTTATCTTAGGAATGCAAGTCGTTTTAATTATTAGGCCCCAGAGAGACATTTAAATGAGACTGCAGTCATGCCCTGCTACCTGCTTTGAGTTATGTATTCATCTCTTGAAACTGCTTGCTCTTGCCACAAGTACCTACAAATTAACCTAATAATGCCACACTGCACACTGTAACCCATACCCTATAGTTTAGCAATGTATAACCAATCACTAATCAATGTTTCTTTATAAGCCAATGAGAATTCCTGACAAACAACTTTGTATCAGTCCACTCCCTGTCCCCCTTTTTTGCCTTTAAAAATCCACTTGTAATTGCCGCTAAGTGAAGGGTGTATTCAGGGCAACTTAAATCTGTGCTCCTGGGTCGCAGTCTTCAAGTCTGGCCCAAATGAGCTCTCTATTCATTTTTGTCTCAGTTTCTTCCTTTTGGTCAACATTAGCTAGCGTAGATTAAAATAGGTGCAGAAAAGTTCAAACATGATGGAATACAGTGCAGCTATAAAATTTTGAGATAGCAGATTGACATGAGCAAATTGTATTAGGAAGATTAGTCTGAGAGTAACATAAAGGCAGGATGAATTCAAGCTTAGAGTGTTGGAATTTTCTGAAATGAATAATAAGCCAGAACGTTTTGGAAATAATATTGGTGTGAGGCAAAGAAGATGTGAAGTTGGAAATAGAAGACAGACAAATCTAAGAGATACATGTTGAATCATTGAGCACCTATCATGTTATATGACTAAATGTTTTTTTAATTTATTATAATTTAGAATTAGAGAGTCTTTGAGATTGTAACATAATAGGCATCCAGGCACGGACGCTCATGCCTGTAATCCCACCACTTTGAGAGGTGGAGGCAGGCGGATCACCTGAGGTCAGAAGTTCGAGACCAGCCTGGCCAATGTGGTGAGACCCCGTCTCTACTAAAAATACAAAAATTAGCCAGGCATGGTTGCGGGCACCTGTAATCTCAGCTACTTGGGGGGCTGAGGCAGGAGAATCACTTGAACCCAGGAGACGGAGGTCACAGTGAGCCAAGACCATGCCATTGCACTCCAGCCTGGGCAACAAGAGCGAAACTGCATCTCAAAAAAAAAAAAAAAAAAAAGATTTTATGAGACCTTGGATTTTAAAAGCCTCAAATTAGGCCTTACACTTTTTGAGTACTCAATAGGTGTCAGTGGACAAATACAGAAGAAGGTAAATGATGTAGAAGTTTAATTTCCACCTTGGAGAGTTGGGTAATGATTTATCTTTTGTGAGAAGTGTGAAGTCAAGAATCTGTGTTTCTGGTTGTCAGGGAAATAAGAAAATTTAATGTATTTCCAAGATGACTGCAGTACATGCAGGTAGTCTTAGGATATGCCTGTTGATCATGACTGCAGATAGAGACTGGCCCATCTAGGAGAGTGGATGTGGCTCTGAATAGGGGGTGGGGGTTGAGGGGGGCAGGTCTTATATTTGGTTGGTTTTATTTTTTTTTTTTTAATAAAGAGAAAAACAAGCATTAAAATCTCAGGAAGCTCAGTTAAGGGTCAGAAGTATGAACAAGTGCTAAAACAAAGGGGGAAAAACAGAATCATAAAACAACTAAAATAGAGATTTAAACAGAGCTTTAATTTTTCCAATTATAATAATACATTTATAATAACACATCAATAGATGAAATTATGTAACACCAAAAAGTAGAAAGGAAAAGGGAAGAAAATTACTCTATAAATCTACCACCAAGAGATAATCACTGTTAATCTTCTAGTATCTATTCTTCTAGACTTTTCTGTATATGTATGTATAAACATGTATGATGTTTATATGTGTATATATACATTTTTTTAGTAGGATCATTCCATAAATTCTGTTTCCTAGTCTGATTGTTTTAGGTTTAATCTCGTATATCTTGGTACATTTAACTATACATTCAAAAATGATAGTCATCATTTTTGGTGACTATTTAATATTCCCTGAATTCTTAGCTCTTCTTTTCCATCTTGTACATGGGACACCATCTTACTTTTTCTCTCCAGGGACTTCTCTTCATGGAAGAAATTTGCCTTATAAAACACAATCTGGATTGACGTATCTTTTCTTACAAAGTTATCTGTGCTGTTGGTTCTGCCTGTTACTTCCATCCTGTTGATTCTTTTGTGTGTTCGCTAGCCTGTACTGTTAACTCCAAATTCTACATGTCTAGACTTGACTTCACATTCTTTTCTCACTCATGGGTAATACTAGTTGTGGTCCAAAAACTGTCATCCTAACATTCACAGACCAGAGGTTCAACTGTATTGAGCTGCTTTGAGTCCTTCTAGCTAAAGCCTTGGAGTCTCCACAGTTTTCTGTCTAAAGCAATTTTATGTTGCTAGGATGGGCTGAGGCAGGAGGGCACTTCATTGCTAATCTTTTCCCTTTTGTGTTTTAACCAATAAATACATAGCTCCAATGAACAAAATGAGTAATAAAATATTGGCTTTAATACTCAAAATTAGGGGTTCCCTCTTAAGCAATGTTAGTGGATGTGACTTTGTACTGTGTTAAATGAGCCATTTGATCCCTTTCATGCCTCGGGGATTGGAAGAGAGAGGTCTGCTTAGTAGATACTTAAACCAGATAGCTGTGTAAGAATAGCTTTGCAAACTTAGTTGATAGTAGAAAGCATGAGAGAGTCCTGAAAAAGAGAGACCTGGATGATGTGTTCAAGCACAAGTGGTCAAAGAGAAGGAAATAGGAGACAGAGTTGAGTGTTGCGGGAAGTCAGGGACCCCAAATGGAGGGACCGGCTGAAGCCATGGCAGAAGAACATAGATTGTGAAGATTTCATGGACATTTATTAGTTCCCCAAATTAATACTTTTGTAATGTCTTATGCCTGTCTTTACTGCAGTCTCTAAACATAAATTGTAAAGATTTCATGGACACTTATCACTTCCCCAGTCAATACCCTTGTGATTTCCTATGCCTGTCTTTACTTTAATCTCTCAATCCTGTCAGCTGAGGAGGATGTATATCGCCTCAGGACCCTGTAATAATTGCATTAACTGCACAAATTGTACAGCATGTGTGTTTGAGCAATATGAAATGTGGGCACCTTAAAAAAAGAACAGGATAACAGCAATTGTTCAGGGAATAAGAGAGATAACCTTGAACTCTGACCGCCAGTGAGCCAGGCGGAACAGAGCCATATTTCTCTTCTTTCAAAAGCAAATGGGAGAAATATCGCTGAATTCTTTTTCTCAGCATGGAACATCCCTGAGAAAGAGAATGCGCACCTGGGGGTAGGTCTCTAAACTGGCCCCCCTGGGCGTGGTCATCTCTTATGGTCGAGACTGCAAAGGTGAGATAGACTCCAGTCTCCCATAGCGCTCCCAGGCTTATTAGGAAGAGGAAATTCCCGCCTAATAAATTTTGGTCAGACCGGTTGATCTCAAAACCCTGTCTCCTGAGATGTTATCAATGACAATGGTGCCCGAAACTTCATTAGCAATTTTAATTTCGCCTCGGTCCTGTGGTCCTGTGATCTTGCCCTGCCTCCACTTGCCTTGTGATATTCTATTGCCTTGTAAAGCACTTGATGTCTGTGACCCACACCTATTCACACACTCCCTCCCTTTTTGAAACTCCCTAATAAAAACTTGCTGGTTTTTGTGGCTTGTGGGGCATCACGGAACCTACCAACATGTGATGTCTCCCCCGGATGCCCGGCTTTAAAATTTCTCTCTTTTGTACTCTGTCCCTTTATTTCTCAAGCTGGCCAACGTTTAAGGAAAATAGAAAAGAACCTATGTGAATATCGGGGCAGGTTCCCTGATAGTTGAGAGTAGTGTTTTCAGGTACCCTGCCCTGATAATGTTTTATTTTTTAACCTCTGCTCCACTTGTGGGGAGAGGTGAACAAAGAGATAGAAAAGCCTCCTCCCCAACCCTCCCAAGTGGTGGAAGTCTTGCTAAGAATGTTGGTGTGAGTTGCAAAATGAGTGCCCCTCTCACCAATAAACATTAATTTGTATCCAAATCATTTTGCATCTTCTACCAGTCTCCCTTCTTCAAGTCGGCTGTCAGCACATCATTCCCAAGTTTTAAAACCTAGTGCCTCCTGTTTTCTTTTTCAACAAATATCAACTTTTATGTCTACTTTTCTAGCTTATAATTTCCACCCACCTGTATTTCTCACTAACCTTCATATTGCTCAGGTCCTTTTTCTTTGCATTTCTTGTTTCTTCCTCTCTTCCAATCATATAAATCCTGCCTAGCCTTCAAAAACCAACCTGAGGAAGAATCCACACTTGGAACTTTCCTCTACTTGTCAGACCCACAGTGAATTTTTTTCTTCTCAGTTTGCTGCATGTTTATGTGCTAAATTTAATGATTTTTAACTCTAATCCCAGAGATGCCTCAGATCTCTCAGATCTCTCAGAGGAGCCTCACTGGGGATGAAGGACAGTTGGCACAGATGGCACGCTGAAGACTCCCTGTACCCTCTTTAACCTCTTTAACTTTAAAAAGTTTCTGCTCGTACAGATTTTATATAATGGGATTTTATGTGAGATAATTTGGAAGAGAGTTCCATAACTTAAAGTGTTTGAGAAATGTTGCTCTCTAATAATAATACCAACTCATGTGTTACTCAGTCAATGAAATACTGTTACTTGCATTTTTGTTTTATATGTATATGTTTTGTCTCATAAATTACACTGGAAGCTCCTTGAAGTTAGTTATCTTTCTTTTCCCCAATGGGGAAGGATTCTAGGTAGAATCAACAAACCTAGAATCTGGGGACCTGCAATATTCTTTACTAGTGATACCCTTGGACCTGAGACTAAATATTTGATAGCTCCCTTCTTTTGTGTCCTTATGTGAAAAGTAGTAATGAGGTATTAAATTCTTCAGATGAAAGAGTGATTAGGCCTTTGTATTGAAGTGCAGTGCCAAGCAAAGGAGATGTATTCTGTTGATTGATTCATTTTTAAATTTCATTTTGTAGATCTATGAAATTCATACTGAGATTTTAAGTGACACAAGCACTGCCTCTCTCAGTAATATCTCTCATTTTTAAAGACAGCTTATAAGAGAGGGTGGTACATAACACGAAGGAATGGATTGATAAAGTTATGATTTCATGCATCAGCAGCAAGTAAGGAGGATAGATTTTTCAGGAATGCCGCTTCAATTACCAGTTTTTTGTGAGACTGACCGAGTCTTGTGACATAACTTCTCAATCCCATTTATGCCTTTTGGCCTAACTTTTTTACACTGATGCACAATATGTGAACTGGTACATTTTACTGAACTACATGTGTAGCAAAGCCCCATTATTTATGTTTTTCTTACTACATTATTTAAGAAGTATACAGTTAATGAAAGTTCCATTGATTTGCTTATTTCCTTTGGATTACACTACATTTGAGATGCAAGAGGGTAGCTTATTGCAATTAAGAAGTAGAAAAACAAGGCTGCTGAGTGGAATACTGAACTGAGAATAAAGTGCCTTTGTCACCATAGAGCCCCGTTGTTCTTTAAGCATTTTCTTAAAAGAGTGAATGAATGGAGCAGGATAGCGTATTTTTTCTGTGTGCAGTACAAGGGTAGAGCTGTGGATTTCTTGAGTCACTGAGACAGAAAGAAGAAAAACTTAAAAAGAAACAAAACTCTTTTCTGGTTAAAAGGTACTTTATACATATATACCCATAATATCTCTAGGATAAAAATAACTTTGCCCAATTCCTGAAAAGGAATCCTATTGGGTAGAATCAACAAACCTGGAATCTGGGGAAGTACAATATAATTTACCAGTGATACCCTTGGACCTGAAACTAAACATCTGATAGCTCCCTGCTTCTATTTCCTTATCTGAAAAGTAGTAATGAAGTACCCTCATCAGATGAAAGAGTGATTAGACCTTTGTATTGAAGTGCAGTGACAACATATGGTGAAATCCTGACCATGAGATCCAGTAAAAGAAACAAAAGATACTCAGCATTTCAGGCTTTGTATAGTCAATGAGTAAATAAACAAAGAAACAAACCAAAGAGTATTCCCTAAGAACCTAGATGTAGTGTCTTAGGAACTGGGCCACCTACTGAGGATAGAACGATGAATAAAACATGGCTTTTGTCCTTGAGAAAGTCACAGAGAGGAAGCAGGCCTGTAAACAGGCAAATCACAATATGGTTTGATAAGTAGTGTCTTGTGAATGGATTTGATAAGCAGGTATGTTTAACAAGGAATGCCCAGGGAAAAGGTAAATAGGATCTTGACATCTTCAAAGAGGAGGTTGTAATGGAAAAGGCTTCAAAAGGGAGTTATTTTGAAGACTGTATTGCTAGGCATTCAACATCAAATATCAGATGTAAATCTTGGTCCTCTGTTGTCTAAATATAATAATTTAAGAATTTTGCTGTTAGATTTTCTTCTAAAATCAAAGAACTGAAATTTGAAATGGAAAATTTGGAGAAACTTCCATGGAGATAGCATTTTCATTTGCTAACATTGAGTCTAAAATTCTAATATAAGTATCATTACAAACCATAAGCAAACCGATGCATACAACCACCTGTCACTAAAAGCAATTTCTAGTGATACTTGCTCCCCAACCTGTTTAAATCTACCTCTCACGTTATTTTTCTCTCTCTCTGACTCTTCTTAATTTCATTATTTGAAAAACTGAGAGCAGGCCATTCACCTATCTTTCTCCCTTACTCATCTCCTGAACTATGTTTTTTACCTACTTGAGCCCTCTGTCCCCCATATCTAGTTGGGCAAATAGCTCATCCTTCCAACGTAGCCCCCAGCCTCGGGCCATCGTGCCTTATTGTACATAATAAAATCCTGCAATGTTATTTCTGCCACTTTTCCTTCTCATCCTTTCAAAAAGATGTTTTTGTTTTCTTCCCTGAATTGCAAGGAGATTATGCATCTTCTAAAGATGGAGAGATCTATATATGATCATGTCTTATTATTAAATGAGAATTTGTACCTTAATTTATAGAAATACCAGAAATTGTACAATGTGACTTTGCTTTATTTTCTCAGAAATGCTAAAGTTCTTTTATCATCATTATTATTATTATTCAGTTCCCCTCTTTTCATTCACTTGTGTACTGATGACTTCTTTCTAGTTTGTCCCCATAGCAACACTGGATAATGCTAATGAAACTGCAACATCTTAAGCTCTCCCACAGAGCATATCTGTTAAAATAGCCATGAAACACTATTTTCTTTCCTTAAAAGAAATCAGTATTTTGGAATCTCTCCCATGATCAAGACTTAACTTTCTAAACTGTCTAACTAGCATTGAATCTTTAATTTAGAGAAGCTTTTTAGAAAGCAATAAACCACATTTGGGACACCATCTCCTTCCCCACATTCATATCACATGTTGGTATACAGCCATGGTTCTCAAAGTATGGTTCCCCAGCAGCATCAGCATCACCTGGGAACTTGTTAGTGATGCTAATTGACATGCCATACTCCAAACCTACCAAATCAGCAACTGCAACTCTGGGAATGGAGCCCAATACTCTGTTTAAACAAGTCCTCCAGGTGATTCAAATGCATGATACAATTCAGGAACCACTGGTGTACAGGATAGGCAGTGCTGTAGTAGGCAACAACATCACATCCAGTTTGTGTGTGTGTGTCTGGGGTTGTGTTGACATGATTGGAAATTAATGTGCTGTTCATTTTTTATAGCCTCTAAATTTATTTATGCTATGAAATATTAGCTGAATAACAAGGTTTGTGTTAAAATAAATATGGCATTACAGAGTGTCAGATTAGCTAATGAAAAGAAGTGTTTCCTAATCCTTATTTATCTGTTATTAACAAGTGTAAGGAAAAGCCAAGTTAAGGTCAGGTGCGGTGGCTCATGGCTGTAATCACGGCACTTTGGGAGGCCAAGGCGGGAAGATTGCTTGAGCCCAGGAGTTCAAGACCAGCCTGGGCAACATAGTGAGAACTCACCTGTACAAAAAATGTTTAAAAATTAGCCAGGCTTGGTGGCATGGGCTTGTAATCCCAGCTACTCTGAAGGCTGAGGTGGGAGGATTGCTTGAGCCCAGGGGAGTTCAAGGCTTCAATGAGCTGAGATCGCGCCACTGTACTCCAGCCTGGGTGACAGAGCCAGATCCTGTCTCAAAGAAACAAAACAAACAAACAAAAAAAAAAACAAGTGATTGCCATTTACTCTATAGTAGTAGGTAATGACTTCAACCATAAAAGCGTGTGTTATTTTTCTATTTTTGTTTCTTAAATGGAAAGCTAATATATTTCAATTGTGTGGATGCTGACAAGTATTCATCTTTTTGAAAAAAGTCTTTTAAATAGTGCTTTTTCTGTTTGTGGTTAATACTTCATTCTTTTTATGCTTAAACACATCAAGAGCATCCAAAAAAGTGATTTTTTGGAAACTATGACTTAGCAAAAAATAGGAAGCAGATATAATAGAGAATTGCAAAAAGGACACAAGTTAACTTTATCACATAAAGTTTTAAGAGGTAGGTGGGATCCAGAAGAAGATCCAGGCAAAAATTTAAGTCTCTGAGACAGTCTTAAAGTTAAGTATTAAAAATTGCTGTTCACCACAAAAGCTGAACCACCTCTACGCTAGGATGTGGTAACAGAGCCTAAAGAAGTTGCATTGTTGGTGGTCTGGCCAGACCTGAAATCCCACCTGTCAGGCTATAATATAAAGAGCTAAACAGGATTCAGAAATCAAGATAAGCAAGAATACTTTGATCAGGAATCCAGATGTCAGTTAGTCCAAGGAATCAGTAACAACACAGTAATTGCTACTACCCACTGAAGCCTGATGTAATAAGCACCTGGCATGTGCCCCTTCCTCTTGAGGATCACTGCCCTAATTCAGACCCTCACTGTATCTCACCTGGGCTGTTGCAATTGCTTCCTTATTGGAGTCAAATCACTGAATACTAATAACATTCAGTTTTGTGAATATGCCATCTCTGCCTTCCTTCCGTATGCCCCTTGAAGTGCCCTGCTTTTCCACACTGGACTTGCTCCTTTTATGTATTTGTACTTGCCCCTAAGTCTTGGTTCAAATAATTGACTTGTTACACTTTGATTGGCAGATTTAGGTGCTCTCTTCACCCTGGATTTTCTCTCAACCTTGCACATACCTTTATTTAAAACAAATTCCATGTATTATAATTGCTTGTGTTGCTACCCATTCTTTGAGACTAGAATCTATGTCTTCATCTCTCTAGTCCTCTCTCCTAGCTTGGTGCTTAGCATACCATAGGTTTCCAATAAATATTTTTTGAATGATTGAATAAGAGATTTCTACATATAATAGGCATGGCACACGTAAATCATGGATTTTCCTAAATAATTTTGATTTGAAATATTTAGTCCTTTTCTTTCAACTGTCAGTAATTTTGAAATTCAGCTATTTCTGTGTCCCAAATTTATCTCCTGAATGTCTTATACATAGAAATAAGAAAAATCCCTTAAACTTACCACCTACCAGGGACCTAGAAAGAGGAAGACTATACTCTTGAGGAAAGGTATGTTAGCCATTTAAGAACATCTCCAGGGAAGTCCATTAATTAACTTCTTTGGGTTTTTTTTTTTTTTTCTGAAACAGAGTCTCACTCTGTCACCCAGACTAGAGTGCAGTGGCACCATCTTGGCTCACTTTTGCTCTCTAAGTGGCTCACCTCCACCTCCCAGGTTCAAGTGATTCTCTTGCCTCAACCTAGCGAGTAGCTGGGATTACAGATGTGCACCACCATGCTTGGCTAATTTTTTTATTTTTAGTAGAGATGGGGTTTCACTATATTGGCCAGGCTGGTCTCAAACTCCTGACCTCAGGTGATATACCCACCTCAGCCTCCCAAAGTGCTGGGATTATAGGCGTAAACCAGTGTGCTGGCCGCATTAATACAGTTTAAAGCTGGGGGATGGGATAGAATGTTTCTGTGCATGCTTGAGAGGTTTAGTACCATAATTTTTGTTCAGAATTGTTAGACCATATAGAAAATCTGTTCTTTTCTTTCTTCTCTTTGCATTTTCATACCCATCCAAAATTCAAAACACTGGGGAAAAGTGGCTAGAATTGGGAAATACAAAACAGTTCTATGTTTGTTCCATGGGGAATGGATAATAATGACCTTTAATTTATTTGGAAACATCTCAGAAAACAATATAAAGTTTTGTATAAGGAGTTTACCCGAGTTCTGAAGATTATTATGCTAAGTAGTTATTTTTCAATGGGATTACACACTTCACTGACTACAAACATTGTGTATTGATGACCATCAACATAATCAATACAATATTACTTGCTGACGCCACACCGGATATTTCTAAATTGCTCTGTATTTTTGGTTTTTGTTTCCATAGTTATTCTTGCTTCTCCTTGCCTTGTGACAATTAAACAAATATTTACCCAGCATTTACTTTGTGCAGGACACTGTGCTAGGTGGTAGAACCAGAAGAATAAGCAAAACAAACAGGCTTCCTGCCTTCATCAAACTTAAAAACTGGCAGGAAAAATAGACTTTAGCAGTATTTCAACTTCTCTCCATATCTTAATGGGTGCTAGAGAGAACTGGGTATAAAATGAATGTTTATAGCAGAAGTCAGGTCATGAACTCAGAGCCTGCAAGGGACCTGCCAGGTAACAGAAATGAGGGAAGTGGAATAGAAAATAAGATTAGATAAGGTCTAAAAACAACAGGTATTAGACTTCATTAGTAGATTTTAGGTATTAGTAATACCTGTTGTTATTAGACTTTATTTAATCGTGACCACTTTAAATTTACTACTACCTTCAGCTTGATGTTAGGGTAATAGGGAGTGGTAGGGGTCATGGCAAACAATAACATACCTTCTCTAAGGAAGCAGCCATTTAGATCCGATTATTGAAAAGTGGAAAATCACTCCCAATGTTATCACAATTTTCAAATTTTTAATTTTTAATTTATATTATTTTATTGTACTTTATTTTATTTTTTTAGAGTCAGGGTCTTGCTCTGTTGCCCAGGCTGGGGCGCAGTGGCCCACTCGTAACTCACAGCAACCCCAAACTCCTAGGCTCAAGCGATCATCCAGCCTTAGACTTCCAAGTAGCTAGGACTGCAGGACACACCACCAGGCCTGGCTAACATTTTTCTTCTTTGTAGAGACAGGATCTTGCTATGTTATCCAGGCTGGCAAATTTTTTTAAGCCAGAATATGAAATCATTTTTTTTATGTCTAGTCTTTTCATTTTAATGATGGTAACTAATTGAAATTAAAATATTTTGCATAGCAAATAAAATATATCAGTGAGGTAAATTTGGCGTGAGAGTTGCCAGTTTGCAGGTCCTGAGAGAGTGAGCCTTCTGTGAAGTAAGTGCATGAATTTTAGCATCTAATTTGAATACATTTTAGCATCTAATATGAATACACAGAAGCCTTTTTTTGCTTTCTTCCTAGTTAGGATTACTAGATTAAGCAAATGATAATAAGGGATGATGTCAAATTATATTTGAATTTCAAATAAACACTTTTTTTTTTAGTACGTACCTTGTATATGTCTTAACTACTGCACAGAATATACTTGTACTATGCAAAGCCATACAGTATTTGGACGTACTTATGCCAAAAAAAAAGTATTCTTTGGTTATTTAAAATTCAAATTTGATTGGGCATGCTGTATTCTATCTGGCACCCCTGTTCCTAGCACTGTGCTACTCTTATGAAATTAAGTTCTCCAAATAAGTGGCCTATGGCTAAATGAAGTGTTTTAATCATTTTTCCTATGTATTAATGTTAATTTTAAGTAATTAAAAATTTACTTTTTTATTGGGTGATTGCTGTTTGTCAAGATGGGCAAGCCTGCAAATAGGACGTTTAAAATAATCTTATCTATGGGGAAAATTTCTTATTTAGCATTTATATATAAACTTCTAAATTGTTCTTAACATGCTTTATTATTTTGGCACCAAAAGAATTCTTTCTGTGGCTCCAATGAACATTTTTGTCTACATATTTATCCTCATGCTACCATTTGCCTTTGTGACATTAAAAAAAAAAAAAACATATCTTCATAAATGTCCCCCTTTCCATGTTAGCAAATTGATTTTCATTTTAATCTTTGAAAAGCTAAATTATTAATACTTTGCTTCAAATAGTATTCTCCCTGATACCCATGTCACTTTGCAATTGTTTTTGTACTTTTTGAAGTTCTCTTTTCTTCCCTTACTGATATTAACCATCTGTATTAATGAGATAATAAACCAGGCTTGTTGCTAATGAATTGATTCATTCAGTGCTGGATTTAATTAGAAAGATATTTAACATGCCAGCAGATGTTCTGATTTTGTTTCATTACCCCCAAATATAATAAAATAAAATACAATGAATTTTTATATTTTTGCATAAATTAAGCTGAGTCAAGATGTATTACTCTGTTGTATATTATAAAAGCCTAACTGATGGAGGTTTTGTTACTAGTATATTCCAAATATTAGAAGGAAAGTCAGTTTTCTCTTTAAAACACTCACCTAACTCTAATTATCATAAGAGTAAAATCTAGGAATAAAAATTACGTAGTAGTAAAGAGTGCCACGACCCCCAAATCTATAGAAAAGAACCTAAGCCGCAGATACTTACCGAAGATTTCTTTTTATTACTTTAATAGAGGATGCCTTTTCTAAATTAACCACTAAACAGGTTACTTAAGAGCGCTTAATTTCAGAGACACATCCAGTGACTTTGTTTTATTAACTGTTTGCTTTTCGTAGTTTTGTTTGCAGTGTCCAAAAGACTTTTATTTAAAAAAAAGAAAAGAAAGAAAGAAAGAAAAAGGCAGCTTTAGGAGAGATTTTTAATGTTCAAGGCTTTATTAGAGAAATCAGGATGAAAAGTTATAAATGTGTTAATGCATGCACAAAAGTAACAGCTCATACAAACTCAGTAGTCCTTATTTTGGACTTTCAGCCTCTAGCATGCTCTTTCTAGAAAGGAATAAAAGGATTTTGTGCAGTGTCCCAGGTACCATATCAATAGATACGTGAATTAAGCAATCTCCGACATACAAATACATTAGGAGAGAAAAACTGTATAAGATTTAACAAGTAGGTAAGTTCATCTATCAGGTAAACATCCTGAGATATGAGTATAAAAGCTACAGGCAGCACAGTGGCTCGCGCCTGTAATCTCAGCACTTTGAGAGGTCAACGCAGGTGGATTGCTTGAGTCCGGGAGTTTGAGACCAGCCTGGGCAACATGGCAAAACCCCGTCTCTACTAAAAATACAAAAATTAGCCAGCATGGTGGTGTACGCCTGTGGTCCTAGCTACTCAGAAGGCTGAGATGGGAGAATCTCCTGAGCCCAGGAAGTTGAGGCTGCAGTGAGCCGTGATCACACCACTGCAACTCCACCCTGGTGATAGGAGTGATACCCTGTCTCAAAAAAATGCTTCTACAGCACCAAAAAGATTAAAAGGAGGAAGAAGACAAAAGTAATTCCTTTACCTTCTCCAGTTTAGCTTTCATTGCTTTGTTTGGTAGTTCCTTTTGTTTAAAAATATGTCACATATTTTTTACAAATCGGTATCATATTATAAATACGGTTTTCTATATTTTTTCATTTAGCAATATGTTCTGAGTATTTTCCCATACTACTCAATCTCTCAAAACACATTTTAATGACTTGCTTAATTTCTATAATTCATTTAACTATTGTTGGGTATTGAGTCATTTCTAATTTTTTCCTAGCATTATGTAACATCAACGTATATTCTTGAATAAACCCCTCAGTCTTGCTCTTATAGGGTGTTATTTCTAGGAAGGGATAAGCCTTAGTTACCAGTTAAACTTTAATTTTCAAATTCCATTTCAGAGTGTAAGGAACGTATTAGTTTCCTAAAACTAGGGCGAAATGGGAATGAAATCGGGAGTGGGAGGTGGGCTAGGTGGAGAGCACAGGTGATAGAAATAGTTGGGCCTACTCTAGTGTCTCTGCTACCTTTTCTGACTTTCAAGATGAATAAAGCATTGAGTGATTGTGTTTTTCATCTGAGGATCACTTCTTACAAATTTATGATATTTTTCTTTTAGTCTTAACAGTTCTTTCAAGATTTGATAGATTTGTTAATGTCATTCAAAGCCAATCAGAGAAATATGTGTGAGAAAGAAAGATCAGAACTCATGACAGTAGGTTACCCAACCCTTAATTAGTTTCTATTAGATCTTGCTTCATTGGTTCTGTTTATGGGTTTGCTCAGACAGCTTGGGAAGATCCCAGCCACCATAAAAACTTCAGCCGTTGGTCAGTTCATAAATTCTATAGATCTCTATCATTCTCTGCGTTAGATTCTTTTAATTCCTTACTTGGCTTCCCTTGTACTATAGGTTGTCTGGTGTCATCAGCTTCAACCAGGTGCATAAGTGATGGGAATGAAGTTTCAATAGTAAAGTACATACTTGAAGACTGTCCCTCCTTTTACCTTTTCTAAAGTCTATTTTACCTAACATACAACAATTTGGTTTTCAGAAATTTATTTCAGAAATAAATTTATTTCAGAAATAAATTTGCTACATCCCATAAATGCAATGGATGGCATTTCATATGCCTAGCTCTATCTACTTTCTGACTATGTTTTTGTTTTTCAGATTAAGAAAAGCGATTATTTTATTTTAGCCTATATCAACAATCATTTCTTGCTTTTTCTGGGAGGAAAGAGTGATAACTCTGGAATTGATGATGGAAAAAATACTCCTTTTTTAGTGTTAACTTCTCCCCTAATTTATTTTCATGCTTCTTCCCTAAATACTACCACACCACATAACATTTCACCCCAAATTCTTAAATTTTTTAACCTTTATGATCCATTTAGGAGTGTATCTGTTTTTATGAATTTATTCATAATCTTGTCTCCATTAAAAGACACCATTGCTCATTTGCTTAATCCTCTTGAATATCAAAGCCTCTAGTCAAAGCTCTTGTGTCATTCAGCTCACTTTCACTTGAATATTCTATAATAGAAAACTTTTTTAAAGCAAGGTGACCTGAACTGCCATTTGTTCCAAATAAAGTTCATTATTTGGTTTTTAAGTAACATCTTTTAACTTATACCAAGACATTAAACATTTCAGAATGGTTTAGTTTTTAAAGCACTGTGCCAGAGGTTTAGAGTATTATCCTCTACTAAACATTGATTCTTCTGTTCAGTGTCTTGTAGCATATGAGTACCTAGGGTGTACTCATTTTCTATAGAAATTGGTGTTCCCTAACTCATTACTTTCTATTTCTCTACAATGAGTTCTTTACACTACTCTCAGCCAGCCTGCATGTAATAGCTCTCCTCCTTCCTACAATCTGTCCTTCTAGTTTTGCAGCCTCAATAGATTTCATCTTTCTTCATGCCCTATCTTCCAAATTACTCAGACATTTAAAAAAGCAATACAAAAAAAAAAAGATCATTGAGCCACGTGTGTAGACTGCTTGCCCAGATTAATGGATCTTAAAATGGCCAAGCTGCTAGCCAGGAATTTTCAGCTTTATATTAAATCTCAGCATGCAAGCCAAAAAGAGAGCACTGTATGAGATATTGTCATTACAAAGAGAACTTGGTACTTTAAGTTCCTATAGCAAACAGTATTTTTAGATTCAATTTTTATAGGGATTGTCTATTTGCCATAGTTATTTATTTATGAAAAAAGTACATGGTTTACATGATTTATTTTCTGTATTGATATATTAAAGGCTAATAAGTTAAATATATAAATAAAGGTAATTTATGACAAAAAGTTTGTTCTGTAGGATTGCCTCTCAGGATATTTTATAAACAATATAGAGGGCTATATATTTTTAAGAAAAATATTTTGTCTTGATAGTATAAAAATGTGCCATTTTTCCTATTTAGAAACTCTTCAAAGCTTAGCATTTAAGAAGTTATATTTTATATTTGTTCCAATTAGAAATATGGATACTTTTGGTTATAAAAGTTGATATATAATACTGCCTAACTTCATAGGGGCTTAGACACTCACAGTGTCCATAAAAAAATAATAAAAATAGTACAGAGCAGTAATAAAATATATATTGTATTTCATTAACAACATTCCTACTGTCAAGAGGAGGAGGGGAAAACCAGGGTTTCTCCATCGTAATCCAAATGTTAAGATATTTGCTCAGGGAGTATATTATGAGCTATAATGAGCTTGGGCTCTGGAGTCAGACTTTATGGATGCCAGTCCTCTCCATTTCTTACTGGCTGTGTAACCGTGTGTATAACCTTTTTGTCAAGGAAAGGCCTCTACTCAATATGTGAAACAGAAAGCTGGATTTACTGTTGTTGGACAGTGGAGATATGTACTTGTAAGGCACAGTCTTTCTGAATAAAGCAGACTGCTGATCTTATTGAGGGTTTTGAGACTAGTAGAGGTTAGGGACTGGCCAACTGTCAGAAGCAGGAGGGTGTATGGGGATTGGGGCCCATTAGCTATGGCAGTATAGTCATTAAATGAGGCTGTTGCCAATGATTCAGTAATGTGGTAATGGAATTGAGTTCTCACTGACCCATTGGGATGAGTTTAAAACTGTTTATGATTCTTACTACTTAACAATAATAAAACTGCCTTCCTCATAGGACATTTCTGATAATTAAATCAGAGACTACATGTAAACTTCTAGCATCATGCCTAATAGAAACAGGCCTTCTTCTTTATCAGTCTGACCTTAAAGAGAGTAAAGCGCCTCAACTATGAAAGCCCCAGCTTTTGTAGCTCCAGATCATCACACTGGGCAGCGTGGCCTCTCAAATTTGTCTCACTCCTCAGAGTTATACAGTACATGCTGTTCATTTGCATTTGTGTGTGTGGTTAATACACGGCTCTGCAATGTCAGCATTTTCTGCAGTATTTGTCTCAGTTGTAAGTAGATATCATTTGCTTTCCATGCCAGTGGGCTTTTTGTGCGTTTGGTTTTGTTAAGCTTTTATGAGCATCACATATCTCTGTGAGAACCTGTTGAAAGCTGTGAACACTATCCCCTGAGAAATGTGCATATAAATATACACATTTTTGTGTGCAGTTTATTGGGTTCTCAGGCTTCATGAAAGTTCAGGCCCTGCTCTTCAGAACTACCTCTGTTCAAAAGGATAAATTCTCTGTCAGAATCTTCACCTCTGGAAACACAGGTTTCAGTTGTAAAACATTGAGCAATATAAACAAAAACAGCCACTTAGAAAACAAAATGTATCTTGGCATTTCAAAGCAAAGGTTGACATTGACTAGATAGGAGGGTTCTAGCTCCTGCCAGCTACAATGACCTTTTCTAAGCAAAAGTGTAGGCCAGGGCAATGGGTTTTGAATATTACTGTGCATAAGCCGGTGGATTATGTACACTAATATTCATTAGCTTATGTATACTAATATTCAAAACCCATTGCCCTAACCTACACTTTTGCCTAGGATGCAACTCCTAAATGCTAATGCCCAAATTTTCTTTAGCCACAACATAATATATAAGTAAACCACATGAAAATGTCCATATTCTTTGACCTAGAAATTCTGCTTCTAATAATTTATCTCAAGAAAATTATCATTAAAAAATGGCAAAAAATTAGATACAGGTGTTTTCACTGCAACTTTATTTATGGTAACAAGAAATGTACGCAACCTAAGCATCTAACCTGAAGAATCGGTTAAACAAATTGTGTTATGTTTCAATGTTAGAATACTGTGGTTCTTGCAAGTAATTTTATAGAAGGATATTCCATGGTGTGGAAAGTTATTTGTAGCTATTAAATGGAGAAAAAAAAAGTATCAAGAAAGTATTTTTTGGAATTTTAATAAAAATATATGTTGAAATATGCAGGTATACCTCAGAGATATTAAGGGTTTGGTTTCAGGTCACCACAATAAAGACAATATCACAATAAAGCGAGTCACATGGATTTTTTTGGTTTCCTAGTACATATGAAAGTTATATTTACACATATTAAGTGTGCAATAATGGTATTATGTCAAAAAATAATGTACATACCTTAATTAAAAGATACTTAATTGCTAAAAAATGCTTACGCTCATCTGAGCCTTCAGTGAGTTGTCATCTTTTTGCTGGTGCAGGGTCTTGCCTCAATGTTTGTCTGCTGACTGGTCAGGGTAGTGGTTGCTGAAGGTTGGGGTGGCTGTGGCAATTTCTTAACAAAAGACAACAATGAAGTTTGTGGCATTTATTGACTTCTCCCTTCATCAAAACTTTCTCCATATAAGTTGTTTTGCTTTTTTATCATTTGTGCGTTCAGTGGAGTAGCACTTTCAGCCCCCTTCAACAATTTTTCCTTTTCATTCCCAACTTGGCTGGTTAGCACAAAAGGCCTAGCTTTCAATCTGTCTTGGCTTTCCACATGCCTTTCCACTAACCTTAATCATTTCTAGCTTTTGATTTAAAGTGACAGACTTGAGACTGTTCACTTGAACACTTAAAGGCCATTGTAGGATTATTCATTGCCCTAATTTGAATATCATTGTGTCTCAGGGAATAGGGAGGAGAAAGGGGAGAATGGCAGGTCAGTGGAGCAGTAAGAACACACACGTTTATCTTAAAGTTCACCATCTTATATGGGTGCAATTTGTTAGCTCTCCAAAACGATTACATAACAATTAGTAACATCAAGTATCACTGATCACAGATCACCATATCAGATATAATAATATGAAAAACTTTGAAATGTTGCCAAAATTACCAAAATTTGACAGAGAGATACAAAGTGAGCACATGCTGTTGGGGAAAAATGGCACCAGTAGACTTGCTCTGTACAGGGTTGCCACAAACCTTCAATTTGTAAAAAGCACAATAAAGTGAAGTATGCCTGTATATGAAGAAAAATCATCATAAGGTTAATGGTGGTTATTTCTGAATGGTGAGATTACAGGTATTTTTTCTTTTCACTTTGCTTGAAAGTTTTACAGTGAACTATGTGTTCAGTTTTTTTTATTCAGAAAATTGTTTCAAAACACTATAAGGGTTGGTCAAAATAATTTAGTCAGAGTTTTAATCAAAGTATTACATTGGTCAACCAAGAAGTAAAGATCACTGAGAGCTGTTCCTTTACATTTTGAATGAAAGGAGATGGTAAAAGACCCAGTACTGGGTTCCTCTCTGTAGAAAAGAAGGGTCAGTATTTGGAGAGGGAAGGGTCCGGAAAGAAGCTACTAGAGGCAGATACTTTGTTGGCTCTGCTGTGCTTTTAAATGATAAGGACAAATAGAAGCTGTGAGTAGTATTTTTATCTTACTGCAGAAAGAGGGAAATGATTCCTATGAATCACATTTTTACATTTACTTTTTAATTCTTTTTTTTTTGACGGAGTCTCACTCACTCTGTCACCCAGGCTGGAGTGTAGTGGCGCTATCTGCGCTCACTGCAACCTCCCATCTCCTGGGTTCAAGCGATTCTGCTGCCTCAGCCTCCTTAGTAGCTAGGATTACAGGCACCGGCCACCACACCCAGCTGATTTTTGTATTTTTATTAGAGACAGAGTTTCACCATGTTGGCCTGGCTGGTCTCAAACTCCTGGCCTCAAACAATCCATCCGCCTCGGCCTGTCAAAGTGCTGGGATTACAGGCAAGAGCCACAGTGCCCAGCCTACTTTTTAATTCTTAAGATTGCTATATAGTTACTCTCTGGCCATCACATTACTAACATTGGTCCAGGGTTGTCACTAAATATAAATTCAAATATCAAAAAATGAAGACTTTTTTTTTTTGACAGCAGGGTAAGAGCTGCAGTAGCTTCTGAGATTTCAGTTAAGATACTCGAAGACCTCACCAGCATATCGTAACAACCAAACTGACTTTTGAAAATAATTATAAAATTTAGGTATGCGGAGCACAGAAAATCCTATGGAAACCTTTGAAGTTTTATTGTACTACTAAAAGAATTGCTTCACGAAAAACTCGTAATATCAGCAATGTTGTGATTTTTTTCGGTTTCGAAATATCCCTGGGCTATTTATAGTTCTGGGTCTTCTCTTATAGAATTATCAGTGTCACATAAATGTTTAATTTTAAATAAATCATTCCTGAAGTTCATAAATAAAACCTGAATGCATCAAAAAATACATACTTCTAATAACTGTAGGAATCATCTCTTTGATATTCATAAACTTTCTGTTCTTTATTCCTTTTTGAGTAAGAGTTTGTTCATTCCAGTGGTTTTCACAGGAAGGTGGGTGGGGTGTGGTAACAATGCTTCCCAAAGTATTATAACAATATTCTCTACCTAATTGTGAATCACTGGTTTAGAATGCAGCAGAAATGGCAGCTTGCAGTGAGATTCAGAGCAAAGCATCTTTCTGCTCTGAAAGACTCTGACCACTACTATAGCTTCTTAATGTATTCTTATGTATATTGGATATGTTACATAGAATTATTGTTCCCTTAGCTTATTTTATACAACGGAAATAACTTATTTTACATTTCTGTATTTTATTTAGTGGCTATCATATATGATCAATAATCATTGTTCAGTGGACTGCTGGGATTTGGTAAAGCTAGTATCTTTTGATGCTGATCTCATCTTTATCAGTTTCAGCAATCAAACATTTTCCTGATACGTTTTAACTTTAGTTATCTTACTGAAAATTATCACATTCTATTTGAAAGGTATTATTTCTTAAATGCTTTACGCTGTATAGAATCACAATCGAGAATGAGAAAAGATTGGAGAATAAAGGGGGAATACAAAAAGGACAATGAACAACCCTTTAATAATTGCTAGCATGTGATTAGCTTTTGCTGCCTTTTTTTCTCTCTTTCTCTTGCCTACTTCTAAAAATCCCCTTCATTTTCTTCTCTTTTCCATTTTATCTATTCCTTTTTGTTAACGCGCCTTTCACTGATAGGGCATATTGGCCGACTAGGAAAATAGTAGAAGGTTTGAGGCTTTGGTCCTGAGAGGCATGGAGGGAAAGAAAGTTTTCTCTAGTACTGATATTTCCTTTTTCCAGAAAGGGGATGTCAGCCCACTGAACTTTCAAAATAGCAGGGGTGGCAGCTTGCCCCAGCCGAGACCTTCACCAAGATTTCCCTGGATGCTGCCACAGACAGTGAAATTCTCAAGCATCAGGAACTAACCCTTTTCTTTTATAGGGACAGATATGCATTTTTGTTAACTCTGACCCAATTAAGACCCGTTCAAATCAATCTGAATGATTTTGTGTGCCTTTTCTAGAAAGTCAAAGGTACCTCATGACAATTTGCCATGAAAGTGAATTTAATTTTCCTATAAATCAAATCCATCAGGAAAATACCTCTCAGTAAGACACAGCTTTTCACCTAGTATCCAGAGAAAGTGACCATGTATGAAAGTACAAAAATGGAAAGGAAGAAGAGTTGACCTTCAGGAAAGAAAAGCTCATTTTAGATTTAGGGGGAAAATATACCATATGCCTGCGTGCACACACACGCAAACACACACACAAAACACAGCTTAGTGACTGAGTATTTTGAATCAGTTTTTGAACTGGAAAGCTGTAGGGCTTAATTGTATTTTTTTTTTTTTAATTTGTTTAATTTGAATAGGACTTACCATCAGGTAAAGAACAGTTTTTCTCAGGAGCTTGGAATTCCTAATTAGTATTATCTATATCTTCCTTAAGGACTTACAATGTGTTGCTTTTTGTCTTTTTCTGTTTGCATATGAGATCATTTGGTGAACACTAGATCATTAGCCCACATAGGATCATTTGGTAAACACTAGAAATTTGGAGTGATTTTATGGCACAAGAAGTACAAAAAAAGTGTATAGATTATTGTTCCTGAAACTTTTTTTCATATTTAAAATTAAAAGCACAAAGTAGAAGATATTTTAGAATCATGATAACTACCTACCTTCGGATTGGAGTAAAATATACCAAAACCATGGTGTTTTTTAATGCATATAATTGTTCCTTGGCTTGCTTATTTTGATTTACTCTCAATTTTTTTAAGATTACTGATTATCTGTTTTATGTGGTTTGTATAAACATCTGGTTTGGTTTCATTGATTGCCACTTAATAACTTTAGATAAACAGTCAGTTGGGCATTTTGTTTTGATCTAGATTTTTGAGGAGCTTCTTCACTTTTAAGACTCTACATCTCTACACCATGCAGTCAACCCACAGAAGTGTAAGCTAAACAACTACTTACTGTTTTAAGCTTCTGTGTGTTGGGACAGTTTGTTATCTGGCATTAATATGATAATACCTGACTGATATACCTTGATTTGTCAGTATTCAAATATAATTGCCTCTTGTTAGTCATTAGTATAGAACCATATGGACAATGAGTGGCAAGACCTTGAATGTGTTCATGATCTTATTCCTAGGATGCATTATCAAATTAAATTTTAAAATACAATGGATTTTTTTTTTTTTTTTTTTTTACAATTTGCTGTAAATGAAAGACTCTACATCTCTTTGATATCAGTGTCTTTTTTTCCATGAATGAATACCCCAAATCATAAGACAGGGAATCTTGAGTGATACCATGTTACCTTTCTCCATTTAATATGTTTATCTCACTGTATGGCATTTATGTGTCTGGATTTGGTGGGGAATAAATTATTCTAGGACAATTAGTTGTAAAGCATGTTTTGGTAAACCAAACACTATTTTGTTATTGTTTTGCAGGAAAAAACACTGGAAGTATCAGGGAGGTACAAAGCCTCCTTGTTAACTTGGTTGTTAACTTGAGGCAGAAACAGTTAAGATAGCCAGTCGTTTATCATAGTGGACGTTGGCATATGCAAGAAGACTTGTAGCACTTCACTAAAGACGATGGCTTGGTAGAAAAAAAGGTTTTAGGTCATAGCTTTCCTGTTTTTAAAGTGGGTTTTTGATTCTAGGTCCTTTCTAGCTGTAAGCCATGACACACTGTACCAGAAGCACTTTTTCAATATGTGGGATGCCTTTGTTCCCTAATCTCACCCTCTTTATCAAGGGTTTATCAAAGTCTAGAAGCTGAGCTGTATTATCAGACTTGGCCAGTAGATACCTTTGTCTGTCCCAGTGTATTATTCTACCCTAAAAATACTTTGTTATATTCAGGTACTTCTACTCTAATACCATATTTGCATTGCTGAAAAACTTTGCATTCTACAAAATCACACAATAAGAATAATAGAGATCATATGGGGGAAGAGGGCTAGGGACAGATCGTTCAAAACCAATGGAACTTTGTAACCAGAGCAATGCTAATAAAAAGAGTAACATGGTTAAGTCTCCACTGGATTTGCATCCAGAATCAGTCCAGTTAAGTAATCCCAATAAAAAGGGTAATATGGTTAATTCTTCACTGGATTTGCACCCACAATCATAGTCCAGTTGATTCTTTGCGTCCTTGAATTCTAGGATTCATGCTTCCTTCTTCAAAATGTAGGTCCTTGGGGGCACTTATGTCGAACTGAGGTCAGTTTCATCAAAATTGAATGTCTAACCCTGGCTATAGACCTCCGTCAGTCAGGTGTTTTTAAAACCCAGGAAGAAATGCCTTTGAGGGGTCTTCATCCTCATTCTTGGCTTTCTTGAAAATGTCCCTATTTGCTATAAGGAAGGACTTAGAATTTTCAGGAGTTGTGTTAAAGATCTGTATGTATTGCTGAGGCTTGCTTTTAATAATGAGAAAGCTCAGGCCTGATTGATTCAAACCACTATTGTGCTGGCAAAAATACATATGAATCAATACAACTTATATTGTATTCTGACATTATTCTTCAATTTATCAAATATGTATGAGCAGACTCAAAGGAACATGTATTAATAAAGACTGTAGTCTAATTATGTTTCGTAAATAATCATTTCTTTTTTTATCAGCTGTCTACAAAATATAATATCTATCACAAAATATTTCTTCTTCCAAAACCTATAGAAAAGGTAATATGTTTTCCTAAAAACAGAAACGATATTTTAACTCTTACTCTACATAGTGTCTGTCTTCTTATACTAACTTATGAAGTTATAAAATTGATCATATCAAGTTTTCATTAGAACAGTGGTTTGTGCTTTCACATAAAGCATATCTCTGTCTAAGCAGCTGGGAGTAGTAAAAAATAAAATAAAAATAAAATAAAATACAAAACATATCCCAGCCACCATCAAGAAATTACATTAGAATCTCTGTGTAAAAAATATCAGCATATTTTCAAAGCTCCCAAGTTGATTCATACATACTGTTAGGATTGAGAATTGTTGCCTGAAAGTAAAAATAATGGTATTCATTAGGATGTCATTTTCGGTAAAGTTCCATTTAGACATTCCATTGAAGCCAGTGCTAATCAGATTAACTGCTGGCAGAATTCATTGTTAATTGTTACGAGTAATTTGCAACATGTACCATTTATGTAAACTAGACAACCTATTTCAAAAATACGAGATTTCTATCACTTTTTGGATTTATTTTTGTTTTGTAAAACAGGAAATTTAATACTGTATCCGAAATGCTAGGAATAAAATCTGTTGTGTCCTGTTTTATTGTCCAGCATCATTTTATTCCCTCATCCTTCCTCTTTGAAGCCAAGTGATCTTTCTGATGTGGTCACATATTTGTAGAGGATTCTGTTACATCATGGAGATGAGATTTATGATACTTAATGTCACTGAGAACATAAGAGTAATTGTCAGTAGACAAAAATAAATTGGAGAATTATATTTTTTAAGTGTCCTGAACATGACGGAATCTCAGGTGTTTTGCAGGAGCTTTAAAAGACTGCTTATAACTACATTTTTTAAAAGCAGCCCAAATCCTGATGGGTCCAAGTAACTTCAAGAAAAAGGATTTATTAAATATTTCAAAGTAAGGCCAAACCACCTGCCTTAGTAGGCAGGCATGTAACTGGAAATGGAGGACATGAATCTAGTGATTTAGTATCTTACTTGCTAGATATGGGCTATCTTAAAATTATACTTGGTTCTTTTTTTCTCCTCTGATGCTTCTGACATTCGTCTTTTTAATTTTAAGAAAGTTTTTGTGGGTACATACTAGGTGTAGGTATTTATAGGATAAATGAGATATTTGGATACACACATACAGTGCATAATAATCACATCAGGATAAATGGAATATCCATTACCTCAAGAATTTATCCTTTATTTGTCTTACAAATATTCTAATTTTACTCTTTTAGTGATTTTTAAATGTACAATACATTGTTATACAGTGTCATCACTTTGTTGTACTATGAAATACTAGATCTTATTTAATTTAACTATAGTTATACCCATTGACCATACTCCCTTCCCCCTACCCCCTACTACCCAGCCTCTGGTAACTATCCTATTTTCTATCTCCATGAGCTCAATTGTTTTAATTTTTAGCTCCCACAAATAAGGGAGAACAAGCAAAGTTTGTCATTTTGTTCCCGGCTGATTCCACTTAACGTAATAACCTCCAGTTCCATCCATGTTGTTGCAAATGACAAGATCTCATTCTTTTTTATGGCAGAATAGTGCTCTACTGTGTATACCACATTTTCTTTATTCCTTCATTGATGGACACTTACGTTGCTTCCAAATTTTAACTATTTTGAACAGTGCTGCAACAAACAGGAGTGCAGATATCTCTTCAATATACTGATTTCCTTTCTTTTGGGTATATACTTAGCAGTGGGATTGCTGGATCACATAGTAGTTCTATTTTTATTTGTTTTTGTTTGTTTGTTTCTTTGTTTGTTTGTTTTTAAGACAGAGTCTTGCTCTGTCACCCAGGCTGGAGTGCAATGGCGCAATCTCGGCTCACTGCAGCCTCTGCCTCCCAGGTTCAGATGATTCTCACCTCCTGAGTAGCTGGGATTACAGGCGCACACCATCACGCCTGGCTAATTTTTGTATTTTTAGTAGAGACAGGGTTTCACCATGTTGGCCAGGCTGGTCTCAAACTCCTGACCTCAGGTGATCCACCCACCTCAGCCTTCCAAAGTGCTGGGATAACAGGCGTGAGCCACCGTACCCAGCCTTATTTTTAGTATTTTGAGAAACCTTCATACTGTTCTCCATAGTGGCTATACTAATTTATGTTCCCACCAACAGTATATGAGGGTTCCCTTTTCTACACATTTTCATCAGGATTTGTTATTTTCTGTCTTTTGGGTAAAAGCCATTTTAACTGGAGTGAGATGATATTCATTGTAGTTTTGATTTGCATTTCTCTGATTATCAGTGATGTTGAGCAACTTTTCATATGCCTGTTTGCCAGGGGTGGCACAAGCACTTCCTTAGACACCGTGGCTGGTGTCTCACTGGGTCACATGCACCTCACATCCACTGGCTCTGAGCCCAGCACAGCACAGAGACTTGCCCAGTAATTGCAGTCCTTGTGGCCGAGTGCCTTTCAAATTTATTTGCGACCCAAGTGCACTTTAGCCCGTGGTTTGCTGGAACTCAGGTTGTGACCGCTGGCATGGGTGATTCCCCTCTGACTAGGGGTGGTCTAAACGCTCCCTCCATGTGCACCTGCCGAGTTCTGCCTGGTGTTGGTTTCTGCTGTGACAGGGCAACACTGAGTTCCAGTGCAAAGTCGCACAATCACTGCACTCTCCCTCCACCAAACATACAGATTCTCTCTCCAGGCCACATGACCACTGCTGGGGGATGGGGGAAGGGTGACATGAGCAATTCAAGACTGTCTTTCCTACCTCCTTCAGTGCCTCTTTCAGGGATATGAAGTTAAAACCAGGTACTGTGATTACTCACCTGATTTTTGGTTCTTATGAAGGTGCATTTTTGTGTGTGTGGATAGTTTTTCAATTTGGTGTTCCTGCCAGGGGGATTACCGGTCAAGGCTTCTATTCGACCATCTTGCTCCCTGACATTCTAAAGTTGTGTTAGGTGTGTCTGTGAACATAACCACCCTCTCTGGTGGAAAAGATGTGGATTCTTCTGCACTCCAGCCTTGGCAACAGAGCGAGACTCCGTCTAAAAAAAAATGTGGTTATTTGAGGTTAGGGTAGCTCTATTTTTTTTCTTCAATTGCTTGCTCCTCAGTATCTAGCAGAGCCTTTTGCCTGAAAGTGAACTAGAAGGGAGAATTATTTTCTAGGGAAATAAGTTCATAAAATTGTGGTGATAAAATGAGTATCAGCTAAGACTTGCCTAATTTAAGAAAGTTTCTATCTCATACACTAGAACTAAAAGACAATTTATTAGTTTTCATTTTCAAATCAAGTCTTGCTTTATAGCAATTATATATATTAATATGTAGTATGAGAAATATATATATATATATCTTGTTAGAAAAGTTTGAGAAATTCACATGTTCAAAAATAAGAATTTAAATGAGTGGTTATATGGTACTTTCAAAAGTTTATTTTTTATTAATTTTCATTTTGCCTTTGTTTTTTGAGATAGGGTTTTGCTCTGTCACCCAGGCTGGAGTGAGGTGACACGATCGATCACAGCTCACTGAAGCCTCAACCTCCCAGGCCCAAGCAATCCTCTCACCTCAGCCTCCCAAGTAGCTGGGACCACAGGTGTGTGCCACCATGCGCAGCTGATTTTTTATTTTTTGTAAAGACTGGGTCTTGCCATGTTGCCCAAGCCAGTCTTGAGCTCCTGGGCTCAAGTGATCCTCCTGCATCAGCCTTTCAACATGCTGTGATTAGAGGCATGAGCCACAGCACCCTGCCTTTATTAACTTTTATAGGCCTAAAAAGAATCATTCTTTATCTGTTCCATAAAAACAAAACTATTTGTTATGTTAAAATGTTGGTCGTGTTAATGAATTAAGACATCAAACGGCAAAATAAAAATGTGTCATAGCTACTTAATTTTGTAAATAGGGATAATCTTAGCCCCATAACTCAGAAATTTGTGATTCTATGTAAAACATTAATTATAATAGGGAGCATCAGATAGGTGATTTACAATTTTCTAGTTGCCAACTCATTTCATTAAAGTATTAACTAGACTACTATTTCCAAAGTAATACTCTGTCATAACAAATGAATTAAATTAGGTTAAATCCAACCTCTGTTAATATACTGTGAAATTTCCATTGGGCATCACTTATTTAGAAAGTATAACACAGACCAATAACCAATCAAATCTATCTGTGTCAGAGTTTACCTTCCCTTCTTTTCTATCTTTTCCTCTATAGAACCGAATAAATAAAAGCACTCACCAGTCACTTTGTTTCCGTTCTTGCCAAAAAGCCTTTTGTTTGTCAGTGTCTTTTGTTACATTGGCCCTCCTGTTCAGATCACTAGCTTGTTTGCAATAGGTTATTCTGGTTAATTAGATTTACCAGAACCAAGATTAGGATTTTAATGTCTTTTTTGCTTTTTTTCCCCTTCAGTGTTGAAAAATCATCCTACGTTTATATTCCCAAATCCCTAATGTCTGCTCCTTCTACTGGTAGTAAGGAAATAGCGTTGAGAATTTAGTTCCTGTTAGTATCCGCCTCTTAGAACACAGTATACACCCAGCCTTGAAGTCTACTTAGCTCCCCAGCATCCCTAATCCTGGCCCTATCAAAGTAAGAACTCTTAATAGTCTTAATTTGAGTGCTCTGAAGTATCTTCAGTAGTGCACAGTAAAAGCAGTAGAGAAAATGAAATGTCTTTGATGTGAAAGAGTATGTAAAGTAAGCATATAACATATAGTATGGTCCTTCATCCTTCATTTCATTTCCTTTTAGATTCTAAATCTCATTGGCATTCAACAGTAGAGTTATAGAAAGTATTTCTATAGAACTGAATATACTTAACCATATATGTTTTAAAGCATATTTTTAACACCAGAAATCTTGTCTGATTTAAGTCTACAAATAAATCAATAATTTATCATATTAAAGAGGGATTTGTTTTTAATCCATTTATTTTCTCTTCCTAGTATTTATTTCTATCATGAATTTATAATATTTCAAAAAGCTGCTTCCACATCATTGTTACTGTTGCATTATTAACGTAGACACCACTGATTCCTCTTTATGAAACTGATTAAGGTAAGAAGGTATCATGTATAAACCAGAAACATTCGTAATCTATAGCCAAGAAATGTAACCATTGCACCATTAGTTTCCCACTTTTTTACCAAAGTTGCTTGAGAAAGGAAATTTAACCACATTTTCATCATTAGGTAGTTTGAAACTAAGAAATGCCACATGGAAATGGGGCGGCAGTCAAAATCTTAGAATCTGCAGTGCTTTGCTGACATAAGAGGGAAAAGAGCTTCATCAGTGTTGTATTCTTAACCATGCAATTCACCCATAATATGGATAGGAAATCAAGCCATTTCTACAAAGAGGTCCACCTCAAGTCTACCAAATGGTTTGTTGCTGAGTCCATTTTTTAGTAGTTTCTGAACTCATTGAGAGTTTTCTAGACTAAAAGAATAGATTTGGAAATAACCAACTTCCCAGCCCATCGTGGGGGAATCTGATGGATGAATGGATAGTACCTTAGGAATGTATAAGAAAGAAGTGTCTGGGTATTTCTAGAAAGGTTGGACATGTTAATAGCTTTAATATTACAGTAGGATAGTTGCCAAATATTCTTACTCAACCCCTATGTGTCTCATCTTTGCTATTGCTTATGCTTGCTTGTAAATTGAACAAATGGGCTTCCCTAGAAACTGTCGGATGATAAAAGATGCTACAAAGCTTAACACCTAAAACAGAGTTTTCTTTATAGAATGAGAATGTAAAAATAAAAATTTGGGCGGGGAGCAAAAGAGTTGTTTTCCCTGAGTCTATGTGGAAAAATTTGTTGCCTTTTCTCAAATAAATTTTTGTTGTAGACAGGATGCAGTAATCTAGCCCTATTAGAGACTTTCCAGAATACATAACCCCATAATTTTAGAACCCACTCCTATTAATTATAGTAAATTATAGAAAATTAATTATAGCAATTATTATTAGTAAATTGCTGTGTTTATGTAAAGGTAACATGTTACTTCCAGAAACAGTAGTCCAAAGGGTTAACTTTAATGGTGGAGATTTCAGGCACTGTGATAACCAGATATTAAGAATTACATTTACCAAGGGTATTTATCTGTAGTTTCCATATTATGCCTTGTATAACTATTGCCTGTTCTGTCTTCAGGCTATCTCTTTCTGCTCTGACTGCAAAATGAGAATAACCAGAATGATGGTTATTTTAGTAAGTTATTTTGTTGTTTGAAATCCCAATTGAATGACACTATTCACTTACACATTATAAATAAAAATGGTGGGTCAAATGATAGAAAAATATAAGTAACAGGATACATTATTTTTAAATTTTTATGGGTCCCGAGAACCCTTGTAAGAATCTGTTAATTTTTTTTTTTTTTTTTTTTTTTGAGACAGTCTCCCTCTGTCGCCCAGGCTGGAGTACAGTGGCGCGATCTCCGCTCACTGCAATCTCCGCCTCCCAGGTTCACACCATTCTCCTGCCTCAGCCCCCCGGGTAGCTGGGACTACAGGAGCGTGCCACCAGCCCGGCTAATTTTTTGTATTTTTATTAGAGATGGGGTTTCACCATGTTAGCCAAGATGATCTCTATCTCCTGACCTCATGATCTGCCCACTTCGGCCTTCCAAAGTGCTGGGATTACGGGCGTGAGCCACCGCGCCCGGCCAAGAATCTATTAATATTAAATCAAGAGACTTTCTTCCCAGAAAAAATTCACATACACACAGTATTTATATAGTTTCCCATTGAATTCCTGAAACCCCAGTCTCTGAATCAAGTGCCCACTGACCTCAGGTTAAGAACATCTGCATAAATTCGATCTGTCTTGTCTAATAGACTAGTCAATAGCCACATGTGGCTATTAAATTTAAATTAATTAAAACTAAATTAAAATTCAATTACCAAGTCTCACTATTCATGTTTTAAATGCTCAATCACCGCATGTGCCTAATAGCTACCATTGTTCGACAGAGTAGATATAGAGCATTTTTTTCATCACAGAAAGTTATGTTGAGCAGCATCAGGTTAGATGATTTTAAAACAGCCTATTTGTCTTATCATTATATTTATTTATGTATATGTGTTTATATAAAACTACATAGTTTGAAAACCCAGAATAGATATTGTAAAAACATCAGTCTCTTTTAGGCACCAAATACAAATCTATTGCTAAAACATATGTTTGACTAAAAGTAAGGCAGCAGGCTAACTTAGCTAGGCCTTCAGGACTGTTGTAGGATCATTTGTTTTTTATCTTTTGTCTCCAAAAGGTTGCATTCTCCATAGTGTTAGTTCCAAATCTTTTCCCCTTTTTTTAACCTTTGTCTTCAATATGAACAGAGCTTATCTCATATTCTCAGAAAACTGAGGCTATCAATATAAATCCCTTCACTTTTCCTTATGTCTATATCAAAAATTTCCTTGTGTTTTCTCCCTTGTCTCTTAATTTAATGTTCTGCAGGAATAACAAAGTGATGAACAGAATGCAAAAGCCTTAGAATTTCAACAGTATAGTCAGGACCTAAGAGTAGGTATTTGGGAAGTAGGCTTATTCTGTTTTACTGAAAGTGATGGCAAAAACAGCAATTGCTTTTGCACCAACCTAACCTCGGCTTCACTCTTATGTGATTTAATTCTTTAAATCTGTGTTGGGGCCCTAGAGTGTTTATTTTGAATTAATCCATAGGAATTGCTAATAGATATCAGTGCATATGATGCCCATCTCTCTTCATCCTCAAACATAAAACCATTCTCATTATTACCAGGATTAGTGACAGGAACTAACCTATAATTGACCATGTGAGTCAGACACTCATGTGCTTTACATTAATTTCTTTGTTTAACACTTAGAACAACTCTGCCGGGTGGAACACTCTATCAGGTGGATATTTTGATTAATTCATTTTATGTTGTGGAAACAGGCTAAGAAAGGTTAAATAACTTGGTCAGGGTTGGTTAATGGGAAGTAATGGGACCATAATTCCTCCAGCCTTGACTTTTCTCTCCTCCTCTCCATTTTTTAAAATTATGGTTAAAAAAAATACATAACATGAAATCTATCCTCTTCACAAATTTTTAAATGTACACTACTAGTAAGTATATGTACATTATTGTACAACAGATCTCTAGAACTTTTTCATCTTCCATTACTGAAATTCCGTACTCATTAAACAGTAATTTCCCCTTTTTCCCACTGTCCCCAGCCCTGGCAACCACCATTCTACTTTCTGCTTCAGTAAGTTTGACTACATACCCCATATAAGTAGAATCGTGTAGTTCATTTTCCTTCTGTGACTGGCTTATTTCTCTTATAATATCTTCAAGGTTCATTCCTTTTTAAGGCTGAATACTATTCGTTGTATTTAAATACTACATTTTCTTTGTCCATACATCTATTATTTCTGCCTCTTGGCTATTCTGAGTGATGCTTCAATGAACATAAAAGTACAAATATTTCTTTGAGATCTTGTTTTCAATTCTTTTGGATAACCAGAAGTGGAGTGGCTGGCTCATATGATAGTTCTATTTTTAATTTTTTGAAGAACCTCCAAATTGGTTTTGATAGCATAAGGTGCATCACTTTACATTGCCACCAACAGTACACAAGGTTATCAATGTATCTACATCCTTGCCAACACATGTGATTTTCTGGGTTCTTTTAATAATAGCCATCTTAGGAGGTACGAGATGATATCTCGTTGTGGTTTTGATTTCCCTTTCCCTGGTGATTAGCACCTTTTCATATACCTGTTGGATGTTCATATGTCTTCTTTGAAGAAATGTGTATTCCAGTCCTTTGCTTATTTTTTAATCTGGTTTATTTGGGTTTTATGCTACTGAGTTGTATGAGTTTTTAATATACAGCTGACCCTTGAACAATTCAGGGATTAGGGTCACCAGCTCCCTGCCTAGTCGAAAATCTTGTGTATAACTTTTTACTCCCTCAAAATGTAACTACTTGGAGCCTACTGTTGACCAGAACATAACAAACAGTCAATTCACATGTATTTTGTATATATATTATATACGGTATTTCTAACAATAAAATAAGCTAGAAAAAAGAAATATTTTTTAAAAACTTAAGAGAAAATATATTTACTACTCATGAAGTGGAAGTGGATCATCATAAAGGTCTTTATCCTCATTGTCTTCCAATTGAGTAGGCTGAGGAGAAGGATGGATTGGTTGTGCCGTTTCAGGTGTGGCTGAGGCTGAAGATATGGACAAGGTGGAAAGGGATGCAGGAGAGATGGGCACATTAGGTGTAAACTTCTATTGAAATAAATTCCTGTGTAATTTATTTCCTGGATGTGCATAGTTCAAATTCGTGTTTTTCGAGGGTCAACTGCATGCTGGATATTAATCCCTTTTCGTTGACTCAGAGCAGTGAGTGGGAGGCTTAGCTTAAGTGCAAACGGGATTTCAGGGCACCACACCTGAGGTCCTCTTGTCAATTATGCTCATGGCAGCAGGAGCTTTGAATGGCACGTTTCCATGGCCATTACACCTACTGAATCAGGCTCTGCATTTTAACAAAACCTCCAAGTGATTTATGTGCACATTGAAGAACTTTGAGAAGCGCTTCCCTAGAATAATAATTTGACATTTTGAGGGTCTTCCCCAGAGTCAATAAAAATGCTAATAATCAGCATAGAATCTCCTAAAAAATTCAACTTCCTTGGAATGGTGTTTTTTTACAGTTCATTTGAACAGAGTTGCTGTTCAAAGTGAGAACTAGAGCAGATAATTTGTTGTTAATGTGTAACACATGTGCAAAGTGGATTTAGGGCCAAAGCAGAATTTCCAAGATGTTTGCCTCTTTGCTAAAAGGAGATAGGATAGATGTGATTTACTTCCTTTTGTATTTCCTGTGGCAGAGGATTATATATTTCTGTATCTGTTGTCTTTTTTTTTTTTTTTTTTTTTTTGAGACCAGGTCTCACTCTGCCACCCAGACTGGAGTGCAGTGGCACGATCTCAGCTCGCTGCAACTTCTGCCCCCCGGGTTCAAGCAATTCTCCTGCCTCAGCCTCCTGAGTAACGGGGACTACAGGCGCCCACCACCACACCCGGCTCATTTTTTTGTGTTTGTAGTGGAGATGGGATTTCACCGTGTTGGCCGGGCTGGTCTCGATCTCCTGACCTCAATTAATCCGCCCACCTCGGCCTCCCAAAGTGCTGGGATTACAGGCATGAGCCACTGCACCCAGCCTCTATTGTCTTTTACCATGGAGTAAGATATAAATGTGACACTTGTAGTGACAGCTGGAAGTAATCTGTCAGACAAATCGTACTGAATTATGTCTGCTGGTCCAGTGCTTAGTAATTTAGAAACTCTCTGTTGGACAGAATAGACTATCAAATAAGCCTTGCCACAAGGCCATGTCACCTAATTTATGGACTTTTCCTTAGGTTTAAAATACCCACACTGTTATATGATCAGGATATTCATGTGATCATCCTCTGAACCACTGATTTCCAGGCAGTGGTCTAGGGACTACTGCTTGGTAAAAATTACATTTTCTAAGTCTACAGTAAGGTCTTGAAGTCAGTATTTTTTAAAAAGCTCTCCAGGTGATAAAACTCAAATTTGGAAACCACTGCTCTAAGCTAAAATGTATTCAAGATTCAGGTCTATCTCATATAAACATCCTCTGGTAGAGTGGTATTACTTACTCTGAATTCCAAATGCCACTTGTTCCTTGCTTACTGGGGAGTATACTTACATGAAGAGTGAAAAAAGAATTTAAAAATTTCTAATTTAATATAACATACTTTTATTACTCTCAGCAATATTTATTGTTATCTTAGAATTCAATGTAACTTTTGCATCATTGCTTATTATTTACTAGTGGGCCTGTTACACCAAGGCGCATAGCACTAAACATCTGGCTGTAAATATAGTTGGACTACGTTCAATCTCAGGCAGAGAAAGTTCCCCTAAAGACAACCACAGGTGTTCCCTGAAACAGGACTTTGCTAGAAACTGAGTACCTTTGGTCCATTATTTATCCTTTTATGTCTTCATTCAGCAGATATTTATCAAACACCAGCCATTCTATAGCTATTTCAGCTATTCCAGGCCCCTGGATTCTTTTTTTATTTATTTTTATTTATTTTTTTCTTTCAAGATGGAGTCTTGCTCTGTCACCCAGGCTGGAGTGCAATGGCATGATGTTGGCTCACTGCAACCTCCATCTCCTGGGTTCAAGCAGTTCTCCTGCCTCAGTCTTCCGAGTAGCTGGGATTATAGGCCTGCGCCACCACACCCTGCTAATTTTTGTATTTTCAGTAGAGACGTGGTTTCACCATGTTGGCCAGGGTGGTCTCAAACTTCTGACCTCATGATCTGCCCGCCTCAGCCTCCCAAAGTGTTGGGATTACAGGCATGAGCCACCGCACCAGCTATATGAAAATACGTAAGACTTAGTCCTTGACCTTAAGGAATTCACAGACTAGCACAGTAATAGAGGTATACATGTAAATAATTAATTACAACAGAGATATTTGCTTTTGTTGGGCATGGAGAGATGCGGTGGGCCAAGCCCACAGGAGAACCTAGAGAAGGGCCTGGAAGACAGAATAGTACAAATGCATCACATAAGACACCAGTCTTATGCTGCCCTTATGTATTGGACATAAGAGGAATGTCTAAGTTCTGAACAGGTCAAGTGAGTACATTTAAAATATAATTTATTATCCTTCCCTGCCATAAAACAAACAAAACCTACTTCTCTACATATATTCCTTGACTGGTGACTGGCACTTCATTTTGTGCTATCTCCCCAGCCAGGAACATGGGAGGCTTCTCCTTAACTCCCTGTAGCCAGTCAGTAATCAAGAACTGTACATTTAACCTCTATCCCTCTCCTCTCCTCTATCCACTGCTATTGCTGCCTCAGACAAGCCCTCAGGCTTAGACACTGCAGTAGTTTCCCACCTGGTCTCCCTAGATTGAGACCTTCCTCTTTCCAGTCCATTCTCATATCAGTTTAGAACATAAGTGGCTTTACTTCCTATAGGAAAAGATCTAAACTCTTATGTATTAGTTAAGAGTGCTAATGTGTAAGCAAGACTGCTTGGATTCAAACCCCGGCTTCATCACTTGATAGCTGCAGGCAGGTCATTTCACCTCTCACCCCTCAGTTCCTTCATCTGTAAAACAGGGTTGGAAATGGAATCTCCTTCACAGCGTTATTGTGAGAGTTAATTGAGTTAATACTGTACATGTGAAGTTGTTAACAATGCCTGGCACAAAATAAATACACAATGATTATGTTAGTCATAGTGGGGTAGCAGGTTAATTCAGTGTACATGCCAGGTAAATAAAGACAACTAGGACTTACTTTGCCTTCTAAGGGCTAACAACCTGAAGTGGGGCAAAGAAGACGAAGAGATAAACAAATTAGTCCATATGATCAATGCTGTTATAATTTTGAGCAAGGTGCCAAAAAATCATTTGAGAATCAGAGAAAACTTTAAAATCTTCTTATCTAAAAATGTTATATTAAAACTTATTTTCTGGCTGGGTGCCGTGGCTCATGCCTATAATCCCAGCACTTTGGGAGGCTGAGGCAGTAGGCTCACTTAAGGTCAGGAGTTTGAGACCAGCCAGGCCAGCGAAACCTGGTCTCTACTGAAAATACAAAAATTAGCAGGGCGTAGTGGCAGACACCTGTAATCCCAGCTACTCGGAAGGCTGACACAGGAGAATCGCTTGAACCCGGGAGGCGGAGGTTGCAGTGAGCTGAGATTGTGCCCCTGCACTCCAGCCTGGGCAACAGAGTGAGACTCTGTTACATACTAACTCAAGCCCCCAAATACAACTTAATACCTCCCAAACCACAAGTTTCTCTTGCATGAAATTTGCATATTCATGATTTTGTTTCTAGACCTTTGCAGTAACCACAGGCAGTTTGGTTTTCGTATGTGTGGATATTTAGGTCCATTCTCTTAGGAATAATTTGAAAAAAGAGAAACTGAGCATTAGACATACAAAAGGGAAAAACAAGTGAACCACAGAGGAATAATAGAGAGACTGCAATAAAACGTTGGGAAAAAATAATGAAAATTATGGAGATGAACGGTACTCTAGTGATTTTTGGACAATGTGGGCTACTAATATTTGCATAAGAATTGCTATGGGGTATTAGGGAGACTGGAGGACATTGGCAGAGTACATGTAAATACAAAGTAACTTATAAATGTATATATATAAATTCACAGCACCAAATATACATACTAAAGAAGAAACAGTTGGAGAAATGCCATTTGGTACAGGGAGCAGAATAGCATAGTGTTTGAGTTTAGGCTCAACTCAGAATGTTTAGGCTACTGACTAACATTGTGACTTTGGGAACTTAGTTAAGTTTTCTAAATCTTGATTCTCTCATCTGGAAGATTGGATTATGATAGTACTACTGAATAAGATAGTTAGAATTAATTAGGAAGATGTCCTAACACACTTTGCAGGTAATTTGCAAATAGCAAGTAGCTGATAAATGTTAGTTGTGCTGTTGATGATTATTATTAATACCATAGGCTTGTTTTCAGCAGTCAAACCAATAAATTTCTGTATATCTCAATTAAATTTGTGGAAAAGATGTAATATAGTACTTGTTATTTCCTACGTTGCAGGTAATATTTACTAATGTTGCCTTTATTTAGAATATGCTGCCTTTTGTAGCTATATACTAGTGGATGTAAAATGCTATCATAGAGTTTCATAAGTATATTACTTATCTCTCTTTCCCCATTCTGTTTTTCACATTTGAGTTTAAATTCCTATGAAAGTTAACCTACTACTAAAAAATATAACCTACAACTAAAGAACTGTAGAATTCCAGAACTCCTTGATTTCATTACCTAATTTAATAAATATAGTAATTGATAACACCAGTTTTGTTAATAGTGCTTCTAAAGGGCTTATGTATTTTAAATATTCTCCATACTGTCATGTATATCCTATGTGTTTTCACCTTCTCTGATATTAATTTTGTGAATAAAGATAAACAGTTTGATTTAGCATACTTTAATGTGACTAGAATATGTTTGGGTGATGTATTAGAGGCCCTCTTCTATGGGACACCTTCCTTCTCCAGCTCAGTTAAGTGACTCCCCTAACCGCTGCTCCTGTAAACCCTGTACATTCTCCATCTCTTTATATTTTTAACTTACTTGTACCTTCAAACAGACTGTGAGCACTTTAACCTTGGTAGCAATGAACATCCTGCAACATTGAACATCCCCGTAGATAGTCAGTTGATTTTTGTTAAGTGAATGAATGAATGCTGCCCTCTTACATTGCTTATATAACTTCTTTTTTTTGTTTTTGAGACAGAGTCACGCTCTGTCACCATGCTGGAGTGCAGTGGCATGATCTCTGCTCACTGAAACCTCCACCACCTGGGTTCAAGCGATTCTCCTACCTCAGCCTCCCAAGTAGCTAGGACTACAGGTGTGCACCACCACACCCAGCTTATTTTTGTATTTTTTTAGTAGAGACACGGTTTTACCATGCTGGCCAGGATGGTCTTGATCTCTTGACCTCGTGATCTGCCCGCCTCTGCCTCCCAAAGTGCTGGGATTACAGGCTTGAGACACCACACTTACGTAATTCTTAAGCCATGGTCACCAGTGTACCAGTGACTGATTCAACTAATTCATAAATTAAGAATGCCTTTAAAAGAAGATAAAGTAAGAAAAAAAAAATAGGAAACTTTTTTTTTTTTTTTTTGAAATGGAGTCTCGCCCTGTCACCCAGGCTGAAGTGCAATGGCGCCATCTCAGCTTACTGCAACCTTCACTTCCCAGGTTCAAGCAAGTCTCCTGCCTCAGCCTCCCGAGTAGCTGGGATTACAGGCACACACTACCACACTCAGCTAATTTTTTGTATTTTTAGTAGAGATGGGGTTTCACCATGTTGGCCAGGCTGGTCTCGAACTCCTGACCTCGTGATCCGCCCACCTCGGCCTCCCAAAGTGCTGGGATTACAGGTGTGAGCCACTGCACTTACATAATTCTCAAGCCATGGTCACCAGTGTGCCAGTGACTGATTCAATTAACTCATAAATTAAGAATGCCTTTAAAAAGAAGATAAAGTAAGGAAAAAAATAGGAAACTTTAACGGGAGAACTAATATTAACCTAATTCTGAAAACTTGTCTGTGGCATAGTTTTTGTGTCTTTCTTTCTGAAGAAGGTTCTCTTCTTTCTGAAGGTTGCCTGCCTTTCTGCAAATGCCAGAGGCCTTACCCTAGTTTCTTTACCCCAGTTTCCTGATTACAAACTACTAAATAGCCTGTATGAGGTGACAGGTCTAGACGTCCACTCTGGCAGACTAAAGGGGGCTACTGTCACAACTGGCTGTGGTTTTAGGCTCTGAAATGAGAAACATAGACTTTACATACGTCAGCTCTTAAAGATACTGTAGATGATGTTAGGAAGAGGAATAATATAGCCAGGAAAAATGTTTACCACATCACATATGTCTAGTGATTGAGCAGTCATCTATTTGTTCACAGAAGCCTGAATTGTAATGCATACTTGTGTAATAGGCAAATGATAAACGTAAGTCAACATAGAAAATTGCCATGAGGGCCACCCAGCACATACTGTGTCTACCCAGCGTGAGAGCTTTGTTCTTCTTTGTGACAAATAATCAGAAACAGGAAAGAGTTTGCAGATGCTACAGGAAGCAGCTTAAAAGACAGGCCTGGCATCATCTGTTGCCTTAATGTATACCATTTATTCCCTTGGTGTGATGATTCTCAGCCATAGGTCACAATTGAGCCTTAGAACCTTAACCCAGAGTGTTGCAGCCTTCCCCCTTGCAAGTACCCCAGGAATTGCTGCCATTGGCCAGTGTCCAAGAAGAAGGCTTGAACAGCTGCCCTGACAAATGGGTTTCCCCCATTCAAGCAAGCAAATGAGGGGTTTGAGCTGCTTTGCAATACTCCCTGCCTCTGGGCTACAAACACTGTTTAAAATGATAATAAAGTATCCTACTCTCTAGCACTATGTATTTTTCTTTTTGGAGACATGTAAATATCTTTAGGATCTTTTTAATGCAGGAGGTGGGAAATAATCCATATGAAGAGTTGGTTTCAGCTTTTCTTTCTTTTTTTTTTTTTTTTTTTTTTTGTCTATTCCAGACAGTAAGGATTGTATCCTGGAGCCGCTTTCCCTGCCAGAAAGTCCAGGTGGCACCACCACTTTAGAAGGTTCTCCATCTGTGCCTTGTATTTTCTGTGAAGAACATTTTCCTGTGGCTGAACAAGACAAACTTCTGAAGCACATGATTATTGAGCATAAGATTGTCATAGCTGATGTCAAGTTGGTTGCTGATTTCCAAAGGTAAGTTCTGTTTTTGTCCTTAAAAGAATTAAATTTGACCAGGTGTGGTGGCTCATGTCTGTAATCCTAGTGCTTTGGGAGTTCAAGGTGGGAGGATCACCCGAGGCCAGTAGTTCAAGATGCCAGCTCTAAAAACAAAATTTAAAAATTATCTAGGCTCAATGGCATGCACCTGTAGTTCCAGCTACTTGGGAGGTTGAGGCAGGAGGGCTGCTTGCACCCAGGAGTTCGAGGCTGCAGTGAGTTATGGTTATACCATTGCGCTCCAGCCTGGGTGACAGAATGAGACCTTGTCTCTTAAGAAAGAGAATTAAGTGTATTGTTTATTAAAGGAGTGACATAATCTATATATAAAATAATTCCTATACAAATGTGAAAATTCATATTCATTTTCAGGTTTCTCCTTAGACTTAAAAAAAAAAAAAACTTTACAACTCTTTTGTACTTCTGAGACTTTTTTTTTTTTTTGAGATGGAGTTTCACTCTTGTCACCCAGGCTGGAGTGCAGTGGCACGATCTCAGCTCGTTGCAACTTCCGCCTCCTGGGTTCAAGCAATTCTCCTGCCTCAGCCTCCTGAGTAGCTGGGATTACAGGCACCTGCCACCGCAGCCAGCTAATTTTCATATTTTTAGTAGAGATGGGGTTTCACCATGTTGGCCAGGCCTGTCTCAAACTCCTGAGCTCAGGTGATCTGCCTGCCTCAGCCTCCCACAGTGCTGGGATTACAGGCATGAGCCACTGCACCCAGCCAACTTCTTAGACTTTAAAAAAATCTTTGCATTATTTTTCTTGAGTCTGTAAGTTTGAGGATGTCACATACTAATTTATTTTCTGTAAGTTCTCTAAAGAGATGAACTTTCCAAAGAGTAGATAATACTCACTTTGCAACATTCCATGACATTGTAGATCTTATTGATGTCTCCCAGATTATGTCTCATATTTTAGGCCATAGACATTCTCTGAGTGGGTCCTTCCAGTAATTCCAGAATAGACTTGGCAACAGGACACTGAAAAGGCAGTGTTTGGGAATGGGATCCTTGGAGACTTTCAAGCCAAAAGGATATTGCCCAAACAAATCTCAGTTTAAGTGTTGTGATGAGGTCGATTCCTTTTTTCCCAATTTATAATTTCTGGAAGTAGTTGTCCAAGAGAAATACCTTCCCTGTATAGTTACTGAAAGCATAAAATTTGGTGTATCTGGTAAGATCCCATTTTGAGATATTCTGTCCTGATTTCCCCATAAAACATTGTAGTAACCCAGACATTGAATACCTCTGCATCTAAACTCTGTTTCTCCCAGGCCATATAGAACATTCCTAGCAAACAACTTCTTATGATAAGTCTTTCAAAACAGCAAGCTGTATTATTAAGAGCTGATTATGAAAGTAGGAAAGCCTGGGATTGAGTGCAGGCTTTCACACTTCCTAATCTTGTGATTTCCTGCCAAGTTACCTAACTACTCTAAGCATTGATTTTCTCATCTATAAAATGGGGGTAACACCAGCCCTCATGGTTATTGAATATTACATAAAACAAAGTATGGAATGTGAGGGCGATCTGGCTGTGACATCTATCACCCCATTAATCGCCAGGGTTGATTCGGCTGGTCTGGCTGGCTAAGTGGCTGTCCCCTTCCTCCCTCACCACTCCATGTTCATGCCTCCCAAAGCTGTGTTCTCAGTCAAAGAGGACAACCATCTCCACTAGAAGAGGACCAGTCTTTGGTCAAGGGTATACGAGTAGCTGCGCTTCCCTGCTGGAACCTCCAGACAAGCTCTCAAGTCCATTTGTAGGAGAACGTAGGTAGTCAAGCTTCCAGGATTCCAGACACATCCAAATGAAGTGCTGCATGTGGCAGTCTGCCTTTCTTAAAAAAAAGAAGAAGAGTATGTGTAGCATCTGCTAGTGCCTGAGACATGTGTACCTGATAAATGGTAGATAAAATGCAAAATTTTATTTGTATTTTTATTACCAAAGGTATATTTGAAATCTTAGTTTTCTGCAGCTATCGTTTGAGTTTTCCGTTGGTATTTATGCTAATCTAAAAACCTAATTATCATTTGTAAAATGTAGCTTTTGAGAACATTTCATTCAAGTTTCTAAATAATCTAAACTTTTGGAAAGATAGTTTAAGTTGGAATAGCCAGCATACCCACAGGGGTAATGATAACTATTCTCTAGCCTTCATCTCTGTCCTTATTGCCTAGCACCAATACTGAATATTTACCGTGTGCCTTCTGTGTATGTTGCCTTATATCGACTCAGCACTACTATTTTTGAAGAGATTTTGATGTTGCCTTATCAGGTCTCAGGAGGACAGTTAATTGAATGATATGTATTGCCAACTGGTAAAATAAACTAATTCTTTACATGCTCTCATAGGACATACTCTCTGCTTCTCATTATCATTTGTTATTCTTTATTCTCAATTAAAATATATGTGTGTGTATGTCTTTATTCTCAGAGTATTCTGGGAGCTTTCTCATATGCAACCCAGTTATATGTGGTGAGATCTGTTGATTTTGTTTCAGACACTTCTTAGGCTAGAGATCTTCTAATTCATACTCAACCATTGAAAGAAATACTACATGGGTTATTCTTTCCTAAGGCTTCTATTAGTCAGCTTTTCTTTAATATGAAACCTTTATTTTTCTTTTTGAGTCCTGGCTGGAGTGCAGTGGCACCACCTCGGCTCAGTACAACCTCCACCTCCCTGCCTCAAGCAATCCTCCCACCTCAGCCTTCCCGAATAGCTGGGACCACAGGCATGCACCACTACACCTGGCTAATTTTTTATGTTTTTAAATTTTTATGGTTTCACCATGTTGCCCAGGCTGGTCTAGAACTCCTGGGCTCAAGCAATCCACCCACCTCAGCCTCCCAAAGTGTTGGGATTACAGGTGTGAGCCACTGTGCCTGGCCGTGAAACTGTTCTTTTATTCCCTTTTATCATATAAACACAAATTTTCCTTCAGGAATTGCAGAAGAATATTATTAACTACCAGTGATAATTGAATAGTTTAAGATTTTTCTTTCTCCTCTGCCTGTAAAGTATGTGAGGAATGTCTGAATCAGAGTTTGTATTCTCCTTTGTGCTTATGTATCGTAGTTAAGTAGCTATATTTGTACTAATCAATCTCTCTATTTGTATCATTGTTATTAATCTCATTATCCTATTACCCATACTTGGGCAGGAAAATTGAATTATTTACTAGATCTCGGGACTTAGGAATCAGTAATTAAATGTTGGGATTATTCATGCTCTAAATGCAGATATACAGTAAAATGGATGCTTTAATTAAAAAGAAAAGGATGCATATCTGATATAAGTGCTTTCTAAAGTGTATCATTAACATGTATTTGAAATATGGAAACCTAGATTTTCCTTGTCAACTGTCCTTCTAATTAAGTAAAATTTTCACTCTCAGCAAATATAAATGTGATTAATTCTAATTGATCAGGAATGTATCTGAGTAAACTCTGCTTTTAAATACCTTTGACTGTATCCAGTCTTCTTTAGACAATAACCTCCTACAACTTGAGGAAACTAAAAATTCCTCTCCCAAACAATCCAAGTATTGATTGTTATGATCAAAGTTAAGTTGAAATCTTCTCAATATCATGTCACTTGTTTCTAATTTTAGAAGACAAGGTATAAGGTGTAGGGTTGGGAGGAGGGAACATGAGAGGTTCATTTGGCATGAACACATTCACTCAGAACTCAAGAGGAATTGTTGCTTCTGAGTACAATAGGTAATGAAGATGATAATAAATAAGAGATGGACTTACCTTGTGGTTTACAAGAAGTAAGCTATAAGTTTTCATACTAAATATATTTTTTTATGAAACAAAATAACAGTAAAACTTCCTGGGACAGAAGAAATAAAAACAAAAATAAAAATCTTTCCATTGAGTCCATTTAACATAGTTATTTATACTGAGCTATTTGCTAGCTTTATTCAGTAGATAAAATTGCTCTGGAAACTAAATGTTAACTTCTTATTTCTTACCCTTTTCTATATTAAATTCCACACATTCACTGCTACTTAATTAACAACCATATTTCAGACGTTTATGCTATGTCGATAACCATACCAGTTACAGTGGGGGTGGGCCGGCGAGATATTGCAACAAGGATTTTTTGTGAGACAATTCTGTGAGACATGATTTGAAGTTCCTTTGGGAGAAAAAAAGTATTTGCTGATGACCTAGTAATTACTTTTATGGATTTTTAATGAAGTATGAAATACTTTGATAACTCATCCAAATAGAGTTTCTACCACATGTTATTTCTTAGTGGCCTTTATATATTGAGTAGCTGCAATTGTAGCTTTCAGTAAACTAGAGAAGTAGGAAAAATACAGAAGAGAAGTACTAAATGAGCTCTTAAATTTGAACAATATGTTCTAGTGAGTGGGAAAAAATGCCACAAGAAGCATGTACTGAAGATCTGCTATCTTTATCACTCAGTTGATTACAATTTATCTGAATGCCCGTACCATCCAAAAGGAAATGTATATATTGACACCTCTTAATTATAAGCTTAAAAACCACTATTATGTGTTTAATGACTAGGATGTTTCTTTACTCAAATTTAGACATAGGTCAAATGTATGTTGTTGTTGATGTCTATAGTATACCACAGTAAGATATGATGCCTAATTTTATATGTTTAAGTTGTATGGTGGTTTATGGTTATATTTTGCTTTGTAACAGATGATTTTTTTTCTTTGATGTTGTTGTCACCCAAGTTTTGGTTAGGAAGAGAACACTCAAATGTCAACTTTGTTCCTCTTGGACCAACCTATTATCTGCTTTATCCCATGGGAAACACTTCCTATTTGAGGAGGGCAACTGAGGTTCTGCCAGACAGAATCTCCCCATGATTCTAAGTTAATTGATGTCAGTAATTTCTTCCTTTGTGCATATCACCTTGAAGTAAACTCTGATGGAAAATAAGTATGTCATGTGATTCTTCTCTTCAGACATGAAAGAGACAGTACTCAAACATAGAAGTTTTTGGAAACTGAGACCCACGGACTATTGGAATCAGGTTCCTGTTACCTCTGTAGTTGGACTTCTCTGCACCCTTTCCTTGCCTAGTTAAGCAGTTCCAAAACAGCCCCAAACAGTTGGTATCAATTTTCAGCCCTTAGGTAGCAACTTAGGAGCAGTTCAGACTGAGGGCTACTGTTAAGTAGTGTGCCTTTCGGAAAGGGAAAACATTCTCTTCCTCTTCAGACTTCATTTCTGTACTTCTGGTTCTGCCTTGTCAAAAAGCATTCTATGTGACCTCATTGGTCTCTGAGGGGAAAAAAATGCTTCAAGTCTCTATTACAACTTTAATTGTAGGGGCTGTTTCCCGTCCTGCCTTCCCTTTTCTGCATTTCTTGTACCGATTCGTCCCCACATGACACTAGAGGAACTGTGTTGTACAAGATTGAGTTTGGCCTTGGAGCCAAAGAGACAAAGTTCACATCTCAATTCTAACATTTTAATTGACCTTGGGCAAGTAAGGACTCATTAAATGGTAGCTGCTAATAATTGTCATTATTGTCACTATCATCATTCTTCTCTTCTACCACTTTAGCCACCTATATGTGCCCTCTGATGCTATTAATATAACTATTTTGTCTTTTTCATCAAATGTTTGCTGAAATGTTATTGTTATTTTTGTTGTGTGGCTCATTATTTCCCTGGGATAAACATAAATTCTTCACTACCTTAATCTTATTTAAATGTTACTTTTTCTTGTAGTAATAACTGTCATATATATTAAACACCCAGAATTTTGGACAGTGTGCTTTACATGCATTATTCTGTTTAATTATCAACAATTTATTTTGCACATGAATAAACTGAGTTTCAGAAAGATTAAATAACTTTAAATTCAGGTTCATACCTTTGAATTCAAAGTCCTTGCTTCTCTATTCACCATTACCTCTGGGGTGGTAATTAATACATCAACTATGATACTTTGACCACTGTCTTAATTTAAAAAGCAAAACTGCTTCTAGCATAAGATCTGCACAGATAAGCAAGGAACAATATTGATTGTCCATTAAAAAAAAAGTCACTGGCCAGGCACAGTGGCTCTCACCTGTAATCCCAGCACTTTAGGAGTCCAAGATGGGCAGATTGCTTGAGCTCACGAGTTCAAGACTAGCCTGGGCAACATGGCAAAACCCCATCTCTACAAAAAAAATAGGAAAATTAGTTGGGCATGGTGGTGCGTGCCTATAGTCCCAGCTACTCAGGAGGCTAAGGTGAGGAGGATGTCTTGAGCCCAGGAGGCAGAGGTTGCAGAGAGCTGAGATCACTCCACTGCACTCCAGCCTGGGCAATAGAGCCAGATCTTATCTCAAAAAAAACAAAGTCATTAATAATTCAAAGAGCAGTCTGTTCACGAGGATCCAAGCTCTTACCTGGTCATCTGTTCCACATGGTTTCACACAGATACTTTTCTAAGACTGTGAACATTTTCCAAAGTAAAGTAGTCTGTGTATTCAAGGAGTTATCACTGCCTTTCAACAGGCTCTAGACCCAAAATGGAACTAATTATGTAGGGCTGACCACTATTCTTCGTTTTGTCTAGAGGATACCATCCAGATAATCCTCAATGGAGTGGCAACCAGGACTGACGATCCTCTCCTTGGTATATTCTAGCAGTAGCCATAAGGAACCTCCAGAAGGAACTTGGCCTTCCTGTCTTTTGAAGTCAGTTATCTTAGCACCTGGTTCTGCCATGTATAAATTTGATTAATCATGAAAATAGATGTCTATATTTCAATTTAGAGGAATAATCCATCTTCTGTTCTGACATCTCTAATACAGGTTCTACTGTGTTCCTTCATCCCTGTCACCACTTTGTAATAGAAAATGTGCTTGGGGGAGAATAAGAAAAGGGCTAGGAATGTCATTTTTATTCTCTTAAGCCTCCTCTTGTCTTCTCTTTCCCCTTTTTTCCTCTCTACCATGGGGTGGTGGGGAAAGCATCTAGTGAGGAATGGAAAGATAGAGACTAGGAGTAGCCATGTAGGAGACCGAGGAGTACAAGGTGTTGAAGCTGGCCCAGGATGGCTAAGGAAATAATGTCCCAGCCCTTTGTAGGTACTTTTTCTCTATTTATCTGCTGTGATGGATCCAATATGCACTTGCCTTCTTCTGAGATTTCTAATATGGAAGCCAGTGAGTTAGCCAAGGAGTAGGGTGCATCATTTATATATTTGTGGTTTAAGGCTCAATGGGAGCTTAAGATTGCCATTTTAAGATCTCCTAGAATAAAAGTTAGCACTGTTTTATAAGGAAAGGGTTCTCCCCATACTTACCCATCAAAGTTAACAGTGTGGTTATACAGGAGAAGAAAAACTTAAACATGGGATTCTATTTTTATACACTATTCATTGACTTCTTTTTCTTACATATTCTATATTCATTCAGTGTATTTTTATTTGATGTCAGCTTATGTCATATTTATCTCTTTCTCCCAGACCTCTCTCCAGCACAGACTTCTAATACACAAATGCCCTTTCCATAGAGTACCATGGGATTGGAAAATTAATGTTAAGAAAAAAATTAATAATAAAAAGGAGACAAAATATTGGGAATTGGGGACTACTTAGAGAACTTTACAGGAATCTTCAAATTCTCTACTTCTTTAAAACATTTACTGTGGACCTACTATATCCAAGACATTCCTAGATGTGCTACCTCAAGCCATTTAAAATGTCCGAATTTCTACTCTTTCTATATTCTTCATCTATTTCGATAAGTCCCATTTCTTTTTTTGGTTCTTTGGTGTAAGTTACTTGTTTTATCCCTCAGTTGTGTGGCCTGATAAATTGGGAGCTATAGAGTCAACATTTCCTTTTCCTTTCTCTATGAAAATGACACTCTCTTCTTGGTACCGTTCAATAAATGAGATTGCAGTTGCCAATATAAATCCTGTTAGATAAATGGAAAGATGAACCACTTGTTAAATCCTGTCATCTTACTCCTTCTTTCATCACATATGTAGGTCTGGGTGTTAGGCTTTGGTTTTTAATTTAGCTGGTGTGTTGCTTCTAACTCTGCTCATTAGATACAAGAATTGTAAGTTAGGCTATTTTTCCAAAGTCTAAATTTGCCTCATTTCAGACTCAGTGTGGACATATGGAATTTTTCTATCTTGTTATATTGATATTGAATTTAGACTGCTTTCTGGTCGCATTATTCTTCTGACCTCTGTTCTTTTGATATATAAGATAACCACTTAGTGTTCTCTTTATTGCAGAGTGTGTCATAGCCTATTTAATCATCATTGTATTTTAAAGACACATAAACTTAGATGTTATTTCAGAAAAATTCATTATCACATAAAAATAATTCATTTTAACTTTCCTATATGTCTGTTTATTGAATTTGGGGATAGTAGAGTTTAGTAGTTTTCATGCCCTTACATGGTAATTCCTTTTTATTAAATCTTTATTTGATACTTCTATAATGCTCCACTGCCTTTGTATTCACAAAAAACTGCTAGAAAAGCAGTTTTAAGTTGACATTTGATTTGTTGCTTTGGAATAATTGAATGTGCTTATAGATTCCTGTCATTCTAAAGCAAACAGTATATTGAATCTTCTCATCATTCCTTATTTTGTATTGTTCTAAGGTACATTTTATATTGGAGGAAAAGGTTCACTGAACAGCCCATCACAGATTTTTGTAGTGTGATAAGAATTAATTCCACTGCTCCATTTGGTAAGTGTACATCCTGGCTACCATCTTTTCCCTACAGTATAAAAATTCAAAGGAATAATCTTACTGTCTTATATTAGAATTGCTTTTACTTTCATGATAGATAAAATTAAATTGATGGTTTATTTTGCCTAACTTGAATAAAGCTAAAACAGTTCTATGCCAAAGAGATCCTAATAGACACACACATCTGTATTTTTTAAGAAATAAGTCCTTCTGGGAAAAAAATGGTTAATATCTTTTTTCTTATTTGTTTTCCTAATCTCTCAACAGAAGAACAAGAGAATTATTTTTTGTTATGTGACGTTTTACCAGAAGATAGAATTCTTAGAGAAGAGCTTCAGAAACAGAGACTGGTAAGAATTGTTTTTAAAGGGTGAATAGTGTCTTGAAAATACATATAAATACATATAAAATCATATATATTTTTTTTTTTTTACTTTTTGTTATGGAAACTTTCAAACATACGTAAAAGAGGAGACAATACAAAAAGGTCTTAAAACAAAAAAAAAGTATACACTTGACTGAAAATTAAAGCATTTTATGTTAAAAATGCAGAGAGAATTTTTGGCTTTGTTTTGCTTCCTGGATTATCTCTAAAATAACAACAGAACTTACACATTTTAGTGTAATTTTAGCTGCCTGACACATGCTAGGGTTCAGTAGTCGTGGAAAAATGCCCTCAGCTAAAATTGAGTTGAATTGATTAACCTTTTTTTCTCCCCTTCACTGGAATGTGCTATGCACTAGCATTTTTTTTATTTCCCTTTATGAATTAAGCATATGGTTTAATCTACAAAGTAACCTTTCTGGTTTTCAGGCTTAACCATAAGCAAGCTAATTTGAAAACCTCAGCATCTTTAGCCTTTAAAAAAGATAACAGCACATACAAGCATGAAAATTTTTATTTTATTTTATTTTATTTATTTATTTATTTATTTATTTATTTAATCATTTATTTATTTTTTGAGATGGAGTCTTGCTCTGTTGCCCAGGCTGGAGTGCAGTGGTGTGATCTCAGCTCACTGCAAGCTCCGCCTCCTGGGCTCACACCATTCTCCTGCCTCAGCCTCCCGAGTAGCTGGGACTACAGGCACCTGCCACCACACCCAGCTAATTTTTTGTATTTTTAGTAGAGACGGGGTTTCACCGTATTAGCAAGGATGGTCTCAATCTCCTGACCTCATGATCTGCCCACCTCAGTCTCCCAAAGTGCTGGAATTACAGGCGTGAGCCACTGCGCCCAGCTGAAAATTTTTATTTTCATAAGTTAATCAGAAAGTAATTTTTTAAATTGTTACTTTTGTTTAAAAGTACATGGGTTCCCATTATTTGTGATTTAATCTCGACTATTACTTGAAGTTGACTTGCTGTTCCTTTAGTGATTTCTTGTAAGTCTTTCTTGTATCTTTGGACTTAGCTAAATATGTTATAAGAGAGAGAAATGATTTAAATATTTGTGCTATATCCTCAAGAGATCTAGGAGAAAAATAAATACTATTTACTATAGTCATATAATTTAAGAAAGTCCCTGGAAACACATTTTATTTTGTAGACATCCCAAATGATTATTTCTTCCAGTAGGGGAAGGTGATACCATTGGATGTTGATTTATATGTAAGAAAAGTTATGCTTTTCCTGTACAACAACTGCAGTAAAGAAATAGGACTTCCTGAGTTTCTCTTCTCTCCTTATAGCAGTGTCTTATGAAATCTGCAAAACAAGGCTAAATTTACTATCATGTCTTATGAATGTTATTTGCATGCACTTATTCATAATTTCCAATTTACATGAATTTTCTCACTGTTGCTAACAGTGGCCTTAAGAATGGTCAAAAGATGTCATGATCCTAGTAGTCCTAAGGATTTATTTATAAGAACTCAAACCCTACTACTTCAGCCATTCTTGTTCTTTAGCATGCAGAATCTATACGATGTGTCTGCAGATGGACTCAGGTCTCTAAAAATACCTACATATACTGCATTTAAGTTACCTTTTTTACTTTACAGTTTGATAGTGATACATTTAATGAAAGTGAGCATTATGCCAGCATACAGAAACAAAATAAGAATGAAAAGGCAATTAATCCATACATGCTCATTGAATTTCTGCTTAAGTAGATGCCTATACAAAGAAGTACAAGAGTACAAGGCGTAGTCCATATCATACAAGAGTGTATGGTCTACTTAGAGAAGAAAGATAAATATGTATTCTTATCTTGGTAATAGAGATAATGATAAAATATCTTGCAGGGCTTATGAAGATTAAGTGACATGTAATACACTTAGAACACTACCTGGCACATAGAAGGCACTTAATAAATATTAGCCAATAAAAATAACAGTAATAATGCTGTGTCTTAACAATGAGAAGGATTTGGATAGTTAAGAGAGTTGTAGAGAAGGGAAGAAAGATACATATGCATCTAAATGTTCAAGGTGTATTCAGAAAAATCGAGTAAAAGTCTACTCTGGCTTAGATAGAAAAATTTTTATGGGGAGGAGTATGAGATAAATTTGAAGAGGTAAAATGGAGCTAAATTGTGGAAATCCTTCTGCGCCAGAAACTTGACTTTGTAGTAATAAAGACCCATTAATGTGCCCTGATTGCCCATCAGTGACATGAAGAAAAGAGTAAATGTAGCTGTGTATAAATCCGTTTCAAGCTGTCAAATCCTGAGAAAGACTAGACCAACTTGGGGATTGAAAGTAAGCTAACAATGACTGATGACCATCCATAAGCCATGCCTTGTATTTGGTTCTTGCTTCATAGCAACCTGTGAGGTGGCTATTAAATGCCATTCTATTTATGAGTAAAATGTGGCCTAGGAAGTTTAATTTGCCCAGGAACACATAGTGAATGAGGTGCAGAGCTAGAGTTTCAAACCAAATGTTCCAGATACATGCCTTTTAAGCCATGCCATGCCAGCGTAGTAATTATTTAGCCTCTCATGTGTCTGGTACTATTATTCTAGGCTCTGGGAATCTCTCTGTCCTGGGTGCTCATGGTCTGACAAGTCTGTGTAGGGAGGGGATTCGGGCTTGGATTGAAGTTTAGGGAAAGCAGAGGCAGTTTACAATAGCCCGCCACTGGAATTTTGATTAGAGGATCAACAAAAAGTAAAAAAAGACTTGCCAAACAGCAGGAAGACAGGCTGAATTTGCCATCAGCCAGTTCATCACAGTTTTATGCTACATAGTGTGGAAGCATGAGGTTAGTGTGGGTGATTCTTCTGTGGGCGTTAGCAATGATTACAGGATCTATCTCTTTTATATAGAAAGAACTTTACAAATCAATAAGAAGCATGTCCAGAAAGAAGTCTACATCATTAAATGAAACAAAAGTAACAGTATACTTTTTCTTCTTCTGTCAAGTTAACAGGATTTGAAAATAATAGTACTAAATGGTGGCAAGAATGTTAAGAGACAAGTACTTTTTCAGCTGCTTTTAAGAATGTAAACTGGTATACCATTTCTGAGAGGCACTTTCTCATCATGCATTGGAACTCTTGAAGATGTTTATGCCCTTGGCCCATAGTGTGCAAGAACTCATCCTAGGAAGATTTTACAGCCAGAGGGTTTTGAATTCACTCACTCTACCACAGCTTGGTGGTTTTTTCCTTATGTTACTACTAATGATGCTTTATCAAACAATTTTTTATTAATCAGAATTTCATTCTAGTTTCTAAATTTGTGATAATGGATGTATAATGTAGTCAGTGTTTGAGTGACCCCAGCTCAATATTTCAACTCAAAGACCTTGAATTGAGGATCTTGAGGATCTCAACTTGAGGATCTCAACTCAAGTCTACGAGGAAGAACCCTCAAACTAAAGTATTAGTAGGGCATTTGCTGACTTTATTTGCATTAACGATGATTTGCATATGTATTATTCTTCAATATTTATTTTTTCATGTGGAACTCTAGGTAAAGCATATAGTTTAAGTACCTTTGTGTGGTTTGCTCTTAGTTCAAAGTGACTTTGTAACTTAAGGGCAGAAACTGTGTCTTATATTTAAACATCCTTCCTAGTCCTCCCTATACTCCTAAGTTCATACTGTTATTTTTCCCCAAACCTCATTTTAAACAAACAGACAAAACTCTGTTTTCTGTGTGAGTGGCTGGAGGTATATAGAGTTTAAATGATTCACTGAAAGTTACAGTAACAGATTTTATGCTAGAATCATATTTCTTTTTCCACTTTCTTTGAGATTTCACTGGTTTCTTGACATTTGCAAGATTTGTATGTGTTCCCAGTTTTCTTTTTGAAGAGCTTGATTCCTACTTGACACTTCTTTGAATATTTTCATCCATATTCTGAAGGAAACTACAGAATTAGGAAGATTCTTGAGGATTTCAATAGCTTGAACACCTTCTTCCCTTTAGCTTCCTTTAAAAATTCTCCCTTGATCTTGGTGCATCATTCTCTTATTTCTCATCAATCTAGCTTAGTCTTGTCCAGTGGTTCTTTTCCCTCTTTTCTCTTAAATATGTATACGTATGTTTCTCAAGATCTTATCCCCCGTTCAGGGCATGCACATCCGTATAACTACCACTATTATGCCTATGGCTTAAATGTTAGTGCTGGTGCAGAGTAGGCAGTCAGAGTAAATATTCATGAATTGAGTTCATCCATAGCTTTCATCCTGGTTCACTTCTGAGCCCCAAATCTATATTTCCTCATGTGAAACTTTTCCATTTGGATTTCCAGTCCGCACTTTAATATGCCTAAAAACAGAACTTATTTTTTTCCTCCCCCAAAACTTGCTATTTGCCTGTTCTCCTTTTATTACATAATGACATAGTGACCATTCTCCTGGTCACCCAGTTTGGAAATCTCTAGAAGCATATTTAATTGATTCTTTTTTTTCTCACCCCTATATCTAAGTCATTTGTCAAATCCTACCAGGTCCAGCTGAGTCCCAAGTTCCACATCCATACTCATACTTACCTTGTCTATAGACTCACCTCTTCAGGCAATTGACACTGCCTCCAGAATTTTAATATTAATAAATACTTATTAAAATTAATGTTACTATTAATTGATTGATAGTAATTGATTATTATCTGTTAATATTAATAAATAACATAAATCACTTTATTCTTTTTTTTTCTGACAAGATCTCCCTCTGTCGCCCAGGCTGGAGTACAGTGGCTCACTGCAACCTCTGCTTCCTGGGGTCAAGTGATCCTTTTGTAGCGATGGGGTCTCACTATATTGCCCAGGCTGGTCTTGAACTCCTGGACTCAAGGGATCCTCCTGCCTCAGCCTCCTAAAGTGCTGGAATTACAAGAGCAAGCCATTGCACCTGGCTCTATTGTCTTCTTCAAAAACCTGCACTCTTCTTTATTGTCTTCATGTTCTTAAGGTTTTCTAGGCTCAAACTGCATTTCTAGTGTCTTTTCCCTAAATTGCCCGGCATCCAATTAATTCGTTTATTCAACAAATATTTGTCTTGTACCAGATATTTTCTAAATACTACTGATATAGCAGTGGATAAAACAGGCAATGGTCCCTGCCCTTGTGAAGTTTACACTGTAGTATAAACATTACTTTTCTCACATTTATCAAGTATGTTAGGTACTTTCAGGATTCTGCTTCATGAACTAGGAATGGCAACGCCCACCTGTATAGATACATATCCCTCAAGGCATTGCTCAGCTGCCACATTTTCCAAAAGTTTCCCATATGCCACCTGTCAAAATTAATAACCTCTTCTAAGTTCTATTAACACTCTATTTTATTTGGCTTTTCAATTATAGTTAGTTATTTTAAAATCTGTCTTCCTTACTAAGATGCCTCTTAGCAGTTCAACTGTTGTATTAACTTTTGTATCTTCTCTGAGGCTTGCTCTTAAGTATGAACTGAAATTTCATCCTGAAGTATTGACTTGTATTTCTATAAAGCCATATAGTCAAATATCCCTGATTAACAAGGATACAATATAGCTAAGGCAGACATCTATAATCACTGCATTACACTTTGCACTTCAACATAAAAAAATCCTCAGTTTTTCCTTTGTCTACAGGAGAAAATGTGTGGTATTCATAAGCTCTCAGTAGCAAGACGTAACTTAACTAAATTGGGAAAGAGGGAAAGGCCTAACTGTATGAAGGTATTTTTTTTAATCACTATTTCAAATGTCAGCTTGAGATATCATTCATGACAACTACAAATATTTTATGAAAGTTTTAACATATATAACAAATTTATTTTCAGGAGAGAAACAGTTTTTTCTGTTTTTAATTCTACTTCATGTGTCTCACCTCTCCCCACAATAAAGCCACAACAAAATGAAATTGCGTATCTCCCACTGAGAAGATTGTTCTTCCTCATGCCACTTTTTTAAATATAGTTTTAGAGACTTTCGGTAAAGGATCAAATTACTGTGTGCCAACAAACTAAAAGTAAAAAAATCAATTTGTATTTATACCTTTCTTGCATAATTCCCATCTTTCAGGCACAATACATACAAGTTCTAATACTGCATCTAGAATAAAATTTTCTTAAATATAAGATGATATTTCCCATTGAATGTAACATTGTTATTAACGGTGCAACAGAGATCAATTTAGCTGCAGTGACCATTGAGTAAGTTTAACCTTCAGATTGATGACTGCTTTCTTTGGGAAACAAATGGTAATCACAATCTAAAACAGTATTATTCTGAGTCCTAAGGTTCACCACTTTGAGCATCTTCAACAAGGACTTAAAATTTACAGGACATTTTGTATATATACTGGTTGAGTGAGATCAGGCAGGAAATATTACCCCTGTTTAACAGGAAATGCAAGGTCAAGGACAGTAAGAAATATGCACACAACTATGGTTATATACTATGTTAAATAGAAAGGGAAGCAATTCAAACTCCTAAATTTCCAACCCCAATCACCATTCTCTTTCTAATTGCACCAGGATATTTTATCACATTTGATCTTTCTTTCTGAGCAAATATGACTTTTTTTTTTTGAGACAGAGTGTCACTCTGTCACCCAGGCTGGAGTGCAGTGGCACAGTCTTGGCTCACTGCAACCCCACCTCCCAGATTCAAGCAATTCTCATGCCTCAGCTTCCTGAGGAGTAGCTGGGATCACAGGTGCGTGCCACCACACCGAGCTAATTTTTATATTTTTAGTAGAGACAGGGTTTAACCATGTTGGCCAGGCTGATCTCAAACTCCTGACCTCAAGTGATCCACCTGCTTTGGCCTCCCAAAGTGCTGGGATTACAGGTGTGAGCCACTGTGTCCAGCCAAATGTGACATTTTCTAAATTGACATTTGCTAGAATTAATGAAAATGGCTGAACAGGACATAAATATGTATGTAAATAAATAATAATATTCTGTTTTCATTGTAAATACTTTTTTAAAGAAAATCTGATTCCCTATTTTCTTAGTTCAGTAGTAGATAGGAATTTCTTATTCCCTTGGGCCTAAGCTTCTTATATTTTCTTTTAAAACGGTACCTGACCTTGAGTTTATACAGGAAAATACTTCCTCAGGCTGGTAATACTATACCGAGTCATGCCATGCTGATGGCTTTCTTTTTCCTTTTTCTTCTAAAAGATGGGTGTTTTGCAATCTCCCATGGCCACCTATTGAATTTTTTAAAGTCCTTCTCTTCCTACCTAAGCTAAATTCTCTTGTACCTTTAATACAAATAGGAATTTAGCTTTTCTAGTTTCTTGTGTGTTTAACTCTTGCATTTACATTTTATTTTGTATGTCTACCTTTTTTCATTGTGATGATATATTCCATGTGAATGATTAAAATCATCTCATTTTTTTATCTCCTAGTTTATTTTTTTAGAAGTTCTGTCCTGTTTTGAAGACACTCTTCAAAACTATCTCAGTGAGACTCAAAAGTAGAAGAAAAATACTATATTTCTATCCTGTATAGCAAGCAGATGGCTGTTGCCTTTATCATTGCAGTTTCAGAAACGGTGGGAGGTACTGATATCTTTCAAGAAGGTGAAATAGTCAGATCAACTCTCATGGATTTGGGGGTGTATATCATCATCCAGTTAAGAAATTTATCTCTGTCTTTTATGTTTCACTGTCTTATTTTAGTCATTGACATGGATGGCTTTTCCTTGTTTATTTAAGATTCTAATGTCACAAGGTTAACTTTCTATCATCTCTCATAAAATGCTGAGAAAGGTGGATTTTATTGATTGTTTTTAAAGAAACTGTACTTTGCCATTAGTAGTTTTTGTTTTAGTACAGTTATCCCTGCCTTCTACATGCAGAGGTGTGTGTTTAAGTATATTAAGTATTATTTAATATATTATTTGAGTATATTGCTAACGTAAATTCAAATGCTCTGGTGATCAGACTCTGGCAAACAGATCAGTCATTCCCAATGCTGTTCAGTGACCCTTTTGACACTTAAAAGAGAATTTTGGGGGTGGGAAAAAGTAGCTTTTTATTTGACCCCTGGTGTGAGGGCTTCCAAAATATTTAACTCAGTTGTAGGCAGATTCCATTCTGAAAGTTGTTGAAGCTATACATCATTATCCGTACAAATAATTTATTCATGTTTCCATTTTACTTTATAAACCAAACTTGTCTTTTAATCCTTAAGTTAGTGGAAATTTACTGAACTTTTTATACTTTTAATTTCCTCATATTGAATGTTACATCAGATAGAATAAAGGATGTGATAGAAAAAAATAATTTCACCATAATACTGAGTGGGATTAAAATGAAAATACCATCTTACTGTCAGAAAAGATAAGAAATGGCAGACAGAGCAAGAGGAGTTGGTGTTATGTCTTTAGCCAGCCTCAGTTTGAAACAATTTGAAAACTCAGTACCTTAGACAGTATTCACTTATTCACATCATGTAACTAGTAATTAAAATTATCCAATACTTTCAAATTTATTTAGAATAAAAATTCAGACTTTTTACCAAGATCTCAAAGGATCTGGCACATGCCTCTCTGAGCCACTCTCCCACATCTCTCTCACCCACTTTCTCCTGTGCTCACTGTACTTCAGCTACACTGGCTATGTCTGTGTTCCTCAAACACACCAAGCTGTTTCCAGCTTTAAGGACTTCGCACTTGCTGTTTGCTCTGCTTGGAATGCTCTTCTCTAGAATCTCATAAGCTGGGCGCAGTGGCTCATGCCTGTAATCCCAGCACTTTGGGAGGCTAAGGTGAGAGAATCGCTTGAACTCAGGAGACCAGCCTGGGTAACAAAGCAAGACTCCATTCCTTAAAAATAATAATAATAATAAGCTCATGGCTTTTTTTGAAGGGGAAGGGAAGAGTTTTTGGAGAAGATGAGCCTCTGGAATGGTACTACAGGCAAATGAATGCTTTGGAAGTGCTTTGGGAAGCTAAAGACATGTACAGTAATTCATATAGCTGAAATGATTTCAGAAAAATTGCCTTCTGTGGAGGATTAACTTTAGCTATCAGCTAGTGTTTTGGAAAGTAGATACTCAAAAGTTATACTGATTGTTTAATTTGTTGGAAATTCCTTTCTCGGGAATAGGAAAGATTTAAACCTATTCTGCATTTGAGGTTATGACTAAATAGAAGTCATAGACTACAGTGCCCAATGCAATATTAAACTTTTAATGAGCCTTTAGGAAGTTTTTACTGAATAAAATTTGTTTTAACTGATTGAAGTATCCAAGTCAACTGTTTTCACCAAAAAACAAACCAAAAAACCTTCTTTCCTTTGTATTTTAAATGTATTTACTCTGATGGAATATAGGGACTAGATAGCAAAGAAGCATCTCTGGTCCCTCTTTTTAATTACTGATGACTGATATACCACTCTCCATGCCTTGATGTCAGTTCCTCAAAGGAATGCTGGTCCAGTGTCTCCAGTGCTTATACTAACAGACTGAGTGCTCACACTCTTCAAGAGAAGAGGCTCATCAGCATTCCGTATGTATTAGGGAGCTCTGCCATTTGACCTGCAGTCTGGGTTCTGGTATTATAAATAAGTCACTTCAAAAGAAAGCTAGTACTTTGTGACATGTTTGTATCAACAGGACAGACATTTTTCTGCAGCTGATTAATGAGAATTTTAATTTTTATTACTTTCAAGTTTCCATTTTCTTGACCACATACTATGTATTTTCTATCCTGAACTTTAATTAATGGCTGAAAACTTTAATCCTAAATTCTAAACTGTTTTAGAACTGCTTGCTCTTTAAGATTTTCTCTCCTCTGAGATTTCTGAATGTTTTTTTTTTTTTTTTTTTGAGATGGAGTCTCGCTCTGTCACCTAGGCTGGAATGCAATGGCGCGATTTCAGCTCCCTGCAGCCTCCGCCTTCCGAATTCAAGTGATTCTCCTGCCCCAGCTTCCTGAGTAGCTAGGGTTACAGGCATGCACTACCACGCCCAGCTAATTTTTATATTTTTAGTATAGATGGGGTTTCACCATGTTGGCCAGACTAGTCTTGAACTCCTGACCTCAGGTGATCCGCCCGCCTCCGCCTCCTAAAGTGTTGGGATTATAGGCGTGAGCCACTGCCCCCAGCCAATGTTCATGTTTTTATCCCTTTTCTAGAGAGGCTTTTTTATAATCCCAGCATGTAAGCAAAAAGGGAATGCACTTTAGATCTTTACTGGTCCCTAAACATATTCGGGGAGCACAATGACCAAGGGGTGGTACTGTAGGTCTCCTCATCTTCCTTCTTTTCCAGCCACCTTTCTATCAGGTTGTTTCCAGACCTGACCTATCCTGTCTTTTAAAAGAAAAGGCCTTCATTTTCATAAATTTTAAGTATTTTAAATATTTAATTTTTTAATATTTAAATCTTTTAACACCAAATACATGCCTATAACTTTATTTTGAATGTTCTAAGGAAAGTGCATTGCAGAACTTGCTTGACAAACTGCAGGTTAGGTTCTCTCAGGACTGTCCTTACATCCAGCTCTTATACCCCAGAACACTAATACTCACTCAGATACCGTCGAGAAGAAAAACTCAGGAATAATTATATTATTTCTCAACATTTTTTACCCCATCCCCAGCAGTAGCCAACATCTACTTTGCAGTGCAGGATTTGGGTCCTTCTCCCAGCAGCTTATAGCCTTTGCTTTGTGTGCTAAAGAATGGTCCCCAGAAGCAAGCTGGGGTTCGTGCCTGTTCACCATCAAAGGGCTTTTGTTCATGTCTCTTTGCCCTGTTCCTAGTCTTTCTCCTGAGAACTTGGAGGAAGCCCATGGTGGGAGTTGGACCCCTTGTGTCTAGGACTCTCAGGGATTTTGCCTTTAAGAATTACTTAAAATACAAACTTTTGTCTTCCTACTTGCCTTTTCCTCCCATGCTCTGTGTTCGTGTCTCTCTTCAGAGAGGCTATCCTCCTTTTAGAATTCAGTTTGTCTAGTTGCCTTGTGACTTCAGCTCTTTGGACTCAAAATAAGTTATGAATTTATTTCTTTTTTTTGTTTGTTTTTGAGACAGTCTCACTCTGTCGCCAGGCTGGAGTGCAGTGGTGTGATCTCGGCTCACTGCAGCCTCCGCCTCCTGGTTTCAAGGGATTCTCCCTCCTCAGCCTACTGACTACCTGGGATTATAGGCGCGTACCAGCACACCTGGCTAATTTTTTTGTATTTTAAATAGATGGGGTTTCACCATGTTGGCCAGGCTGGTCTCCAAGTCCTGACCTCAAGTGATCCACCCGCCTCAACCTCCCAATTGAATTTTTTTGATTATTCGGCTTTTTCTCATTGATAGGATGTTCTCTTGTATCTATCTCCTAAGCAGAAATTGAGCTCCTCCTCCCCCCTACTTGATTTTAATTAGTATCTTAGTGATTAAGTGCTACTTTTGGCTAAGGTAGATGCTTTTTTTTTTCCTTTTATAGAGTTCTAAAAGATAAATACATACATACATATGTATTTAGTATGCATACATATGTCCAAATACATATATATGTATTTGTCTACTAAATGAGGTATAGCTTCAAGACACTATTGACCCTGTCAATTAGTTGTCAAAAATTCTAAAACCTGTTACTATGGCTTGGTGTTTAATCTTGGTGTTGACTTACCTATCAATTATTTTATCAATAAATTGCTATATTTGGTTATCTTCATATCCATTTTGCCAGAAGTTGTCTTTGGAGTATATGCGAGCAATTTATGTCACTCACTGCCAGATGTTCTTTGGATAGTTTTCTGATACCCACCCAATAATGGCTAGGCGTCTGCTAACACTTTACTTAAAATTTAATCTGTTAAAAATTGTGACCATGGCTGGGTGCTGTGGCTCACTCCTGTAATCCCAGCACTTTGGGAGGTGAGGCGGGCGGATCACTTGAGGCCAGGAGTTCGAGGCCAGCCTGACCAACATAGCGAAACCCGTTCTCTACTTAAAAAATTAAAAAATTAGCCAGGCGTCATGGCACATGCCTGTAATCGCAGATACTTGGGAGGCTGAAGCAGAAGAACCACTTGAGCCCAGGAGGTGGAGGTTGCAGTGAGTCGAGATCACACCACTGCACTCTAGCCTGGACAACAGAGCAAGATTGTGTCTTAAAAAAAAAAAAAATTGAAAAAATTATGATCATGATATGTATGAGGTTTGGAAGCCAATAGTTGGTGTTAGGAGGGTGGATGAGGATTAGTGGACTCTGATCTAGTGTGTGGCTATTCTCTTCAGTCATTTTTGAGTAACAATTAAATGACTTTTCATGCAAGTTCTAGTCTGTGCTTAGGATGTAGAAGAGGAAAGATGTTTTCCCTCACTCACCTCTAGTTTCATGGATGAGACCTGTAAAACAAAAGACAGATTAACAAAGGAAAAGCATACAAATGTATTTAGTGTGTTTTACTTGACTCAAGAGCCTTCATAAGGAAATGAAGACCCAAAGAAATGGACACCTGTGCATTTTTCTGCTAAACTTGATGAAGAAGTGGATAGTTGTGGGGAAGTATGATTAGACAAGGAGGATATGATCTGGTAAAAACTGGAGAGGACTTAGCAAAACCTATTTGTTCAGATTCTTCTGTTTATCCTCGTGTCTTCAGAGATAAGGATGTTCCTTTCTCCTAGGTATAAGAGAGGGTACCTTTTGAATGAAGGCTTTAAGATCTACTTTAGGGGAAAAGGGGAAGGAGGAGGTAAAAGTGAGCTTCCTGCTTCTGCTATTCCAAGGTGCCATATTTTGGGGTGGCATGTTCTGAACCCCATCACTGACTATGCAGTTTTTACAAGAGTCAACCCAAATGTCTCCTCCTGATGATCTCCTGAAGCCTGTGCCTCTGTATCCATGTGAGAGTCTATAAAAGCAACATTCCAGATACTGACTGGAAGAAAGACAGATTCAAGATTATAACCAACCAATACTTAACAAAAACTGTGTTCAGGGACGATTGTTTGAGGAAGACTGGAGACTGATTGTTTAAGACTATATAGAAAAATTTCATAATTTCTCTATGTAGTCTTAAACAATCAGTCAGGAGACAAGAAGTATCTGTACTGCATCATGACAATCCATAACCCACCCCTCTGTACTGTTTTCACTGAGTTTGAGGGTGTGCTTTGGGATGAGGGTTAGCTTTTTTTGAGGCTTGATATTGGAAACAGCCCTATGTTGTTTTTTCTATTAATCCTAAATATATTGTCCATGATACATATACTTATTATGTACCCACAATGACTCTCACACCAGTTACCTAGACAGGCCAAACTTCACAAGTTAAGGGCACAGCCCTCCACAGACTATCCTCACTTCAAACACCAGTCACAAATTGGGGGTTCCTCAGGATACTTTTGCTTCTCACCATCTGGCTACAAATTCAAGGGTTCCCACTACTCTTTCAGGTTCAGTAGTTTGCTATAATGACTCACAGAACTCAGAAAAGCACTATACTTGTGATTACAGTGCAGTCATAGCAATAGGATACAAATCAGAGCAAGTCAAACAGAGAGACACATAGGATGAGATCTGGGAGATTCCCAAATACAAAGCTGCCATCGTTCCTAAGGATGCATTGTCCTCCTAGCACATCAGTATATAACCATACCCAGAGTAATCCCAACCAAGAAAGTTTAATGGAGCTTTGGTGTCCAGAGTTTTTATTGTGGCTTCATTAAGTAGGTGTAATTGATTAAATCATTGGTCACATGGTTGAGCTTGATCTCCAGCCCCCCTCCCTTCCCAGGAGATGAGGCTGATCTTATGTGGCCCAGAGCCCCAACACACTTATCACATGGTTGGTCTTTCTGGCATGGCCGGTTCCCATCCTGAGTCATGTCATTTATATAAACTATCAGGTGTGGTCAAAGGGCCCACCAGGAATAACACAGACCCTCCAGTCACTCAGGAAATTCTCAGGGTTAATAAGTTACCTCCTAGGAACAGACAACAAGGACCATCCGAATTCTCCACACAAACCCTTTATCTGGTGTGTTTCCCTTGTCTGCCAAAGCTGAGAGCCACATTTAGGGCCTACGTTTAGGTTAGGTTTGAGAGAGAGAGAGAGAGAGAGAGAGTGTGTGTGTATGTGTTTGTGTATTTTATTTTTTATTTGCAATGTAGGTGCCCACCCTACTTTTTTCTTTCTTCTTTTACTCCCATTTCTATGCTACATTGTTCTGTAGCAGCTTGAAACATTTATTAGAACAAAGTGGAGGTATAAGTGAAATAATCCCAGATACCTCAGAGTTAATCCATGGTTCTTAAAATAAAAAGCAGGAGAAATAGGAAATTCTGCTGCCTTGCTGTGGAGCCTTTGGGCCACTGCTATAATTTTCATGGGGAGATTTGTTGTGTTCTATATTGGAGGAGTGCCACTGGACTCCTAGGCTGAGAATGCCTAGCTGGTTCTGCCATGCTGCTGCCTTTAAGCCGGTTTGGGAAGGAACCTGAGGAGTGTGCCTTTTTCTCTCATAGCCACTCATATATCTATTTAGCCAAGAAATTCTATTGTAAATCTATTACTTGTCAGTATCCATAAAATGTTTTTGATAGCCATAGCTAATAACATCCATCTTGGTTTTACTTTCGTGTGTTAATGCAGGTTATTTCCATTGGATTTGTCACTTTAAGCATCAGTTTTTTTACTTTCCTGTGTATAATTCTTACCTAAATAAACATTTTTTAAATTGCTCTTTCATAAATTGACTGGTTTTTATAATTTTCAACCTAATTCACATTTTCATTTTCTACCTATGTGTCAATCCCCTATGACTATGTTGAGTGCCATCTGCTATATCTGCTGTTTTATTAATGTTTTCTCTGCTTTTAGCTTATGAATAAAGATGAAAGACTAGGCATTGACCCCTTTGCTGTCACACTTGACATTTTACACTAATTAGAAAAACATATATAGCTTATTATTATGACTGCCTAACACATAAGTTGATCTTATATTCTTACAACTATGGTTTTATCTAAGCGTATTTGTAATGAAAATCTTAACTGATTTTTATCAGCTTCTTTGAGAGGCTCAAACATATAATGTCTGCGCCATGCTCTTCATCTCCCTATTCCTAGTATATAGCCCAGAATAAACTTAAATGAATAAAACCTGATATATAACCCAGCATGAATTTTTTTTTTCAGAAAACATAAATCCACAAAGTAGATGGGCACATCTTCAATTTGCACATCTTTGTGGTGCTTTTTATGGAGTGTCTCCTAATTTTTTTTTATTCATAAGTGACTTCAAACATATGCCACAGCTAATTCTATCTGATGCTAAGCTTTATGAAGGAAAGAAAGAGTAAGGGAAAGAAAAAAAAGAGGGAGAAAAGGAGGAAGGGAAGAAGGAGAGGAGAGAAGAAAATAGAAAAGAAAAAATACTTTTCTTCATTGCACAAGTAGCTTCTACTCAGTTTTTTGCCTGATCAGCAGTTGTCAGTATGTTTACCACAGAAGAAGGATGCACAGAATTTAAAACTATTTTGTTTTCTCACATCCTAGCAAGGTAACAGCAATAGGAATAAAGGTGCTAGGGCATAGTGATAATGTGACTGTCTTCTACGTAGACTCCTATTAACCACTTGAAGTTTTGAAGAAATAGAAGCCATGGGAAACACAGCAACTCCATTCAACAGTTATTGTGCACCCTGTCTATAATGCCAGGGGAGATTACAAAGATGAATAAAACAGTTCTGCCTTCAGTGGGCTTGTTATCTGGTAGAATACATTATGAGTTGATTACATAGAGATAATAACATTAACAAGGTTGTCCTATCAGTTGTTCATATACTTCGGAAGACTATTGGTTTGGAAAAAAAAATTTTTTCTATGCATCAGAGCTTGAGTCCTAGGCAGATGAATTATTTTGTAATTTAAGATTTAGATGTAGAATACCTCACAATCAAATGAAATGTGTGAACCTAGGGTGGTCTTGAGTAGAGGTTAGGGAGGAACATTAAAAGACATTCTTGGGGTAATTGAAGAAATCTAAATATTATCTGGACACTACAAGCTATTTTAAATTTACTGTTGATTTTCTTACTTGTGATGATAATGGTTTTGTGGTTATACATAGGGGAATGTCCTTACTCTTAGGAGGGGCATGCTGAAGTATTTAGGAGTAAAGTATCATCATATCTGCACTTATTTTCAAATAGTACAGCCAAAACAAAGTATATAGTATACAAATGTACGTGTGCATGTGAAGAGAGAGAAAGAAACAGGCAAAATGTTCACAGTTACCGAATGTAAATATTGAGTACAGGAATGTTAATTGTACTGTTGATTTAACTTTTCTGTGTTGGTGAAATTTTTCATAATAAAAAATTTTTTAAAAATAGAAGAGTAGCAAAGTTTAGGGATAGCTACCTGTCTTATTTAGCTTCCTGGTTTACTAATTCATTTAGAATGTCATGACATCGCTATGTCAGCAAAGGCAATTTCAACAAATAAAGGAGAGCTTTCTTTTCCTTATTGAATTGATTACAGTACAATAATGAAAACTGTTCCAGACATAATAGTTGCATATTTAAAATACTTTTTTCATATTTTATGTATAAGTGAAAAATGGTCAAAAGTATATATTATATCTTTGTTGTTATTTTAAGAAATTTACAAGGCAAAAGTACTTTGTAGACTAAACTTTATTAGAGTGGAAAGGAGGAAAACCTTGATCTCATTATTTCAATTCTTAATATTTTTTAGAAAATGAAACAAAAGTAATTGTGTTCTATACCAATGTACTTCATTTTCCTTAGCTGTTGGGCTTTATAATTATCACTAATTCATTTCCTTATTATGACTTGCATCTTCTATTTTGCTGAAAACGTCATGTTAGTAACAAACTGTATTTGTGCCCTTAAAAAGTATGTTTTTTAATTTTTTTTTTTTTTTTTTCAGACTGGGCCTCGCTGTCTTGCCCAGGCTGGAGTGCAGTGGTATGATCACAGCTCACTGCAGCCTCAAGCTTCTGGGCTCAAGCGATCGTCCCACCTCAGTCAGCCTCCTGGATAGCTGGACTACAGGCACGCACCACCATGCCTGGCCAATTGTTTTATTTTTAGTAAAGATGGGGGTCTCCCTATTTTGCCCAGGCCGTGTTTATAGTATTAAAAGTAAAAATGATTTTTTAAAAGTAAAAACCTATCCCCAAATCCCTAGTCCTATAGCAAGTAAAATTCTATGTATCTCTGTATATATTTTGTAAAAATTGTCTGTTGTAAGTTTAAAAGAAAACTTTAGGATTTTTAAAAATCATAATCAACAGTAAATTTCTTGGAATAGTTTACGTATGTAGTACACCATTCTCTTTGTTTAAACAAATTATCAACTTACTGTCACTGTGGGAAGCTCTTCATTTTACTTTATAAATGAAATATAAACTACATAATAAGTGCCAACCATATGTCAGTAAGGGATAATCAAGTGTGTTATAAACCCCTTTCCTTTGAGAAAACCATTTTGATTTTCAGTAGAGCACATAGATTTGTAGTGTGTATGTTGTTGCACCTCGGGTATAAATGTAGTCATCATGTATTTATTGAGAATCTACTATAAGAAATTGTGTGCATATGGCATAGAGGAACTCATTTTCTGTGAGTAGAGATGGTTGGGACACAGTTTTCCTGAAGACCAAGCAATATAGATGCCAACTGAATGCTATAAAACTGTGGTAGAAAAAGGAAGTATCACTTCTAATACAGAAACAGTCTGAGAAAGTCACTTTAATGATTTGTAGAATGTTTCACAGGCAATTTAGAGATCATCTGAAACTGAGTCCTAGAGAAGTGGTATGCCCAAGGCCACATTAAGAGCTACTTCGTCAGAAAAACAGGACAAGAATACAGAACTCCTAAGTGTCAGGCCATTATTCTTTCCACTCACCACAAAGATACAGCATTTGAACTGACCCTTGCGTAAGCAAAGATGGGCAAAAGAGGGAACGATTACTCCAGGCCATTGAGTGGCTTCAGAAATCATAGTAGGTAGTTCAGAACTGCTATTAAGAGTAATACACAACTAAATAATGGCATATGTTCTTGCTATTCCCTATAACATAGGATTGTATGGGGAAGAAATGTGAGAGAAGACTTTTAAAAACCTAGGTTAGAAGCCAGGCGCAGAGGCTCCCACCTATAAAGCCCAGCGCTTTGGGAGGCTGAGGGAGGAGGATCACTTGACCGCAGGAGTTCAAGGCCAGCCTGGACAAGATGGAGAAACCCTGTCTCTACAAAAAAATACAGAAAATTAACTGGGCATAGTTGTATGCACCTGTAGTCCCAGCTACTTGGGACGCTGAGGTGGGAAAATCGCTTGAGCCCATGAAGTCGAGGCTGCAGTGAGCCGTGATCGTGCCACTGCACTCCAGCCTGCGTGACAGAGTGAGACTCTGTCTCAAAAAACAAAAACAAAACAACCTAGGTTGGAATCAAGTACAGAGTATTGTGAATGCCATGCTAAATATTGTGGATTTTATTCAATAGAAAACAAGGATCCATTAAGGTGTTACTTAAGATTTTATTGATTACCAGTTTTAGTTTTATTTCCAGACAGTGTAATTACATATTTGCAGACTAATTTTTTAAAGGTCCATTCACATCAAATTTTGTCTTCCATCCCTCTAGGTATGCATCAGATAAACATACTTTTAAAATATATGTACGGGGAAAGTCTTTCCTATAAATCCATCCATCTGGTATCTGGTAAGCTCAGTAGATCCAAATTGTAGAGAACTCAATAATAAGAAACAAACCCTACCAGATGAAAATAACTCCCCCGACACTCATCTGAGGAAGATATTGGAAGCTACTTTTTCTTAGGTACCAAACATATTTGAGTTAATTTTATTCTTAGAATTTGATGATCTGTTTTTCCTTAGCTGAGTTTTGGGAGTCCCTAAGTCTCTATAGTTTTGTTCTAGGTTAAAAGGAAGAACGGAAGGTCTAAACAGAGGATAGCTAATGTAGAGGAGGTGTAGATGGGGGAGCCAGTTGGTGGGTGTAGAAGTAGACCCACTAACAGGGATGAAAAGCTTCAGTGAATAAAGGGAGATAAACATAGATGGCCAAAAAAGAGAGAGAATAAAATTAAACCAAAAGAGCACAACAGTTTAGAGTCATTTGCAAAGTGATCCTGAAAGTAAAATACTTTTGCATTGCAGTACAGTATGGTAGTAATTGTTCACAGCAAAGACCCTGTATCATATAGAACAGGTTAAATTATGTCTTGAATTTGGAATTCAGAAAAACATGAGAATTGTCTTAGAAACCATCTTGTGCAAAACTTAACCAACTTCAAATAGCAAATTAAAATGTCTGTGACCTAGAAAGTCTTAGAATTCCTCTTTTTCTAATTAAACTAGAAATAAGGAATAATTATATTTGCATATGTTATCTATGCTGTTATTTTAATGTGTTCTAAGCCCCAAATGCTGAGCGGCTCATTTTATATTGAATTCACCTCAATGAGGCTTCCGTGTGGGTATTTTGTAAGAAAGATTTTAATGCTGCCCTACCTCTCCAGATCACTGTCCCCTGGCTTCTGAAGTTGTTTGTTCACTAAATAAGAAGATTATTGTTCTAAGCTCTGTATCGACATGTGCTACAGTGGGTACCTTCTGAGAAAAAAGTAAAAGTGGTATCATGAAAATAGCACCAAATTTGGCACCAAGTAGCTATGTAGCTTTAAACAAATCCCCTAACATCTCTTACAGGGAGTCAGTAGATAGTTTCATGAGATCCCTTTCAGCTGTCATGTTGTAAAAAGCCAGTTCTACACAATATTGGTCAGAAAGAAAATCTTACTAGAGTAGAGAGGTTAGATGTAGTTAGTAGAAATAGAATACATTAATGGGAACACTGGAAAAATCGTCTTTTAAGAAGTTCCTGTTCATATCCGTCGCCCACTTTTTGATGGGTTTGTTGGTTTTTTTCATACATTTCTTGGCTGTATAAATGTCCTCTTTTGAGAAGTGTCTGTTTATATCCTTTGCCTACTTTTTCATACGATCGTTTGTTTTTTTCTTGTAAATTTGTTTAAGTTCCTTGTAGATTCTGGATATTAGCCCTTTGTCAGATGGATAGATTGCAAAAATTTTCTCCCATTCTGTAGGTTGCCTGTTCATTCTGATGATGGTTTTTTTTGCTTGCAGAAGCTCTCTAGTTTAATTAGATCCCATTTGTCAATTTTGGCTTTTGTTGCCATTGCTTTTGGTGTTTTAGTCATGAAGTCTTTGCCCTTGCCTATGTCCTGAATGGTATTGCCTAGGTTTTCTTCTGGGGTTTTTATGCTTTTAGAGTGTTGGTGGGAGTATAAATTAGTTCAACCATTGTGGAAGACAGTGTGGCAATTCCTCAAGGATCTCGAACCAGAAATACCATTTGACTCAGCAATCCCATTACTGTGTATATACCCAAATGATTATAAATCATTCTACTATAAAGACACATGCACACATATGTTTACTGCAACACTATTCACAACAAAAAAGACTTGGAACCAACCCAAATGCCCATCAATGATAGACTGGATAAAGAAAATGTGGCACATATACACCATGGAATACTATGCAGCCATAAAAAGGGGCAAGTTCATGTCCTTAGCAAGGACATGGATGAAGCTGGAAACCATCATTCTCAGCAAACTAACACAGGAACAGAAGATCAAACACCACATGTTCTCACTCATAAGTAAGAGTTAAACAATGAGAACACATGGACACAGGGAGGGAACATCATACACTGAGGCCTATCAGGGTTTAAGGGGCCAGGGAAGGGATAACATTGGAGAAATACCTAATGTAGATGATGGGTTGATGGGTACAGCAAACCACCATGGCACATGTATACCTATGTAACAAACCTGCACGATCTGCACATGTATCCCAGAACTTAAAGTGTAATAAAAAATTAAAAAAGAGAAAACTGAGGATTAAAGAGGTTAAATATCAATCATATGTGAGAGCCACATTTCAAATCCAGATCTGCTCCATGTTTCAGAGCCTGAGCTCTTAACTGTTGTACTGTGGCCAGAAATGGTTGCATGATAGAAACAGGAATCAAGTGGGATCTTGATTAGCAGATAAGATTTGTGAAAGTGAAAAAGAAAAAGGAAATAAAATGGCCTCAGGAAAAATAACATGTGGAACCACCTTGATTAGAGCAGGATATTATCAGAGCATATTTTAAATTATTTGAGTTGAGGTGCAACAAGTTAATTGTGCATGAAAATATTAAGAAAAATTCTAGCAGCAAAAAGAGGATGAATATGATAGAAAAGGGATTGAAATCAGGGAGAACCTTTAGGAGACTTTATTTATGGTAACCCACAATGACTAAAAACTGAACTCAGAGGGGTGACCTTGGGAATGGTGGAGAAAAGTTATATGGAAGATAGTTCAAGTGAAAAATTGATCATAACTTGATTACAAATCAAACTGAGAATTAGGGAAAGGAGCAAGTCAAAGATCCCACCACAGTTTTGGTTTTGGAAGATGATAGGGATGGGAAGACACTAGAAAAGACAGGGTAGCAAAAGATGATAAAACCTTGTTGATTTTAATTCCCACATAGCTGTTCAAGTAGAGTGTTCTGTAAGCATTTTATGGGACAAACTTGGAGTTTAATGCAAAAACAGGAATGGAGAAATTTGAAATGTTGGCAACTTTTATATACTCCCTTTATACTTCCAGCCCAGTTTCCTCCCATCCAGACTTTGACATTTTTTATTAGCCAATTGTGCATTAAGTTAATACCATAAATCTGTTTCTACTTTCCAGAGAGAAATTCTGGAACAACAGCAGCAAGAACGAAATGATACCAATTTTCGTGGCGTTTGTATGTTTTGCAATGAAGAATTCCTTGGAAACAGGTTTGCCATTATGCATCTTTAAATGTTACTGTTTTTAATCTGAAAACTCATCAAAACATCCCTAACTGTTGGTTATATACATTAAGTTCTATGTGTTGGCTCAGGGCCCTTTCATATATAAGCAGTACTTTTTAAAAATATGCCCAACATCAAAGATGAACTGTAGTTGCTCTAAGCAGCAGAGGGGTATAAATTCTTAAAATGGCAGAAGCAGATTTATGTTTAATATTATAGGGCTTTTAAAATTGGCTGACTGGCAAGACCATATGCAGCAAACTACTGCAGATGCACCTCTGTATACTAACTCTTTTCTTCTAAATCATTGGTAACTTTTCACTTTTGGTTATTAAAAATAAAGACATAAAAAAGAAGTGGGGGCACTGGTGATTCTATCACCAGCCCCAGCTGGTCCAAAACCAGCTGGTGCAGTACAATTCAATTCTGTACTAATCACCTGGGATTAGCATAAGGTTTTACATATTTAAGGGCACAGGCTCAAACAAGACTGCCTCCACATTAGACACCAGCCATAAACTCATGTGGTCCCAAGGCTACCCAAAGTTTTGACCGCTGGTTATAAAGTCAGAGGTTCCCACTGATAATTTCATGGGTTTGATAATTTGCTAGAATTACTTACAGAACTCAGGAAAGCACTGTACTTATGATTACAGTTTTACTATAAAGGATACAGATTAGAAACTGCCAAATGAAGAGACAAATTGGGCAGGGTCTGAGAGGGTCCTGAATAAGGAGTTTCTAAATCCTCTTCCCAAGGAATTAGGACCTGTCACCCTCCTAGCACATTAAGGAATTCACCAACCAGCAACCTACCCTGAGTTTTGGTGTCCCAAGTTTTTATTAGGACTTCATTATGTAGGTATGATTGATTAAATTATTGAACTCAATCAGCAGCCCCCTACCCTCTCTGGAGGTCTGACTGGCTCAAAGTCCCAACCCTCTAATCATATGGTTGGTCTTTATGGTGAACATTCCCCATCTGGAAGCTATGTAGGGTTCTACCATGAGTCTCCTCATTCATATAATAAAGATACTCCTATCACTAGAAAAATTACTAGAAACTTTGTGCTAGGGACAAGAGACAAAGACCAGACACATTTATTATTATGCAACAGTAATGTTTACAAATATACATTCACTTAAATACAAATTATGAAGTTGTAACCTGTAGGAACTGAGGACGATTTCACTGAGTCAGCATACAGGGGATAATCAGAAAAATATCATTCTCCGCTCACTTGAAAGAAAGCAGTCTTTAGTGAAAACATAGCCCAGCACAGTAACTGACATTGTTATGTGAAAAACCTTGGAAAGGAGAAGGTAGCCACTTATTGGAATTTATAAAAGAGTTTAGTTGAGGCATTAATGTTCAAAACACCAGTGGTAAAGGTTTGATTCTCGGATCAGTTAGCATAGAGAAAAATCGGTGCCAAGGCCACTGATTGTACTTCTAACTTTGTCCTTCTATTTCAAAGGACTTTATGGGCATAACAATAAAGGCTAGTCTTAAAAGTTAACTTAAAAGTACCAGTGAAAACCCATGCCACCATCAGAAAATTTACCAAACATTACTACTGACAATGTTTTAACAAAATATTTCTGATTTTATGTTAAGGTAATTATTGACCTAGTGAGGAGGCATGTGAGTATTGTCAGATATCTCTCTTATTGGCATATGGGAAGCTACAAATAATATTTTTGTTTTCTATAAAGTTCTAGTGATGAATGTGGATATTGATATGATTTGAAATATCCATATGACATTAAATTCTTACAGTATTGGTATTTGAACATATTAAATATTGGTGTTTCTCTAGTTCCTAATATAATCTTCCTGTTCTTCTAGTCTAACTTATCTGCATTCTGTATTGAGTAGGGTCACATAGGAATTACATGAGCTCCTCAGTAGTCTTGACTTATGCCGTTGTTCTGTAGTAAATGTGCATTTTTTTTAAAATAACCGGTGAGAAAGATAGTGTCTAGTTCTTATAAAACGTCCCCTTTCATTCATCAGTTCTTTTCATTTATGAAAAGCTCAGCCTGTAAGATTAAAGACACAACTTGATTCCACCTATGCAATATATTAGCAGTGTTGCAGGCGTACATTTGTGTACGCCTTGGGACATAAATATAGAATATTTGTGTGTGCACTGGGACATAAATATAGAAAGAAGGAGATGGATAACAGACAAGGATAGAGTAATGAGTACTTTCTTGTTACCATACATCTACTTTTTCTCCTCTCCTCCACACCCTTCATTGTTTGTTTTAACCTGTTTGTGTCTTTGAATCGAAAGTGTATCTCTTATAGACAGTATACAGTTGGATCATTTTTTATCCATTCTGCCAGTCTTCTTCACCTTTTCATTGTAGTACTTAATTCGTGTTTAATGTCATTACTAATAAGATCACATTTACTTCTACTATTTTGCTATTTGTTTTCAATATGTTTTAGGTCTTCTCATTATTCTCCTCTATTGTTGCCTTCTTTTGTGTTGAATAGGTATTTTCTAGTGTATGATTTTTATTTAGTTCCCTTGTTTCTTTCTTTTTTTTTTTTTTGAGACAGAGTCTCACTCTGTCGCCCAGGCTGGAGTGCAATGGCAGGATCTCGGCTCGCTGCAAGTTCCGCCTCCCGGGTTCAGGCCATTCTTCTGCCTCAGCCTCCCGAGTAGCTGGGACTACAGGCACCCGCAACCACGCCTGGCTAATTTTTTGTATTTTTAGTAGAGATGGGGTTTCACCGTGTTAGCCAGGACAGTCTTGATCTCCTGACCTCGTGATCCCCCCACCTCGGCCTCCCAAAGTGCTGGGATTACAGGTGTGAGCCACCGCGCCCGGCTCCCTTGTTTCTTATACCATAGATTTTGAACTCTTTTTCTTAGTGTTTGCCCTGGGGATTGCAATTAACATTTCAATTGAAAACAATCTGTTTCAGGTTAATAACAACTTAATTTCAATAATATGCAAAAACTTTGCTCCAGTATAATTTGTTTCCTCCTCACTCCTTTGTGCTATTGTTGTCATACAAATTATACCTTTATATATTAGCAGCTCATGAACATGTTTTCTAATTACTGCTTTATACAATTATCTTTCATATCAGATATGAGAAGAAAAGGGTCATAAAAATGCAATTATACTGTATTTTATATTTACTTATGTAATCACCTTTACTAGTGATCTTTATTTCTTTATGTAGATTTGAGTTATTGTCTAGTGTCCCTTTCTTTTAACCTAAAGAACTTTCTTAAGTTTCTTGTTGGAGAGATCTGTTAGTAATGAATTCTTTCAGTTTCTGTTTATCTGGGAATGTCTTGATTTGTCCTTCATTTTTTTTCTTCCATCATTTTTTTGAGGAATAGTTTTACAGGATATAGAATTTTTGATTGGCAGTCTTTTTCCTTCAGCACTTTGAATATGACATTCTACTGCCTTCTAGTTTCCATAATTTCTGGTGAGAAATCACTTACTAAGGACTGCCTGCCTGTATGTAAGGAGTTGACTTTTTTCTTGCATCTTTCAAGAGACTCTCTTTATCTTTGCCTGTTGACAGTTTATGTGTTGGTAAGGATCTCTTATCTCTTGGTAAGAATCAATGAATTTGAAAATTGTTCAATTGAGATTTTCCAGTCTTCAGGACAGAAGAAAAAAAGAACAAAAAAAAATCAACAGCTACAGAGATCATCAATCAGATTCTTCCCCTGCCCCACCAGGATTTGTGTTCCTGTTTATGTGTTTAGTGATTTTCTTGGATTAATTCCAAGTCCTACTTGAAGTTTATTGGGTTTCTTAGATGTTTAAGTTAATGTGTTTCATCAAATTTGAAAAGTTTTCAGACATTATTTCTTTAAATGTTGTTTCTGCCCCCTTTCTCTCTGTCTCTCTGTTTCTCTCTCTCTCTGCTCGCATTTTGGAAATCCTATTATACATATGTTGGTAAACTTGAGCTCTGTAGCTGTGTTTATTTTTTTGTTTTGTTTTTTCTTCTGTTTCTAAGACTGGAAAATCCCATTGGACCAATCTTCAAATTCATTGATTTTTACTTCCAGCTTATGTCTTTTGAGCCCCTGTAATCAATTTTTTATTTCAGTTATTGTACTTTTCAAATCCAAAATTTCGATTGGTTGTCTTTTTAAAAAAAATACTTTCTGGCTACTCTTGGCCCCTCTGCGTATGTAAAATACATAATAATTTATATCTTTTTATTGGTATTCTGTTTGGTAAGATATCATTTTCATAATTTCCTTTGATTCTTTAGACAGGGGTTTCTTTTGTTCTTTTGAGCATATTCATATTAGCTAACTTAAAGTCTTTGCCTAGTGTGTCCAGTATCTGGACTTTCTCAGGGGTGATTTCTGTTTCTGCTTTCTTCCCCCGTGTGTGTAAAGTTTCTTATTTCTTTGTATGTCTTGTAATTTTTTTGTTGAAAACTCAACATTTAAGTAATACAATGTGGCAACTCTGGAAATTGGATTCCTCCTCCACCCCACCAGGGTTTTTGTTACTTTTTGTGTGTTTAGTGACTTTCCTGGACTAATTCTCCAAAGTGTGTATTATTGCTACTGTGTGGCCACTGAAGTCTCTGCACAGTTAGCTTAGTGTTCAGCTAATGATCAGAGATTTCGTTAAATTCCTTAAACCATTATATCTTCTGCCCTTTGCCAAGGGGCATTGTATGTGGGTTGGAGCACACCTTCAACACTTCATCAGTTTACAGTTCTGGTTTAGCCTCCACTTCTTGCTTGTGTAGAGTTTCAGGGTTAACCAGAGGTGAGAGATTAGGATCTTCACAGGTTTTTCTGGGGCATACATAGACCAGTACATATGTATGGCCTTCTAGATCCCCAGGAAAATGTCAACTTTTCAGAGTCCTCTATAGACACCTCATTACCCAGATTTTCCTTTTAAATTTTTTGGCCTATTGTTTGCTGCAATTAGTATTGCCTCAGGCAGCTGTTATGTTACAAAATTGTCACTGATTGTTCCTGGCAAATGCCCTAGGGGTGAGAATTTTTTCAATGGGTGGACTGAATCATGTCAAATAAAGACAAACCCTGTGAATGGTCCTTTTCCCATCACCTGCCATACAGGCTGAATAGTAACAGTTCTTGTAACAGTTCTTTCAGAATGGCCCACTTGTATTCTGCCCCTTCCAGTGGCTGTGAGCCTGCTGTTGTCAAGGCTATTGTGGAGCTAAGGAGAGGAGAATGGAATGGGGCAAATTAAAACATCACAAAGCTCACCATTCATACCACAGTTGAGCCATGTTTCTTAAATAAATGTTCCTTGGATTGTTGCATCCTTCCTGTTAATTCCAGAGTTCTTAAAAAGTTGATTTTGACTGTTTTCACCAGTGCTACTGTTGCTTTAATAGAGGAGCAGATTTTCAGAGGTCCATGCCCCACTGTTCCAGAAGTGCTTCTCTCAAAGCTATTTCTGTAATTTAATCCTGTTTGCCCAAATCACATTTATAAGTTTAGTGAAAACTGATTACAAACAGTATTAGGCCAGAAAAAAAAATGAGATCAGAGAGCACTATGTAGGGAAATATTTGTTCCTAAAGTATAGGGAAAGAATATTTGAAAAGGAAAAATACATGAAATAATATTTTAAGTTAAACTTCATTTCAGCCCAAAAGGTATTATGTATTTATAGTTATTACATGCTTTTAAGGACCATTATGAATGTGAAAAAATATAATACCAATGCTCCTTGATTTACAGTGGGGTTACATCTCAATAAAGTCATTGTACATTTAAAATATCATAAGTCAAAAAATATTTAATATACCTAACCTACCTTAGGCATGCTTTGAACACTTACATTAGCCTACAGGTAGGCAAAATTGCCTAACAGAAACCATACTTTATAATGAAGGTTTGAATATCTTATGTAATTTATTGTATATTGCACTGAAAGTAAAAAACAAAATAGTTATATGGGTACTCAAAGTACAGTTAGGTCATTAATAATAAAATTAAGTTTATAAAGAAAGGAGTTGAAATAATAATTTAAACTGTTATGCATTTAATTTCCCAGAAATTAAAGCAAGTTGACATTAGGAATTAATTTAAAAATTAAAGAAGTAATTCAGCAATTTGAGGAATCATCTTGGCTGATTAAGAATTAAAGGACTTCAAAATCTGACATGAAGCAGATCACGTAAGGTGCCATCTCCACTCCAAAGCCCCAAAGATTTTCTTGGCCCTTTACCAACCAGCAACTGTGGCTACAAGGGTGAAGCCTTTCCTCCCTTCTCACCTCAGACTAATAGGCTGAATCAAGCTAATTTTGAATTAGCTAGCAAACCACTTAGGTACTTGTATTAGTCAGGGTTCTGCAGAGAAACAGGACCAATAGTATATATAGATATATAAGTGGAGACTTATTATGGGAATTGGCTCACACAATTATGGAGGCCGAGAAGTGCCACAGTATGCCATCTGCAAGTTGGAGATCCAAGAAAGCCAGTGGTAAATTCAGTCTGAGTCTAAAGGCCTGAGAACCATGAACTTGAGTATCTAGGGAAAGAGAAGATGAATTTCCCAGCTCAACTATCTGGGCCCCCATGGCTTGGATGATGCCTCCCCTCATTGGTATGGGCTATCTTCTTTACTCAGTCTGCTGATTCAAATACTAACCTCTTCTAGAAACACCCTCACAGACACACCTAGAAATACGATTTTTACCAGCTATCTGGGCGTCCTTTAACCAGGTCAAGCTGACATGTAAAATAAACCACCATAGTATTAGAGAGGACAGCCAGCCTCTTCTTGAGCCTGCTGCCAGTTCCATCTGTACCTGGCCCCCGCTTTCAGAGCCTGGATATCAGGCTTGGAATCCTAGGTAGTCCTGGCTAAGGCTAGGCCACTCCTAGGGGAACCTCCCTTGAAACCAGAAGACATCAAGGACCACCAGATCAGAGCATGGGACCAAGCGAAGACTGTTAACCCCACCAACCCTCTTCCTAACACTGACTTTGCTTCACTCAGTCTCCTTCCAGCTCTTAGATGTCAGTCATAGAACCCTTGGCAAACCCGGCTCAATTTTGGCCCACTGTGGTAGAACTGTCCTGGATCCAGAAGGCATTAGGGATGGTAGCAATTAAGTATGTGGCTGGGGTAGCCTCCCAACACTCCTATCTGCTTTGAGACAGCTGCTCGTTAGCCCTCATTCCCTCACTTTCAATATCTGTATTCCTCTCTGGCAAGCCCCAAAAAAGTTCAGAGCAAGCCTAGGCTCACACATGGGCTTGTTCTCAGCGGGGCAACATTGCCTGAGACCATGGGGACCTTCCTAGCACACCTATACTTCCTGAGCCAGCTCTTGGTCCATTCCAAGGCTTGGGTGTCAGGCCTGAAAGCCCTGGGTAGACCTGACAGGCTTGGCTGCTGTTGGGGGAACACTTTGGAGTCAAGAAGGCCTGGACTATAAGCCTGGAAACAAGTTCTAAGGACTGTCAGTCAGTTCCACCCACATCCCTCCCAGCAAGCTGCTGGCTGCGGCCAAAATCCTTGCTGAACCAATCCTCTTAGATCCCAGGAGCCACTGTGGCCCACCTGAACAGAGTCTTCGAGACTGGCCAAGCCTCCAAACTCATTTACCCCAGGAGCCAACCACTGGCCTCTCATCTCGTAACTCAGACTCTAGATGCCAGATTCTTGAGCCCCAGAGAGGTTGAGAGCTGGATTCGGCTCCCCTGAGTACATTCAGTGTGACTCTTAATGGCAAGACATTTTGATCCTAGATAGCCTGAGGGTCAGGGAAACCTCCCAACCCACCCATACCCCTTGAGTCAGATACCATTTCTGACAGCACCCAGGCACAATCTAGGCTCTGGATCTTCATCCTGGAAGTTCTAGGCAGATGTTAACTATGGCTCGGCCACTCTAGGAGAACTTCCCTGAATCCAGAGGCACTGTACTTTACCCCAACATGGCCTCGGGGATAGGGGGAGCTTTCCGACCCTCTGCCTGACACCCTTCCCCCACCCCAAAACACACACACACACCTACTACACTGCCTACAAGAGGATCCCAGCCCCGCTTTCACCTGAACTCTTCCACAGCCTGAGCCTCAGGTCTGGAACCCCTGGAAAGGTCTAGCTCTGTCTGGGCTGCCCCTGGGAAAACCTTTGTGGGCCCAAAAGGCACTGTGAACTATCCCAACAAGTAGTTTTAGTCAAAGTTATCAGTAAAAGGCAGTGAGACAAATGAGCATACTAACCACAAGGTTAATAAATCTATCTCTTACATAGTAAAAAAAAAAAGTCAACATTTTTATAGAAATGTTTGCTTTCTTTCTTTATTTCACTTTCTCAAAGGGAAAAAAAAACACTAAAATCATTTTTTGGGGGGGACCAGGTAAGTGTCTAAATAATCTAGATAAAACCATATGATATGTCACTATGCATAATCTATCAATGGTACTTATACTGATGAGGCTCTCCAAAACAGTCACCTGTTTTTTATGAACTAAAGTTGTGATAAAAGCTCTGTAGAATATATTATACACTTATACTTTTTTGCTATGTAAAAGTTACGTAATTACATTTGTCCTTTTCTGTATAAATTAATCAAGAAGTTGGTCATTGTGTTGCAGGTTATCACAGCCCTTGCATTTAATAGACCTGTTAACTGTGAGTTCCAGGTCATTGTCCAATGATATACCGGCTAAATACCTGTGATCTTAGGTCATAGCAGGTTGTATTTTCTGTTAGGCAGTTGCCTCTTACTCTTCTCCATGATGAATTGGAAAAGTAGAAGCAGCACAGTTAATTTCGTAGTTTAAAGCAGTGATCCCCAACCTTTTTGGCACCAGGGACCAGTTTCAGAATGAAACTGTTTTATCTCAGATCATCAGGCATTAGATTCTCATACGGAGTGCACAACCTAGATCCCTCGCATGCACAGTTTACAAAAGGGTTCGCGCTCCTATGAGAATCTAATGCCACCACTGATCTGACAGGAGGCAGAGCGCAGGTGGTAATGCTCACTTGCCTGCCTCTCACCTCTTTCTGTGCAGCCTGCTTCCTAACAGGCCATGGACCGATACCCCTGGTTTAGAGGACAGAACCTGATTCTTCTATAGAGTGTAGCCAAGCAGCAGATAGTGGAACAAACTTTGGTATCCCTTTACAGAACTGATGTGACTGTGTACACTTATATACTTTATAATGTCACTCTTTAATAGCTGAAATCTTTGTGTTAGTGCTTAGCACTTGCTTATACCTCTAATTAGTGTTTTTATTATGTGAATGCTATTCCAACCCAAATGTGTTCTTAGATGATTTGTGAATAATCCTAATTGCTCACATTTCTTCCTAGATCTGTTATTTTGAACCACATGGCCAGAGAACATGCTTTCAACATTGGATTGCCAGACAACATTGTAAACTGCAGTGAATTTTTGTGTACATTACAGAAAAAGCTTGACAAGTAAGTACTGATTTATGAAACACTGCCTAAAGCTATTTTAATCTTCGACTCTGTTGTGAATTTTTTTTAATTAATTTAATAGAGTAATTAAAGAAGTGGGAATTTCCCATGTTGGAGGAGTTCACATTTTGTACAATGGTCCTTATTTTGTCTAGATCATATTGCCCTTTGGTGTTTTTTAAATTTTTCAAATACACTATGTCATATATACCAAACAATATACATATCATACAATGTATGCCATATAGGATATGAAGAATATACTCACTGTCTAGCTTAAGAAATAGAACATTGTTAATTCCTTTGAATCTCCCTGTGTATCTTTCCTCATTAGTATTTCCCCAGAAACCACTATTCTTAATTTTGTAATTCTAATTCCTTTACTTTTCACTGTAACTTGTCTACATATTTAATAAGGTAAATATATTGTCAAATTATGGAATGGTGTTTAATTTTGTGTGAAACGTAGCATGCTGTGTGTATTCTTCTGCCTTTTGGTTTTCATTCACATTTGTGTATAATACTCCATTTCCTCAAGGTCATATTCTGGCAACCATATCTAGAGCTTAGCCTGTTGAAATAAGGAAGAGAATTCTTTAGGTCACCAAAATGACTTTCAAAAACGTATCCACTTTTCTTTCTAGGAAAGGGCCCAAAATTTTTTCTCTGAGAACCCAGTTTTCTTTATTTAAATAAAATACTAACAAGTGTGGTGCTTCGACCCACAACATTGAGAGCAACAACATAAAAAAAAAAATAAGGGCCGGGTGTGGTAGCTCACACCTGTAATCCCAGCACTTTGGGAGGCCGAGGTGGGCGGATCACCTGAGCTCGGGATTTTGAGACCAGCCTGACCAACAAGGAGAAACCCCGTCTCTACTAAAAATACAAAATTAGCCGGGCATGGTGGTGCATTCCTGTACTCCCAGCTATTCGGGAGGCTGAGGCAGGAGAATCACTTGAACCCGGGAGGCACAGGTTGTAGTGAGCAGAGATTGCGCCATTGCACTCCAGCCTGGGCAACAAGAGCAAAACTCTGTCTCAAAAATAAATAAATAAATAAGAGGAAGCAAGTAATACAGATTAATTATAAGAAATTTTTAACTCAAATTCTGATGTCAACACTATGTTAAATCGAGTCCCTTCACCCTTTTGTTAAACGACTATCTATAAAATAAGACCAGATGTGCCTTCTAGCAAGATTAGCAATAATGAATATCTATAATCAGCTTATCACCCATAAATTGTCAACTATAAAAGAATATACTACAAAAGAATATTATTATGCCCTGGAATATATTCTTTGGCATAAGAAATTGATGAAAAGGTGTTTAGTAGAGATAAAAACAAATTCAAAATTGAAACAATAACAGATTGCAATCATTTGAGAGTTTCCCATGTAAAATATGTTATACTTAGACACTATGTGGCTCCAGAAAGTAGAACGCTCTACTTTTTACTGAGTAGCAGTTATAATACATGTTGTATCAACTGTCAGGCTTAGTATGAGAAAGACATTTTGTTAATAATCTGCTCAAAACTGGTAATCACTGCTTCATTAGGTAATGAATGCCCAGTCAGTGGAAATATTCAAGCAGAAGGTATATGAGAATTATATGGTAGTAACAGCTACTATTTATCTTATTCACATACATGAATAAATACTTAGCACAGTTCATAGTGCATAGTAAGTGCTCAATAAATATATATATATGAAATTATCATTTAAAAATCTCTAAAATGTTGGTATTATCTTCAGTTTAGAAATCAGAAAATGGCAACAGAGAAGGCAAGTAACTTAAAGTCCCACAGCTAGCTGGCACTGGAGCAAGGAATTAAACCCTGCAAATCAGCTCACAGGATATCCCAAACCATGTACTAATTATTATATACAATGGGTACAGCCAGTGCAAGTCATGATAATTATTTGAAGAACATACCTACATACTTATTTTAGAATAGGTAATTCAGTTAGTAAAGAACCAAAATAATTTTTGGATATTACCTATCTTTGTCACAGTCTTAACTGAATAGCCAAGTTGGTCAACTTAGCTGACTACAAAATACACCATAGTATGCACTCTGCAAAGCCAAATGAATAAAGTGAGGGGATTCTGACAAGGATGGTATATCCCATTTGAAGATTCTGTGTGACCTAAAATTAATAAATATGAAACTCAATAATAATAAAGGATTATTGCAGCAACTATACAAGAGATTTGTTTATCAGTGTTTGTGTATTTCTTGTAGTTTGCAGTGCTTGTACTGTGAGAAGATCTTCAGGGATAAAAATACACTTAAAGATCACATGAGGAAAAAACAGCATCGTAAGATTAATCCTAAGAACAGAGAATATGACAGATTTTATGTCATCAATTATTTGGTAAGGCTTTCTTTTCATAACTTAAAATTTGATCGCATTACTGCAAACAAAATCTTTCTGAGGACCAACTAATATTTGAATAAGCAATTATTGCAAAGGTCAAAATGTAATTGAGGGGCACATTCAAGTAGTGATTAGCTTTGAAATGGTTAGAGCACAAGACATTTGATTTGACTTGTCTTTTATTTGACAGTGTTTATGTAGTAAAAATGTCACATGTCTAGAACTCACAGTCATCTTGACCAAAAAAAAAAAAAATACAGCATTTGGATATCCACATACCATCCCCCATTTATGTAATATCTTTTAACTTGGGGCCAGAGACTCCTTTTTTTTCTTTTTTCTGTTTTTCTTGAGATGGAGTCTTGCTGTGTCTCCCAGGCTGGAGTGCAGTGGCACGATCTAGGCTCACTGCAACCTCTGCCTCCTGGGATCAAGCAATTCTCCTGCCTCAGCCTCCCCAGTAGCTGGGATTACAGCTACTGTACTGTACAGTACTGGGATTACACCACACCTGGCTAATTTTTGTATTTTTAGTAGAGACAGGGTTTCTACATGTTGGCCAGGCTGGTCTCGAACTCCTGGCCTCAAGTGATCCACCTGCCTTGCCCTCCCAAAGTGCTGGGATTATAGGCGTGAGCCACCACACCTGGCCAGAGAGACTTCTATATATTCTATTCAAAAGAAACTGTTGAGTACTGGATGTGTTAGGTGCTATGCAAAATAATTCTTTAAAAACAATCTCTTTGCTCTTTCCCCTTCACCCCTACAAAAGTGTGTCTCTTTATCATTCTCTTCAGTCAGCTTATTTTTAAGAAAAGTTTCAAGGAAACCAAACCATTTTACTATGGAAGGGGATTTTTATTTGTTTGGCTTGTAGGGTAGACTAACCAGGTTACCATGCCAAGGATTTTAAATGTATTGATAGCTCTCCTTCCCCAGAAACCTCAATGCCATTTGCTGGCCTCTATAGATTTCAAGAAGAGGCATTCAGATGGAGACAGTAGGGGATGGGGAGAGGCATTTGGAAACATGGGAGGGGATTTTTGATAGACAACAATGACTGGGAAACTGGGCCTGCCTTCAATCTACTGATTTTTTAAAAATATATGTGACAAAGGAGGGAAACTACTTATGTAAAAGAAGAGGTTATGTAACTCTCCAGAGGAACTGGAAGAAAAACGGAGAGTTCTGTTTCGAATGGGCATTTTTCTTAAGCAAATGGATTTTTTTTTTCTCTCAATGTAAATGAATTAAAACCCAAACCCACTGGTCACAAAAGGCTAATTGAATATAATCAGCCATTTTATCTATTGGATAGAAACAAGCATATCCTGAATTATGTTGGAAATCTCTGCTTTAGGGTGGAATTTTGTCTGTTCTAACTATTCCTTGAGTGTTAAAATTCCCCTTGAGAAGCAAGTTTAACATGTGTTTGAAGATTGACTCTTCAAAACACATGAAGGTTGCCATGGTTTTCTACAAATGTTTTACAACCAGCTAAAGGCAAACGTACCCTTTGAGCTCTTCAATCTTTTCTTGAAATCACTCAGTCATTACTTCCTAGAGCAAATGCTGCTTCAGGACCCAGCCCAGTCTAATAGGGAGTGGACTTCAGTGCTAGCTCTAAGAAATATTCAGCTACTTCATCTAGCTATAGGAGCAATTTAATAGTTCTTCCTTCTGGGGCTCTTTTAAAACTAATATTCAAGAGTTTGAGACTAGCAGAACATTATATAGCTGGAGGTTTTTACCTTTTAGAGGAGACTTCAAGGGATTTGCTAACTCTTATTCTGCCAGCACCTTTAGAAAAGTATGATACTTCATTTCCTGGGCATCAAGTAGGGTAGCTGTCAAAACTGAAATCATCTGCCAGGGCCAGTCATCTCTGGATGAGCAAGCTAGATTGTGCTGCTCATACAGGGCACGGATTTGATGTGGCATCGACTACAGATTAAGAGAAGTGTGTCAAGAGAAAGTAAGGGCTTTAACAACGTACAAAATGAAAATTAAATTTCAACTTTATAGTCATATTGATAGAAGTCTTTTTTTTAACTAGCAGCTATTTGAGTACTTATACTCTGCAGGCACTATCCTAGGTATTTATATTAAATTGTTTAATTTAAGTCACAATTTTATGACACAGGTATTGTCATTAAGCCTCTTATAGGTAAGAGGACTGGGGCACAGAGAGGCTAAGTTTCCAAAGGTCACATGGCTAGGGCAAGTTACTTATCCTGTGCATCAGTTTCCTTCATTTTTACAATTGAGACAAGACTAGTACCTACATCTTATGCTTTGGGTTGGGTATTTTGGTCAAGTAATAGTGATGAGTTCATAATGATCTATTCTCCCACCCTTGCCTATTTTCTTTTGTAATAAACTAAAAAGTGAGCCAACGTCAAAGTAAAGCTGACTTTAATCGGCACTTTAAGGCTCTGCTCCACAATCTTAGTCTTCCTAGCCCGTTTCCGATTCCTATTCCTATTCCCTATTTTCTATTCCCTATTCCTATGCGAAATTCCTGCTGAGGTAAATAACCAAAAACTGTAAGAATGATTAATAAAAAATGAAAATCTAAAATGTGTTATGATGCCTTAGCATTATGGAAATGATGTAAACACCTTTGAAAAGGAGTGAAGAAGCCTATTGGCTTCACTAAAGATACACACAGGCGCTAAACTAGAGGGTTGCTTACCAGAGGTATCAGCCTTAGTAACATTCTAGGAATATTTGAAGGAATACTGTTATACATTAAAAGTATAATATTATATAGAACAAGTGTATAAAAAACTGTCCCAAATACTAACAGAGTATAGGTAGAGAAAAATAAAGGCCAGTGTCTTCTCAGTGTCATTTTAGTATTATTTCAGACCTCATTAAAGAATAATATTTAACTTGAAGAACATGAGTAATAAATCAATATGAAGAATAAATTCTAAAATTTTAAACAATGAATAATGACAATATTTTATTAAAAAAAAAAAGATAGATATTCCCTTGTTATCCCTCTGAGGGAAAAGGCTGACATGAGTGCATGAGTGTGGGCAAAAGATAGAATTGTTATATTAGTAGTGGGTTTATACATCTATTTTATTGACATCATACATTCTACATACATTTGAGTGCCTTCCAGTTACCAGTTGCTAGAAGAGAAAGAGAAGATATTGTAGATAGAAAGGTTGATTTGAGTCACTACTTTCAAAGAGTTCAGAAGTCAGTATGGAAAACCACCATGTAAGCACGTTAGTTTGAACCCTTTGTAATGGTATATGGAAAGTCAGCGTTTGACCTCTCCTATAGCAGAGATATGCAGTCATTGAGTCATTCACACACAGAGCTCCTCACCTCCACTTCAAACGCCATAGACTCTGCCAGTGCAACAATGATGGGAACATCCAGGATATCCGTGGCAAGATACACTCTAATAGGCAGCAGAAGTAGGAGAACCAATGGACAGAGGCTGCATTTGACTTTCTGAGCTCAGCAAATTGACAAGTTCCATTTTCCTTCTTAGGTGAGACAATTTCTGTGCTGAATCATTCATATCAGTTTCTGAATAGTAACAGACTTGCAAAAACATTAAAAGTCTTTTGCACAGTCTGAATTATCTACTTCAAATTCTTGCTTTGTTTTCTCACAAACAAAAGAGTTCGGCAGGTAGTGAGGATGGGTTGGGGATAAGATGCCAGTTAGTTTCACATTCAGATAACCCTTCCTCAGAGGGCAACAGACTGCTTAACATCGAGGCTTCAGCTACATATTCCTACGATGCTCATGTTTCAAACCCTGAGTTTTTCTGAAGGGAATTGGTTTTGCCATAATTTTTATCATTCTTTGATTTAAATTTTTTTATTCTTAAAGTATACAAAGCCACTTATAAAAAAAGTAGACTTTTCACTGATTTTTCATAGTTTTTTATAGTTCTCTCTAGTTAAGTTATTTACACTTAAAACACTTCTCTTTCTGTTTCTGATGGAGTTTTGTGTAAGCACATGTAAGTGAGTATGTATTAGGGCAGAAGTGTGATGGGTGAAGGGGATCTTTTTTTCCCGTGTTTTTTTCCACCCTCTCATTATTCATGAGCCATCTGATGCAGAGGTTTGAGGGGGTGTCTGAACATCTTTAGTGATATGCCTTCCAAACTTTGTTTTTCTTACATTCTTTGCTTTCCTGACATGATTCATTAGCAGGCACAGTGTCTTAATTAGAGAGCTATGTGCTTTTTTTTTTTTTTTTTTTTTTTTTGCTTTGGGTCTTGTTTCTATAATAAATCATATCTTTAACTGTACCAAATCAGAGCACTCTAGGAAACTGGGCCACTGTCACATGCAAATTGCTTATTTCCTAATATACTAATAAACATGGACATTCATTTTCCTCTCAAGTGGGGTAAGTGGTTAATGCTGTATGGCCTAGATAAATCTCTACATATTGTACCTAACACTGAGGAAGTTGCAAAATAATGCTTTGAGTTTAGAAGCTTAACAGTGAAAGATATTTTTTGTTACTTTTGGCTCAAAATATTCATTGACAAGCAACATTTGCCCTTATCATTCAGAATGATCAAATCACAGAAGGCCCATACTTTAGTAATACCTTGCAGCAATAAAACCATGACCTTAAGTCCAAGTACAGAAAAACCAAGTAAGGCATGAAAGATTTAATTCATTACCAAACTTTCTAACAAGCATCTTGTTGGCAGTGTTGAGGTCATTTTTGGTGTTCTGTAATGAGGTTCAGACACTTCATGATGACTCTGGGAAGTACATTATAGAGTCCAAATTAACCATCTCTAATGACATATGATAGATCTCTGTATATCTAAATGTATGCATCATTTAGCTGATAGATAATGACAGCTTCAAAACCTCTCATTAAGCTGATGAATGATGGATTTTCTTTCTCCCTCTAAATCGTAATGGCACTCATAGTTCTTTGTTTTTAGCTAGATGAATACCTTTATTTGGGGGAAAAAGAGTCCATAATTGAGTGAATTTTGGTTTTGTTTTTCCAAAAGAAGGATATTGAACAACAAAGCTATCCATGCTTGTAGCAGGTCAGGTGGGCTTGATCCTAACCATAGTTTAGCTGCTTGAAAACATATCCATTAATGTTCCTACCTCTCTCTTTGTGACACTGTCTGCTTTTGCATGGCACAATGGGAAGATTGGATAGAAAGAAGACAGGGCAAGAAGAGAGGAAGAAACGGCCCAAGGGGAACAAAAGAAATGGTTAGGCCAAAATAAATCATTCCTACTCATCACTCCATAAAGTTTTGCTAACGCTGTGACTAGGCTTGCCAGACATAGCCCCAAAAGAGTGGAACTTTTCCACTGATGGTAAAGGATAAAAGCGATTTGAGTAGGTACTAGAGCACCTACTCATGCCTAGTACTATTTCTTTATAGACAGTAACTCATTCACTGAATCACCTTAAAAAAACCTTTTGAGGTAGAATCTAAATTGACCTCAAGTGTATTTTTTTATTTTTTAGTTCTAACAAATTGAATTCTACTTTCTAATTCAACTCAAAAAATAGTTTATAGTAATAGTACCCACTGTATGCCAGGCTCTGGAAATGTAACAATGAACAAAGGCCATTAGAATCCCAGATATTCTAATACACATTCAGGGTTGAGAAACGCTGGTTCAAATTTAAGAGAAAAGAACTTGACTGAAAGGATATTGCTCCTTCTCTAAAAAATTATCTCATTAAGGTTTCAACTTCGTATTGCTTTTGCACTGTCATTAAGTCAAAAAAAAGTGTTGAATCAAACCATCATAAGTTGGGCCATCTGTATATCCTACTTGTACTGTTTCAAAACCATTTAAACATGGGTGGTTTTGTTTATTTTTTTGGTTTTGATTTTTTTCAAAGTTCTATGTACTCTCTCCCTTCTCTTTCCCCCAATCTCTCTCATCCCTCTGTTCTTCCTACAAAGGAACTTGGAAAATCGTGGGAAGAAGTTCAGTTGGAAGATGATCGGGAGTTGCTGGACCATCAGGAAGAGTAAGAGTTCTTATTGCTGCTAATTAATTGCAGTGTTCCAAGAGTAAGAAGACAATGCTTTAATTTGGTTTAAATTACGAACAGGGAACATAAGAAGAAAAAAATACCTTCTCTGAGCCATGCATCCCTTCATGTAATGTGGCAAAAACTTGAATTCAAAATAACTTTGACATAAAAATTCCTAAAGACACTGTTATTACAACTAAATTAAAGCTATTGATTGAACACACAAGTAATATATAATTCAGAGAAAAATACATTCCGAAGTGCTTTGCCTGCTCAGTTAGTGCTCAGACCTTGAAGTGATGTGATCTTTGAACTCTCCATGTTGCTGTCATTGGAATAGAGAATATAACTGCATTGAAGTTAATCCTGTTCTGTGTTCAGGCCATTGATGACTAACTTTAAACATTCACAGCTTCTTTGCTTGAAATTATAAGCTTGAAAAATGTTCTTTTCAACCTAAAAGGATTTCTTATTTTTCATCTTCTTTTCAGTCAAAGCTTTTTGGCCTTTTTTCTCTCTCAGGATTTTAAATTATTATTATTTTAATAGTGAAGTAAAGCCCGAAGGTAGAGAGAGCTGCCATTTGCTGAATTTTCTTGATGCATAGAGATTCAGGCGGAGAGTCTTCCAGACTGAAATAAAAGCATCTTTTCCATTAAGACATACTAGTTGGAATATTTAATGGGTGAATGTTGAAGTTTTAATGACACAAAAGGTTATAAATAGTAAGTCATGACCTGGGCCAGGACTGATGGCTCCCTCCTGGATGGATAGAGTTAAGGAAAATGTTTCCTGTTTTCTAATAGGGAAGCTTCTGTGTGAATTGGGTTAGGTTGATCTTGAGAGTCTTATCAGTGATCGTTTCTGAGCTTGCCATGAGAAATTCTCTCATCTGAATTTGAGTGGGTGTTCCTCGTCTCCACAACTCTTCCCTCCTGGCAATTTTCCTGGTTTGGGAATGATAAGAAGTTGGTAGTATTTCAAAAAGGTAAATGCAAGGAGCGGGGAAAGTGGTAAAAGGGATCCTGTATCCTTTTTGAGTTCCCTGTCTACCACCAGATTTAACACTTGCCCAGTTTAAAATAATCAGTATTTCCCTCGTGAAAGAGACACAGTTTGCCTTTGTAAAATACACTATTTGTCATGCAGAAACACATTCCCAGCATCACACCTCACAGCGTGTGCACTCAGTAGTTGTGGTTAATGAGAGAGAGCATCACATTTTCTGATATGTCTCCTTTGCAAATTAAACCTCATTGTCTCAGGACGACATTCCTCTGACTCTAGACTGAGATAGCTACTCAGAAGAATGGCAAATAGGAGAAAATGGAACACCACCTGTTCACTATGTATATTAATTTCATGGTGCTGCTTTGAATTTCAAAAGCTATATCAGAGAGTCATAATCTGATGTGACAGTCTTTACCAAAATGTCAGAGTTGAAAGAGATTGGCAGGGATTTTTAGTAAGGAGAAAGCAATACCAAGTCACTGTGTAGTATACTCTCTTAATGAAGGGAATCTCCATATTTTCTCTTTTCTTTTTTAATTCAGTGACTGGTCTGATTGGGAAGAACACCCTACCTCTGCCGTCTGCTTATTTTGTGAAAAGCAAGCAGAAACAATTGAGAAATTGTATGTCCACATGGAGGTAAGATACCTGTATTTATTTGAATTTTGTTTTATTCTGACAGGAGAAAGCTGGTAATTTTTGCACCCTCATCTGCTTATACTTTAGTTTCCCAATCATTATTCCAAACAGAAGAGACAGGCCAGGTCTGTTGGGGAGAACCAGAGCTCAGGGCAATTTAGTTAGTACATTTGACTGGACCTGAGTGAGCTGTTTGTTAGTGTGAGATTTCTCAGACCACTAATGCCATCTCACCTTTGAGATGCTTACAAGATCATTCTAGCTCAGCAGGTGGGACAGGTTCTGAGTCTTTTTTCCAGTGCTTCTTGTGCTGGTGAATAGGAGAGCAAGAAGGGAGAACATTGCCATTTACAAAGGCCCCGGAGGAATAGGAAAAAAGGAGGGTGGATAGAGAGGGTCTAGGGCATGATCCTACAGTTCCTTCAGGTGCCAGGATTTGGAGAGAAGAAATTAGGGAGCATTCCTAGTGTGGGCTTTCCCTTCTGGATGACATTTTTATGTTATAGTGAAGCTTGGAGCTAGCAGTTCTAAACCTTTTTCACCCCAGTATACCTGAGAGAGGACACACACCCTACACCTCTGATCCTTAGCGGCACATGGTGGCTAGGGAAGGGGGAACATCTAATGATTCATGATAGTATCACAGCTTGTGGGCAGAGGGGTGATTATAATAGAAAAATATTACTGGATGATTCTGATATCTCTCCGTCCCCTCCCTGCAGCCACCTCTGCCAATAGTGGACCATATTCTCTACTTTTACCTCACCCTTATTCAAAAATACTGTTCTTAGTTTAGTAAAATAAGGGCCTAGAAAGCGCTCAAAAGACCATAAGCATTTTCCTTGATTTTAGTTTCTCTGAAAAAAGTTCCCACTAATATGTGTGTATAATTTCCTGTGTTTAGATTTAATTCATAATATCTTAATGTCTTTGTATCGAAGGCAGCCTTAGTACGCCTATCCTGTGTAGGGATTACCTTTTCGGCATCCTTGACAGGTGTCCTTAACCTCTGCTGGGTCACTTTCAGTGATAACATCACAAATTCCTAGTCATCCTGCACATGGTGCTACACTAAATGCCATCCCAGTGAGTTAAATGGTCTTTATCATCTGTGAGATTGTAGGTTAAAACATTTACACAGACAATTGCAGGTGTCAAACAAACAAGCAAAAAATAAGTGCATTGTAAAAATCAAAAGAAAGTGTGATTTATAGGAAGGTGTGAGTGAAGACAAGCTTTGAGGTTTAAACAGTGTATTTGACAGCATAAAATGAAAAGCAAAATTTGTAAAAATTACCTATGTGGGGCAAAGAACCTATATCCATAATTCTAGTCCAAATGCACAGTACAATAGAAACATATCTTACCTACACTTTTTATCACACTGCAGAATGCATACATAGACTTCTACATTTTTAGAAGGCTACAAAATGAATACATTGTAAATTATAAAAACAATAGATATAAGCTATGAGCAATTATAATGTTGTTGCTGTTGTTTGAGATGGAGTCTCGCTGTGTCACCCAGACTGGAGTGCAGTGTCACGATCTCAGCTCACTGCAACCTCTGCCTGCTAGGTTCAAGCGATTCTCATACCTCAGCCTCCTGAGTAGCTGGGATTACAGGCACACACCACCACGCCCAGCCAATTTTTGTATTTTTAGTAGACACGGGGTTTTGCCATGTTGGCCAGGCTGGTCTCAAACTCCTGACCTCAGGTGATCCGCCCGCCTCGGTCTCCCAAAGTGCTGGGATTGTAGGCATGAGCCACCGCACCTGGCCCAATTATAATGGTTTAACTGATTGACATGACTTGTTTGGACTATGCTGTAAAAAGAAGTTGGGTATGGAGGGAAGTAGTTAGACTTGGAAGACTTCAAAAGCAGAAGATACCGAACTCAGACTGAGTTTCTAAACTACTCAAACTCCTGTGAATAAATAAGCTGTTTATAACTTCAGCCTGAAAGATTAAATAATTCATATGCTTACAGATGTATTCATTCCTTTTTTAAGGATGCACATGAATTTGATCTTCTCAAAATAAAGTCAGAACTTGGTAAGTTTGATTCAGAAGTTTTTTTCTGTGATGCTTCATTTTTTATAAACCATCCTGTAAGCTATGCCTATGTTCAGTAGCTATGATTGGAGAGTGCACCACCAAAACATGTCTCTCTATAGATGGTCTTGACAGAACTCTCTGTGAAGCAGTGATGCTCAACCATAATAGTCAAATATGGTTTTTGGTTTTATATACTCCTTCTTCCTCTTTCCTACATAGATGAGTGCTTCAAGTCAAATGTAAGTTAGTGGTTAATAATATATCATAAATTGGAGGGGGCTAGTAGAATATGGATTTTTAAGTCAAACTAGAGTTCAGATTCCAGCTCTGGCACTTACTGGCTATGACATTGGGCCTCAGGTCAGAAAAATGTTATGAGGAGTGAATAATGTATGGTAAATGCCTACTGCACTTCTTAGCAGTATAGCTAGGATTGTTTGTTATAGGTGTACCCAATTGTATCATTCTAAGTATCACAATAATAGAAGGATTTGGGGGCATTAAGACATACATAAAGTACTGACTTGCTACTAGATCTAAGACAGTAAAAAACTTACTTCTCACAGCTCAGCTCAGTCACTGCTTTCCTAGGTCCTTGGATGTGTTACTTTGCTGCTCTTATAGACATGTATATACATTGTTTATATAATTAGCTTAGTAGTCAAGCATGGGCTTTGCAGCTGACAGCTATCTATGCGATGCTAGGCAGTTTCCTAATATGTTATGTAGATATGATACTACCTATCTGATAGGGTTTTATGAAGATTAAATGTATTAATACATGGAAAATTATTAGAATAGTGCCTAGCTCATAAGCCCTGTGTAAATATGTGCTGTTATTATTTGGTATCTATTATTATGCTTTATAATTGTACTACCTCTTCAGATTGATTAATAAAAATAAGTGGCTCCTTTAAGAAATTATAATAATGCAAAAAATGGGTCTGAACAGTTGTCTAATGATTCTGTATTTTGTCATTTTCAGGATTAAATTTCTATCAGCAAGTGAAACTGGTCAATTTTATTCGGAGGCAAGTTCACCAATGCAGATGTTATGGCTGCCACGTGAAGTTCAAATCCAAAGCAGACTTAAGAACTCACATGGAAGAAACTAAACACACTTCGCTGCTCCCCGATACAAAGACGTGGGATCAACTCGAGTACGTACTGCAAAACCACATGTGCACTTCTTTACTCCAACTCTTTGATTTTGTCCCTTTATTTAATTTATTTAAACCTACAGAAAAAGAGGAATACATATTTATTATAAAAAGTATACATCAGTATAGTGTGGGGGAAAATGTAAAAATATTCAAAATGCTTATTTTTAAAATAATCCCCCTCTTACAAATGAAACCAAGCATTTTTCAGTATTTGTGATATGGAGATAGATACATATGTAAAGAGATGAAGTAGATACAGATTTTTTAAATTATATTTTATTAACAAAATATTGTAAATATCTTTCTGTAGCCAGTATCCATCTGTTGCATCCTTTCTAATGGTTGCTAAATATCCATTGTATGGATATAATCTATTCTGTGAGATACTTAGGTTGTTTCTTACTTTTTGCTATTATAATGATACAGTGAATATCTATATGCTTACCTTTTAGCACACTTATTATTTAATTAAGCTGAACTCCTAGAAATAAAATTACCGTGTCAGAGTTTGCACACTGCTAGGACTTTTGGTATTATATTTTGTATATTGGCACTTGAAAAAATTAAGCAGTTGGTCATCTGTTGTTGGATTCCCACATATCCTTTGCCAGAACCTTGTGGACTGGTTCCCAAGTATCCTTTGCCAAGAACCTTCTGGACTGGTTCTCACATCATTCTGGATAACCTCAGTCGAGGGCTCCTCTGAGAGGCTGTGGGGTTCTAGCTGCCCAGAGCTCCTTCTGTTCTTAGGGAATGTTAAGTCAATTCCCCCAGAACTTTAACCAGAAAGTTCTAGTTTTTCTCCTTCAGAAAGTCCCACACTTGTGAGGGTATGCTGTTCTTATGATCCTTCTTATATAAATTAAAATTTGTAATATTCCAAAAGTAACTTCAAAATGTATTCAGAGAAGGAACCAGAATAACAAACTTTATATTCCATAAGTGTTTCCTTTTGTGATTACCTAGAAAGAAGGAACGATTAGTCTGGAAAACAAAACACAAGGGAGAGCTTATTATTCTCAAGTATTTGAAGAATTTGTGTTTGAAAAAATAACTATATTTGAAGTGTGTTAACTTATAAGGAAGAACTAGGACCTTTGAGTAGAAATGAGAAAGATGTCATTTTTAGCTTCATAGGAGGTGTATCAAACAACTAGAGCTACCCACTACTGGGGTCAGCTACCTTCAAAGATAGTGTGTTTCTTATCATGATAGATGATCAAGCAGAGGCTAAGTGGCCAGCGGCCAACTCCAGAGGCAACTCTGGAGGCTGGGAGGTCCACGATCTTGGTTTACCAAATCTAGATAGTAGATTTGGTAAGGTTCATGTCAGCCAGTAAAAGTCAAAGTGAAAGCAATCAGAAGTTGTCTCCAGTATAGCCTTTGCAAAACGCTATGAAATTGTTGGCAAGGATACCTGGCAAAATTATAGTAAATGTGTACATTCAGCTACCTGGACACTGTATTAGTTTGGTAATTTAATACTATGTATCTGTGGTTGTTTTCAGGTATTATTTTCCAACCTATGAAAATGACACTCTCCTGTGTACACTATCTGACAGTGAGAGTGACCTGACAGGTCAGGAACGAAATGAAAATGTTCCCATCATCAGTGAAGATACATCGAAACTGTATGCTTTGAAACAAAGCAGTATTTTGAACCAGTTGCTACTACAAGAGTACTTGAAAAACTAGAAGAAACTACCACAGAAGCAATTTTTCATGTTTTTTTCCTATGAGACAGATATGAAGGAATAATTTAAATTTGAGCATCAACAAAAGATTAGTCCTTGGTGAAATAAACTTTTCAAAAATGAATGTTCTTTTCAAAAAATAAAGTAGAAAAATGCACTTACTAAGAACATGAAAAAAAATGAAGTAGGAAAATAAGATGAAGACTTTGTATTTTGGCTATAAAGTTTTATTGTGTGATCATCTTAAATTATCTCATTTCATTAAACTCATATATAGAAGGATATGCCAATTACAAAGAAATGAAATGTTCAAATTATTTATAAACCTGATTTTTCAATCAGTAGTTTCAGTCTCCTCCCCAAGGACCTTCTTCATCCAACAAGTTGCAAAATTTGAATGTCCTTTCTGTACTATATTGGGTGAGCTGTAAATGTAATGACTAAAAGAAAAGCCACAGAAGAAAGAAGAAATGCTCAAAGACCAGGATAATATGCAAATTGGCCATTATATTAGAACAATCAAGAGCTGACTGTATTATCATTACCGCTTTCTGCCTAGGGTGGCCAAATTCCCTAGAAATAGACATCAAGCCAGTTAACTTCACTTTTCCCTGCCATGTGTATGTCACTAACATGTAAATACCATTTTTTAAAAACATAACCACAATACCATTATGACATCTAAAAAAATTAACATTAACTTAATATCATGTGTTTTCAGTTTTTCCCACTTGTCTCAAAATGTATGTTTACAATATTATCAATTTTATTACTGATGAATATTGTATGCCTCCTGATAAGATGCACTGAGGAGGACAGAATATCACTTTTGTAGATTTATACCAAAAATGCATAACTTGGATATAATGAAGAAACAGTCAAATCCAAGTTTGAGGCTGGGCACAGTAGCTCATATCTGTAATCCCAGCACTTTGGGAGGCCAAGGCAGAGGATCACCTGAGGTCAGGAGTTCAAGGTCAGCTTGGCCAACGTGGCAAAACCCCATCTCTACCAAAAATACACAGATTAGCCAGGCATGGTGGCATGCACCTATAGTCCCAGCTACTCGGGAGGCTGAAGCACAAGAATCACTGGAATCCAGGAGACAAAAGTTGCAGTGAGCTGAGATCGCACCACTGCAGTTCAGCCTGGGCAACAGACCAAGACTGTCTCAAAAAAAGGAAAAACAAACAAAAAAAAATCCAAATTTGAAGGACATTCTACAAAATAATTGGCCTTTACTCTTCAAAAATTTTAACATCATAAAAAACAAAGACTGAAAAACTATTTCAGATTAAAGGTGGCTAAAGATAGCATAGCATGATCCTGGATTGGATGCTAGACCAAGAAAAAAAAGTTTTTCTTTTGCTACAAAAGACATTAGCAGGACAATTGGCAAAATTTGAATAAGATTTGTAGTAAATGTTATGGTATTGTTTTTAAATTTCCAGATTTTGATAACCGTACTGTGGGATGAAAATGTCTTTGTTTTCAGGAAATATTCATACACACTGAAGTATTTAGGGGTAAAGGAGCATTTTGTTTGCAACTTACTCCCAAAAAACTAACAAGGGTATATAGAGAATAATGAAGTAAACATGGCAAGATGTTAACATTTAGGGAATCTAGGTAAAAGTAGGTGGAGATTCTTTGTACTATGGCAACTTTTCTGAAAGTCTGAAATTATTTCAAAATTAAAAGTTTTTTAAAATGTCTTTTTTCAGCCAGGCACGGTGGCTCACACCTGTAATCCCAGCACTTTGGGAGGCCAAGGTGGGCAGATCACGAGGTCAGGAGTTTGAGACCAGCCTGGCCAACATGGTGAAACCACGTGTATACTAAAAATACAAAAATTAGCCAGGTGTGGTGGCGGGCACCTGTAATCCCAGCTACTCGGGAGGCTGAGGCAGGAGACTTGCTTGAACCTGGGAGGTGGAGGTTTGCAGTGAGTTCAGATAGCGCCACTGCACTCCAGCCTGAGTGACAGAGCAAGACTCCATCTCAAAAAAAATAAAGTCTTTTTTCAGTTGGTTTGTTTAATCAGGTTCCAAGTGAGATCCATGCACTATATTTGGTTGGTGTGGTTCTTAAGGGTCTTTTCATCTATAACGATTCACAGTTTTTTTTAAATGCCACTTATTTGTTAAAGCAATTGGATTAGTTTTCTTGCTTTCTGGATTTGGATGATTGTATCTTCTTTATATTATTTAACATATTCCATTATCATTCATTGTCTCTGTCCATTTCTGCTACTATAACAATACCTGAGACTGGGTAATTTATAAACAATTAGATTTTTTTCTTACAGTTCTGGAGGCTGGGAGGTCCATGATCTTAGTTTAGTGTCCAGTTCGAGAGCCCAGTCTCTACTTCCAAGATGGCACCTTGAATACTGCATCCTCCAGAGGGGACAAAGGCTGTGTCCTCACAGGACAAAAGGATGGAAGGACAAAAGGGCCTAGCTAGTTCCCTCCATCCCTTTTGTAAGGTCGTTAATCCCAGTGATGAGGCCTCTGCCCTCATGGCCTGATCACCCTTCTGAAGGTCCCACTTCTTAACACTGTTGCAGCAAGAATTAAGTTTCAACAGGAATTTTGGAGGGAACATCAGAACATTGAAATTATAGCAAACCCTTTTATAAGGTCATTAATCCCAGCCATGAGGGCTGCCCTCCTGGCCTAATCACCCTCCTAAAGGCCTTTCTGACCTTTCTTTACAGTGGGTTTTTATTTTTATTTTTTACTTTTTTATTTTTGAGATGGAGTCTCGCTCTGTCTCACAGGCTGGAGTGCAATGGTGCAATCTCGGCTCACTGCAACCTCCCCCTCCCGGACTCAAGCGATTCTTCCGCCTCAGCCTCCTGAGTAGCTGAGACTGCAGGCACCCACCACCACGCCCAACTAATTTTTGTATTTTTAGTAGAGATGGGGTTTCACCATGTTGGCCAGGCTGGTCTCAAACTTCTGACCTCAAGTGAGCCACTACGCCCAGCCCTACAGTGTGTTCTTTATGCAGCATATGTGCTACAGAATGCTGGAGTCTGAGGCTCTGGTTTTCAATTATTAATGCTAGTCTGTGTAGGTAATGCCCCAAAACTCATCTTGGCATCGTATTGCCTGTCCAGAGACTCAAGAGTCAACCTCCTCCCACCATGCGGTCCTAACGCAACTGTATTTGTTAATTACGTAGGCTCTGGCCAGAGCTCTAGATTTCTAACCCTCCCACTCTGCAGACACCCTGGAAGGCTTTTATTGAAAACTAAGCAAACAAAGATATAGGAGCCTGTATTATAATGAAAAATGCCTAAGTTAAAGATACAATTAAGTTAAATATTTTAAAACCAAAGATTAAAGAGGCAGTCTAGGCAATTAGACTGTGCCTACAACAGTCTGTCTCTAGGAATCAGGTTTGTACAGGACATCAAGAATGTCTGAAGAGGTTTTTAGAGCATGCTTCAGTGTTAGGACAGGAGCAATGGAAGAATGAGACAATAAACTTAAGTAATTGGGAAGGAGAAAGCTTTTTTGGAGAAAAAGTCGATAGAGAACAAGTCAAATAGATATAAAAGGAAAAATGAAATTGAAGAACAGACCAACACATAAAAGGGAAAAGATGTTGTACTTAGGGTTTAATTCATATTAGCAGTTGTTTTTTTAAGGGGCTACATGTTTTCAGGTTTATTTGGGGACAGAAATGGCAACTTGGACCCAAAGAAATCTAACAAGAATAGAAGCAAAATCTCAGCAAACTGTACTGACTCCTAGATGGAGCAAGAACATAGGCCACTATTGGTGAAGGACTCTATGTAGCTCTAAGCTACATAGAGACTCCTTGATAAAAACCACTGGGAACTGCTCTTTAAAGACTGGGACAGTGATACCAAGTGTACCCTGAAACTCAGGACAATTTGAGAGGAAATATCAGATGAAAGCAAAACATTCAAGGAATTATTGGATGAATTTCCAGATGTTACTATAATTATAGATAGGAATACAAGAGCTTCTTGTGTCCCAAAGGAAATGTGCCTGAGAAATTTTTAGAATTAAGACAGAATTAAGGCAACAAGATGGAAGATAACAGAAGAGAGCCAGGCAGGACAGTGATAAATGGAATCCAAGCTCGGATTAGCTGTTAATCCAATTAGAAAATGCATGCCAGTTAAGATTATCTAACTCAGAAAGGTGAGGGCGGCCAAGATTTTTTGGACAATGGTTGCTTTTGGCAGACCAAAACCTACTGACTTATCTCTCACAACTGAAGTCCCCATTAGATAAATCTAGAACCAAATGTTAGATAAGCACATGTCCGGCCCAGAAAAGAGAGAAAGTTAAAAAAAAAAAAAATCAGAAAGTACAACTAGCATTAGACCTATTTACATTAGGGAAGGAAAGGGATCAACCTAAAAAGTAAGTTATACTGTAACAAATTCAGCTATTTCTCCCTAAAAGGCCTAGAGAGAAACCAAGCACTAGGACACATCCACTACTGCCAAAAAAAGAAGTACTGCTGGAACCTGGACAGATCGAAAGCAAGGGATGGTTGTATGCTGAGGGCTCAGCAGAGGTGTCTGTCCTCACCAGGTCCCAGTGCAACTAGTCTAGTCCAGTTGCCCACAATATCCATCCTCCTTTTCTTCAATAATAATAAAGTGTGGTTGGGTGTAAAGCTACCTAAAGTGAAAATTACATTTCCAGGTTCAGTTATCCCGAACTGCACTTCTTTTGCAGCTCAGGGTACTTGTGTCTAAATTGCGGCTAACGAGGTATAAGCAGGAGGTCTCATATGACAGCTTCCAAGAGTCTTCCTTAAGATACTGGACATAAGCACCCTCTGCTTTGTTTTTGAACCCTTCCTACCTCCTGTAGCCTAGGATGTAGATAACTGCATATAGGGCAATGAGGTCGAAGTCATGCATGGTGAGACATCAATGTCAAAGGAATCTGGATCCCTGACACCTTGGAGAACTCTACAGCCCTGGAATGCTGAAATACACATTTATGTGAAGGAAATAAAGTTCTACCTTCCCACAGTTATTTAAGGTTTTCTATCGTTCATAGCTGAGACTTATTCCAACCAATACGCCTAGGGATTCAAGCTGCAGAAACATCAACAGCAGTTTTAGTTCAGGAATAGGCTGAGGATGTTTTCCAGCTGAAATAAGTGAAGGAATGAAGGGGAAACTATTCTTAGAAGCCAGCCTTCACAAGCCGAGGCAATTCCAAAGCCCAAGGCAACAACAGGAGCCACTGTGGCAAAGAACTGGGAAGTGAGCACACAGGAGAGTGTGGAAACTATGCCATCATTATTTAGAGCACAAACTCCCTGGATCAGGGGATGTTGAAGAGAGAGGGCTCAAAAGGAAAATCCAGAATGGGAAAGAAAGAGTCAAAACAGACCGCGCAACTGGGCTTGCCATCATTGCCTATTTCTCAACTTGGCAAGAATGCAAATGTCTCATATGTCACCTTGAGAGAAATATCTGTGGATTCTTCCTCCAGGAATGATAAAACATGTTAACGTCTTCAGGAGGATTCCCCCCAATCAGGTTTAAGTTCAGAGATCAAGGAGATCAGGTAACACACAGATGGACTAGCATCCTGGGGAATCCAAAATCAGGATACCACTAAGTCTCTGTTACGGAAAATGCAGAGCTCTGGGAGCATCATTTTGTCTTACTGCTGAAGATCTTGGAATTGATTCGTTTTCTTTTGTTTAATTTTGTTGCCGGTTAGTGCTTTCATGATACTCTTTTGAAAGTGAGATATACCAGAAACTTGGTGTTTAACTTCAAGTTCCAATTCCGGAAGAAAGCCACACTAGCGATTCTAATGAGACACTCTCCAGACTGCTGGAGGAAACCACAGTGCATCCCAGCATCAAGAATCTAGTTCAGAATGAGCAGAATAAGAAATTGGGAAGGATGAATTGTAGACTCTAATGTCTTCTAACTTTAACTCAGACAAGAGAATCCAATCTTTGTACTTTAATTTCTCCCTGAGAGATTCACAATGGTCAAGATTGTTTTTAAATTTGAAACATCAATTTTTACCAAAATGTTTTTTATTGAAGCAACTTTACATTGCCATATTATCTCTTTGCAGAACCTCTGATACACTATTGTGAACATGTTTAGACATAATTTGGAATGGAAGATGAAATTAGGAACTTTCATCTGGGGTTCAGCATGGCCCTGGAATTACTTCCATCAATGAATTGCCTTCTGAGAGCAATAGCTACATTCTTCACTACCAGTCCTAGGAGAATACTCAAAGAATAGTCACCATTCGGGTGGGGGCGGTGGGAGATGCACTCCTGAAGGTGGGAGCAGCACTGTCCTGATAGACCTCCTGCAAAGGAAATGGTCACACTCTTGGTTGGCCTTAGCTTAGTGGGTAAGCCCAATGAGCAAAGAGAACAAAAACCTGAGGAGTGTTGGAAAAGGGGAAACTCATTTTCCAAAGTATTTTGCTTCTACGAGAAAGGGAATCCATTACATAACATTCTTGGTTTCTCTCTGCTCCCTCTTTCACTTCTACCAGACAGAAGGAGTGAATTTTCTGACTAGAAATTTAAAGGACAAGAACTAGCATCTGTGCTTCGGTCCCTTCCTCCTTTTTTTCTTTGGGATTTGCCTGTCTGCAGAGAGAACACAGCCTGTTCTGCTCCACCACTGTATAAACATCAGAGTGGAAGGGTCTGCCCCATGTAGTTGGAAGGCTGGAGTTGTCCAACACTGTCTGACTATGTATATAAATAAGTGCCTAATTTGGAGGCTCAGTATTAAGAAGCTTGCTTGCCCACAGCAGTAAGCCATGTTCTGCTATATCATCTTAATTAGCAGTAAAGGTGATTTCATCTCCATCTGCTTGGCCGTTTATCAGCTGGCTCTTCTAGAAGGTACACAGCCTCTTAGCAAATGGTGGATGTGGCCAGGATTACCATGAAACCACCTCTTGGAAAGTTACCACTAAATACACTAAGTCCGGTCAGTGAGGAGTCAGAGTAGACTTGTTTCACATAGAACTAAGGCTGGACAAAATAAAGCCAGAGAGCTGATGGCTTGGATATCATTGTGAGCTAGTTAGACACAGACTTTCTGAAAAACCATCAGTACTAGGGTCTTAACTTGTTGAGTCCCACGAACAGCCTTGAGAAAGAATTTTAGTGCTTAGTGCAGGTCATTTTTTTAAGAGGTAAACCTGGAATATACCAGTTCAGGAAGTAGGAGAGTGAAAAATGAAAAAAAAAAAAAAAAAAAAAGCCATGAAACTGTACATTAAGGAAGAAGTTGCTGGTATGGGAACTAGGACTCAACCTCACTGAGGACCTCTGGGAGATTGCGCAGAACACTATTCCTACAGTTGCCCCGCAACACCCCCGCCCCCCCCCCCACTACCACCACCAAGGGGCAAAAAAGCTAGGCCATTCACCCACTTCCATTGGTCATGGGTTGAGGGCTGTTCCCAGGGGCAGTATTAATTCCCTGGCACTTCCAGCCTGCCTCATACATTGATTTAGCATCCGCTGAAGGTAGGGGAAGGCCCTCACACAAAGACTGAGGAAACTGTTGTGCAAAAAAGAACTGGCAGATCATGACAGTAACTGCTACAAATCTAGGTGTTGCATCACCACAGAAGAAAACATTTTATGTAGGGCTCAGTGGTCCTCACAGCTTTTCTATCTCACTTGACAATGAAGATACAATCTTACAAGGTATCTAGCCAGGAATTTTATCTTCATCAAGGGTAAAGAGAGGATGGGAAACAGGATCAGAGAGATGAGGACATGCCAAAAGAAAAAAGCACAACAAAGTGACATCCAACAATATAATACATGGGAATTTAAAATGAGACAAAGCCAAGTCCTGAGCTTTTTTAATGAATGGAGGAAAAGCAATTATTTGAGAGGATGGAGTAGAATATGCACTCAGAACAAGAATAAATGTTTTAATGTCAGTACTTTGCTGAATGTATATGCAGAATTGACAGACTCCATCCATTTCCATCAAGGTCATCAAATTTCAACTATTGTTTGCTTAGTCTGCAAAAATAGCCACCCTACATCCTTGAAGCTTAATTCAACTCCTTCGGTAAGTTTTAGATGATGGGTAGTTAAAGGATTAAACTGCTGCAGTTGAACTCTTAACGCCTTATAATTGATATATTGAAAGGCTAAAGCATGTTCGATTCCTGATGATAGCGATCTGCAATGGCATCGTAAGCACGTTAAATTCAAACTGAAAACATTCAGCGAAGTTAATACTGACTTTACAATGTTCTAAGATGTAAGTGAAGCTATGCTCTTTTTGCCTTATAAAATTAGACTGCAAAAAAACAATTTTTGAGGATATTCTCAGTCAATTGACTTGGTTACAGAGTGAGCAGGAAATCAAACTCTAGTAGATCATAGATACTGGTGTTTTATTCATTTGGAAAACAGAAGAGCAAAAGAATATGCTGTAGTAAATTGTTTATAAATTCTTTTTAATTCTAAAGGAGGGGGAGAAAATGAAAGTAAAAAACAAACATTATTAATCTCTTACTGTCACAAAAAAAACAACCCACTCCTACACCTCCATCATTGCCTAAAAGATAAACTCAAAAGACTGGTATTTGAGACTCCTCACAGTCTGCCAAAACTGCCTCCTCCCTCGTCAGATCAGTCACCAAGTCCTGTCAGTTCTATCTCCAAAACACATCTCAGTCCCTGCCACCATGGTCTGTTACCTGAACTACTATAACAGTTTCCTAACTGGCCTGCCTCCTTCCTCTCTGGACCCTGCAGTGTGTTCCTTCGTAACAGCTAGAGTGGATTTTTAAAAGTCCTCCCATGGAGTTGGAGACCAGCCTGGTCAACATGGTGAAACCCCGTCTCTACCAAAAATAATAAAATTAGCTGGGCATGGTGGTGCACACTTGTAATCCCAGCTACTTGAGAGGCAGAGGTGGGAGGATCACTTGAACCCCAGAGGTGGAGGCTGCAGTGAGTTGAGATTGTGCCACTGCACTCCAGCCTGGGTGACAGAGTGAGACTCCATCTCAAAAAAAAAAAAAAAATCCTCCCATGGTGTAATGGACCTTCTCGGTTACTTACCCAGCATCCATTCTCCTTTCTTTCTTTCCTTATAGTTTTCCAATTCTTTGGGGAGCCACTCTACCCTCATTAAGTAACAGCCGTGCCATTTGGAATTGACCCCAGCCCTACTTCCAGGGGGAGGGGAGTGCTGACTAGAGTAATAACTTCACCCTCACTGCAGGCTGGCTTATTGGATTAGAGATGGGCAGTAACTAAACCCAAGTCAAAGGTGCATAACAAGCCTGGGTCACTGTGGCCAGTCCAGGTTGCTCCAGTCAAGGAGAAACTGAAGATTTCTGTTAAATGACTTAGAGAAACTAAGACTCCCTTTCCTTATGAAAAAAGAAACCCGTACCCTAGTTGCTGCCAAAGCCATCAAGTGGCATTGAGAGAAACTAGCCCAAGAACTTTTAGGGAAGAGCAAAATCAAGGTAATTTCTGAGGAAGGAGCCAGAGCCCTCACCTGAGAGCTGTCCTCCTCTGGATTTCTCATTTAGTCTGGCCATAAACTCCCCTTGTATTATTTGAACTTTTTAAGTGGAGTTTCTATTACTCGCAGTAAAAGCTTCCCAGCTGATACAAATGGCTTCCCAGTGAACATGGAATCAAATCTAAACTCTCTTTTTTTTCTTTTTGGAGACAGAGTCTCGCTGTGTTACCCAAGCTGGAGTGCAGTGGCGCTATCTCGGTTCACTGCAACCTCCATCTCCCTGATTCAAGCGATTCTCCCACCTCAGCCTCCTGAGTAGCTGGGATTACAGGCATGCGCAACCATGCTGAGCTAATTTTTGTAATTTTGGTAGAGACTGGATTTCGCCATGTTGGCCAGGCTGGTCTCGAACTCCTGGCCTCAAGTGATCCACCCATCTCGGCCTCCTAAAATGCTGGGATTATAGGCATGAACCACTATGCCCGGCCTCTACGTGACCCACATATCTTCCGTCTTGTCCCATGCCATTTTCTGGAATGCCCACTATTCCCCAGGCAACCAGGCCTCCTTCTGCTCCTTGGACAGGAGACTGCACTTTTCTCTGCCTCAGTGTTTTTGCATGTTTTTTCTCTCTGTATATTCTTGCCTCTCCTCTTTACAGTAATGTCTTCCTATCATCCAGGTCTCAGCTTAACTATCGCCCCATACTTACCCAGTCCACTGTATATGTCTAAACTAATGGGTCTGCTGCCAATGCAGTTTCAGATTTAGCAACCCCAAAGAAAAGAAGACAGGGGAATGTCAGGCTATCAGCTGGAAATAGTCTTGGGTGCCATAAGCAAATATTGCATCTGGTCTCTTCTTCATCTCCCCTCTATTATACCATAGATTTGTGGGGCCATCTCATGGGGTTGGGAAAATTTGATTCACAAGAGTCCCAGAAGGGTGATGCCCATGAACCAAAGGCCGGGTAAGGAGCCAGACTGCACTTTGCTGTGTGGGATCTAGAAGGTGGCGTGCTGGAAGCTGGTGCTGAGTGACACGTGGGGACAAGGTGGGAGTGAGAGACCAGCAGGGCAGTGAAGAGACTGGAGAGAGACCGAAGGGGTCAGAGAAAGGGCAGAGCAGTCAGCATGGGAGAGGCGAAGAGGACTTTGAGGATATTTTGTTGAACAAGGCATGGTGTGCAGGTGACTTCCTTAAAAACATTCCTCTGGAAGCAGAAAATAGATGATTATCAGGGGCTGGGGGTTGGAGGATGGGGAATGAGGAGTTAATGCTTAATGGTTACAGAGTTTCTGTTTAGGGTAATGAAAAAATTCTGGAAATAGATAGTAGTGATGGATACACAATATTGTGAATGTAATTAATGTAATTAATACCAGTGAGTTATACATTCAAAACTGATCAAAATGATAAATTTTTAAAGTGTTTTTTATTTAATTTTTTATCTGACAAATAATAATTCTACATATTCATGGGGTACATAGTGATGTTTCAATACATACAATGTATAGTGATCATATCAGGGTAATTAGCATACCCATCATCTCAAACATTTATCATTTCTTTGTGTTGGGAATGTTGAATATGCTAGCTATTTGAAACTGTAATTATTGTTACCTATAGTCATCTTACAGTGGTATAGAACACTAGTACTTATTCCTATAGAGCTGTAATTATGTATACTTTAGCAAACCTGTCTATCCCTCCCTTTCTTATATTCTTCCCACCCACTACTGTTCTCTATTCTACATTTTATTTCTTTTTTGTGTGTTTGTTTGCTTGTGTTTTGGTTTTCAGGTTTTGTTTTGTTTTGTTTTTGAGACAGAGTCTTGCTCTGTCACCCAGGCTGGAGTGGAGTGGCACAATCTCAGCTCACTGCAGCCTCCACCTCCTGGGTTCCAGTGATCTTCCTGCGTCAACCTCCTGAGTAGCTGGGATTACAGGTGCCCGCCACCACGCCCAGCTAATTTTTTGTATTTTTAGTAGAGACGGGGTTTCACCATGTTGGCCAGGCTGGTCTTGAACTCCTGACCTCAGGTGATCCACCAGCCTCAGCCTCCCAAAGTGCTGGGATTACAGGCATGATCCACAACGCCCGGCCTGTTCTACACTTTATAAGATCAACTTTTTTTGCTTCCATATGTGAGTGAGAACATTAGGTGTTTAACTTTCTATGCCTGGCTTGTTTCCCTTAACATAATGTCCTCCAGTGCCATCCATGTTGCCACAATGACAGGATTTCATTCTTTTTTATAGCTGAATAGTATCCCATTGAGCATATACACCACATTTTCGTCATTCATCTGTTGTTGGACACCTAGGTTGATTCCATATCTTGGCTGTTCTGAATAGTGCTGCAGTAAACATGGGGGTGCAGATGTCTCTTCTGTAGAATGATTTCCTTTCCTTTGGATAAATTCTTAGTAGTGCAATTGCTGGATCTTATAGTAGTTTTTTTGTTTGTTTGTTTGTTTCTGTTTTTGAGATGGAGTCTCACTCTGTCACCCAGGCTGGAGTGCAGGGGCACAATCTCAGCTCACTGCAGCCTCCGCCTCCCAAGTTCAAGCCATTCTCCTGCCTCAGCCTCCTGAGTAGCTGGGATTACAGGCACCTGCCACCACACCTGGCTAATTTTTGTATTTTTAGTAGAAATGGAGTTTCACTGTGTTGACCAGGCTGGTCTTGAACTCCTGACCTCAAGTGATCCGCCTGCCTTTGCCTCCCAAAGTGCTGGGATTACAGGCGTGGGCCACCTCTGCGCCTGGCCCATATAGTAGTTTTATTTGTCATTTTTTTGAGGAGCCTCCATACTGCTCCCCATAGTGGCTGTGCTAGTTTACATTCCTACCAACAATGTGTAAATGTTCTCTTTTCTCTGCATCTTTGCCAGCATTTGTTATTTTTTGTCTTTTTGGTAACAGCTATCCTAACAGGGGTGAGATGATACAGCACTGTGGTTTTGATTTGCATTTCCCTGATGATGTAATGTTGAGCTTTGTTCATATATTTGTTGACCATTAGTATGCCTTCTCTGAGAAATATCTGTTCAGATCATTTGCCTATTCAAAATGTAAATGTTACGCTATGTATACTTTACCACAATTTAAAAAAATACACACACGGGGGAAAAAAACCAATTAGCTAACTGGTGATTGTGGGAAGGATGAACTGGAGTAGGCCAAGGTGATCAAGAAGAAGGTTGGTAGATTAATCTGGTCAGGAGGTCATGAGAACTTCAAATGAGGCGGTGTCCATCAGGAAAAAAATTGTAAGAAGAATGGTCAGGACCAAATGAGTTTGGTTTTGGTCCTGCTGGGTTTGAGGCATGTGGTGGAAACTGCCCAGCTCCCTCCTTCAGGAATGAGACACTCTTTAGCTAGCTGGCCTAGTACCGGCTGTTAATGGCCACCAGCTGTGTTCCTTTATGGGCCACAGCTGAAAGGAGCCACAAGGAGTTTCCTTTCCCTTGGCTGAAAGGAGCTACAAGGAGTTCATGGGTGACTTTGGCCAGAGGAGTTTCTGAGGAGAGGAAGGTCTCAGTTGCAGAGGACGGAGGCCACATGGGAGGCAGTGAGGGGTCACAGAACCTGAGTCTTGAAGGAAGAGTAGGAATCAAAGCACGGGAAGACCTGCTAGGCAGGGAAAGTCATGTAAACAAAGGAACCTGGGCTGGGGAGTCACCCACTTTGAAGGGAACTGCTAGGACGCCTAGAAAAGTGGGCAATGCCTAGGCATGGCTCTCTCAAATGGTAGGCAGTGAAGTCTGAGTAGATTCAGCCAGGGAGCCTCCACACCTGTGCCTGAGTTCTAATGGATTCAGGATACTTCCTCTTAGTGGGAACCAGAGGCATTCTGTCCCTGGAGTGCGGACTTGACCTTTCCTACAGGATGGGTGTTTCAGTCATGGCCTCCTTGGACTCCATGTTTATGAGTGCAGACGTAATAAATTTTCTGAAGTGATTTCCATTAAGCCAGTTTAACTCCCTGATCATTTTCCTACCCTGTCTAGTAAATGTGTTTCTAATACTTTTTACTTTTATTTTTATTTTACTAACATTATTTTCCAAAAAATGTAATTTTGTTTTGTATATATTACACAGGAAGGATTTAATATATCTCATCTAAAAAATTGTATCCATTATAAAACTTCTGCCTTTGTGAATTTTCTATTGTGACCATTGTTTCTATTAAATCTGGACATATATTTGTAGGTCTAAATTTCATCAAAACAATTTGATCTTTTATAAAATCTCTAACAAATTGTTCAGTGTGAAATTTTAACCATATTAGTTTATTTTGAGATTATTCTTTCTAATAAAATTCGTTGTGACTAAGAAAAAATGTTCCTCAATAAAAATCTGCTGTTGAGGCTTCTGTAGTTAACTCTGTGTTCTTTTTGGATGTGCCATGAAGAGGCAGGCCACAAGAGAGTTTAGTGGTAATCCAGTAACAAATGGATAATCACAAACCTCAGGGTGAAACTTAGAATCTCCTTTACCAGTGAAAGTCTAAAACACTAATGAAATAGTTATTTTTGTCTTACAATCAAGGAATGGCTTAAGCTCTGGAGAGAAGTCTGGCTCATTAATTTCTAGGATAGCTTTATCTTTGCACACTCTTCCTTTCCTTGGAAAGTGACAACGTAGTTTTTTTTAATCTCCCTTGAAACCAATGACAATGTTAATCTTGTTTTTTAAATATCTTGGTTAGTGAAATTCCTTCTTTCAATAGCATATTATTATCCTCAGCTCCTGAAACAATCCAGATTAAGTTATTAAAACAAGCTAAGGTGCACACAATAATCGTGGGCTTGTGCTCAGGTTGACCTCTGTAAAATTACTTTATTTTTAGCATTTGAAGCCTACAAAAACAGTAAATTTATATGAGTCAACTAAGATGATTAACTTTCAAAGTTGAGGGGGTAAAAATGATCTGGCAGCACGCAACACGCCAAGATGAAGATTATCTAAACTTCATGTTAGGCTAGAATTAGAAATCCTCATGTCTAGGCAGTAGATCTGATGTCAAAGCCTGAAGTGCCCACCATCATAATTAATACGAGTGAGTGAGGTGAGCTAGGCAGGGACTACAGCGACCCCAGAGGCATGCGTGTGCGCCCTCCGCAAGGAGCTGGCTGCTCAGCTCTAGCCCATTTCCCTAAGCAGCCCTGCCTGTTGCTATAGCAGAAACATAGGCCCAGATGGCCAAATCTTCTGTTTTTCAAAGAAATCAGAAATTTGGATGTTTATATGAGATTGCCTGACTTTTAATTCCTGTGTGAGAACTAATTCTAATTTATGACTCCTGATATTTGTGACATGATAAAATAGAATAACAAATTCATACTGTATTGACTATAAACCAGTGCTCCCAAACGTAGGGTGGAGTTCACACACCCAGGGGATACTTTAATAATTTTTATTTGTGTATATTTATAGTATACATAATCCATTAGAATAATGGTGTCTGTATATTAATCAAGAGAGTTCAGAGAACCTCTTATGGAGACTACACCTCCAGAATATCATGGAGCAATGGTTCTTAAACTGTGATGGACTTTTAAAAAAAAAAAACTTATTTTAATGCATATTTCTAGACATTACACCATGATATTCTGATGCATGTGGTCTAGGGTGAGGGTGAGAAATCTGCCTTTTTAACAAGTGCCCCAATTGATTTTGAGTCCAAAAGTCCACAGACTAGACTTAATAAACACAGTTATGTTTTTAAGAGTGTAGGCTCTTGAGTCAACAAGTCCTGGGTTCAAATGTTAGCTCTAATCCTATCAGTAGTGATCAGCCATGGGACTTTGAGAAAGTTAAACTGTTCATAAGTCCTAATATTCTAATATGTAAAATGAGCATAATATAATGGCTACCTCATAAGTTTGTAAAACAGTGCTCGGCACATAGGAAAGGCTCAATAAATATTAACTGTTTTTATTATGATTAATTCATCCTTAAACCCTGTGGGCAGTATTAGGGGTGTTGCAGGCAAGCTAAGTGGTTGCCCTTGTCATCCACCTTACAAAGAGCCTTCGACTGAGCACAGCCCCTTTCTTGCATCACACCCTCCTTTGTCTGCCCTTTCTCAAATTCTTTTCCTCTTCAAAGCTGCTCTTGATGTTCTTTTTAACTTGGTTTCATCTATATGAAGATATTCATGGACATGAATACTCATCACACCTATCTCTCTACTGATGAATATGTTTGAAAATTTTCCTAATAAAAAAGTTTTAAAAAGTCTATATTCACATGAACTGCACCAAACATATTCTTCCTAAAGATGACTCTAATATCACATGACTTTACACCTGGGCAATGAATTTGAGGAATGATCTCTCCAACTTCTGCCGTGTGTGAGTCACTGGGAGAGTTTCTGATGTCACCAATATGAATAAAGTCTGAGTTTTATTCATGGACGTAGCGTGCATTCTGTGTGAAGCACATCAACCATGCCAATATGTAGAAGTAGCAGTTTGTCAGAGCTGTTGGAGGTGGTGTTTCCAGCCCAACCACGATCTTGCTGCTGCAATAATCTAGTTGGCCAGGCCCTGTACTCAATACTGGGGCCAAATCCCCAGCTCCAGACAGGCACTGCCACCAACAAAAGCAGATGATCATAGGAACAGGTAAAAGAAAAATGTAGACAGATGAACATTCGTTACTACTACTGGGAAAGAAATTCAAAGCACATGCCCTGATTTCCACAACTCAGTGCCAATGTCTTTATAAAAAGATACTATTAATAGATTGGAAAGTATAACCTAAAAATCACCAAGAAAATTAAAAAAGCAAATACCAGCAAGCATTGAATGGTATATACACAAAGTGATATTCTATTTTTGGATAAGTGTTTGAAAACCTCATTATGCTGAATTCCCAGTGGAAAAATTCCAAGTGAACATTCCCCCCAAATCTAATTCTAATAGAATTAGAATTGCCACAAAATGAATCAGTTTTAGGCTAAGCTGCTGTAACAAAAAGGCCCAAGGACACATGACTTAACCAAGAGTCTATTTGTATTTTCCATCACAGTCTTGATAGTCCATGGCAGTAGGGCTGCCAGGCCATCACTGCACAGGACTTCCAACCCAATCACTGGACATGGGGAAGGAGCCACAGGAGTGCATGCCTGTTTCTTTATAGGTGCACATCACGGAAGTGCACAAATCACTTCTGCTCACACTCCATTGGACAGAACTTAATCACACAGCCATCCTTAACTGCAGAGTATGCTGGGACATGTGGTCACCAGCTGGGTGGTTATATGGCCAACCCAAATTCAGTAGTTTTATTATTAAAGAGAGAATGGATATTGTTGAACAACTAGCTGCATCTGCTTTATGCACCCTTGTACAGTAGAAGGGCAGAAAGTTTTTAGGTTTCTCAAATCATCAGTTAGGAGCCTCTGCAGGGTCACGGTTAAGTAGATGGTATTTGGAATCTGACTGCCTAGGTGCAAACCTAGTTCTCCAGCTCACTGTGTACCCTTGGGCAAGTTACTTAACACACTTAACATCTGTGTGCCTCAGTTTCCTTATGTGTATTTTGGAAAAAATAATAGTATCTATGTCATAGGCTGTCATAAGAAATAGATTGGATATCTTTCAAAGTGTATAACATAGTTTCCACAACATAACCCCTATCAAAATCCCAGCAGCATTTTTTTGCAGAAATAGAAAAATCTATCCTAAAATTCATATGGACACTCAGGAGACTCAAATCACCAAAACAATGTTGAAAAAGAAGAACAATGTTGGAAATCTCATACTTCCTGGTTTCAAAGCGTATCACAAACCTACAGTAATCAAAGCAGCATGGTGCTGGCGTAAAGACAGACATATAGACCAATGGGATAATATAGAGAGCCCAGAAATAATACAGTTTCCAGCATATACCAGGCACTTAATAAATATGCTATTATTATCATCATTATCATCTTAATCATCACTAAGCCTGAACATAATTACCAGTTTCTCTCCCAGCCTACTTCTCTGCATATTGCATGCTGATGTCATGTTACTTCAGGTTCATTTCTCTCCTTTTTTATAGACTTTGAGTTTGGCAAGAGTATTGACAAGGTATAAGGAGAAACATGATTTAGGCAGGGATTAAGTGTGGAATAATAGGCTCTGAAATCTTATTAGCCTCCAAAGATTCAGATCTGTTTTATCTTGCAGGTTTTTGAATAGAAATGAAGGGACTTACCCTTGTTCCACTGTTGGGAGTTGCTGGACAGACAATGGTGGTCAGCAAGTCTTTAGGCAAAGCACAGCTCACACAAAGCCAATTATGGGCTCCTAGGTGCTATTGTTAATATATTTACACAGAGTCTACAGAGTATGGAAGTCCCAGTGGGGTTTGTACTCTTGAATGCCACACTGTTAGGAATATTTTCAACACCTCACTGCCGAGAGAATGAAACAGTGAAATAAACAGCCTAAAGGGGAGCTATATTGTGCAGGTAATTTTGGAGCAAGCTTGAGGTCAAGGAATGAAACATTGAAGGAATGAAGCATAGAGGTCAAGGCCTGGTCATGTGTTTTCCATTGCCTTCAGCTACAACTACTTCTGGAGTTTCAGAAGGACTTAGCAAGAGCCAAGAAAAGTGTCTGAGTGTTTATTGGCGACTATGCCAAAATTCGTGGTTGACATTTGCTCACAGCAACATTATTTGATGTCCCAGGTGGAAGCTGTTTACTTTTTCCTTCCATGAAATAATAGCTGCAATTTAAATATAGTAAATGGTAACGACCAAATTTGAGTTTCACTTTATATTTCAAAAGTGTTAGTGCCAGTTTACTCCACTCATACCATCGTCAAAATCTACTGCATATTTTTATTTAAAGGTCCACATCTGAAAAATAATCTGTTTTCAGTCCTACTCTCTACCAGAAGATAATTAGAAATTAAGCAACCTGTAAGAATGTACAACTCTTACAAACAAAGTCAAGGAGCAGATGCCAGCCATTCTTCTCCCTGGCATGTGCAGTCGATGCCAAAGCAGATGGATTCTATTAGAGTCACCCTTCTCTTCTGGCTCTGCCATGCCCAAGAGAGTTGGTGACTGCTCCCAGACTTACACACTGCCACAAGGAGCTGCCACTTCACTGAGTGCCTGGATCCATGGTGTCTGCAATTCAATTCCGTGGTTCCTAGGGCAACCTGAGGTTCCCAGGGAATTTACACAATAGGAAGAGTTTTCTGTTTCCTCGGAAATTGGGACATGATTTGCACTATGATGAAAACCAGGACACTTGTGCGCCGCCCCTTATCCTCCGAGGAACACATGGGATGATATGCATTTAGGTAAATAATAGACATTAGTTGCTGGTGTACACAACTCAGGACTTCAATGAACTCCAGTCCTAGAGAACAACGTGACAAACAAGTGGCTGGTTCTATGCTACAGTCTCAACTAGGGGTTCGTAGCCTGAGGTCCCTACACCCTCCCCAAAGGGGTCCATGGTTAGAATTCAAGGAGTCTATGATTGTGAATGAGAGGGGAAAAAATGACATCTTTATTTTCATGAACAAACTGAAAATTAGTATTTCCTTCCTTTATGAACGGAGACAGTAAATCATGGAAGAATTTAGTAGTGCTTTTGATGATACAAACCACAGATAGATTCATATCACCATCATCTGTTGCAGATCTCCAAAATGTCGTTTGCACTCATTGCTACACCTGAGGTTGTCCTATGTGTACTCTCTCCTCCCTCCACCTCGCACTCTCACCACTGCTTCCAGAGCAGTAGCAGACAGTGGCACTCCTGGTGGGGGCACGGAGGGGTTGTCACACTGTAGGGAAATTTGCCCCCTGCACACCTGGCCACCACAAAGTGGCAGCTTCCTGCTGTCTGCCTCCAGGAGTCACTTCTGCATGGCCTCTTTGGGGAACTGCAGAATTTACAGTGGACCATAAGGGTTAGAATATTTTGAATATCCCCAGGGTAACAACCACGCTACCCTGTCCTTAAATCTCTGCCACTTTCACAAAGGACATTCCAGGGAGGTTTACTTGCTGAGATGGTTGTGTGAACAACTGAAATATCACTTCCCACAGGTTCCTAAAACTGCTACCACCAGAGGGACTGGAATTCACAAATAATGGCAATGTTACATTAGAGGGGAGGTGGATCACAGGTGCTTTGCCTTCATCAGCTTTCATTCCCTGAACCAAACTGCCACTTCACTGGGGCTGAGGCCATTGCGTCCCTGTCATTACCCCTGAGTACACATCTAAAACAACCGACAGTCACTAACTGTCGTAAATAGACAGTCACTAACTGCTAGTAAATAGCAGCTCTCCACCACCCCTTAACCCCATCCCCAAGTGGAGAGCCCTTGTTCCAGCTCACAGCACTCACACATGTAGAGGGCTTCACTGTTGCTTTAAAGCTTGTGTAAGAAAATTAAAAATTTGGAAATTCTCCTATTGATCCAAGAACATCCCACTGAATATTTTCTTTGCAGTCCAGCATATTTTTCAGGCCCTAACTGGTGAACGATGCCTTTGATCATTATTCAGCAATGAAGTGTGTGATGATTTCTGCGGTGTGCTATTGAGCCGTTGCTAATGGCAGCCTGCGTCTGGGCCCAGCTGGTAGTGGCTTTCCTTCTCTTTCAGTGGGCTGGGCACTTGGAGTCAAAACAGCTGAGTGGATATTCTCACTCTGCCACTTCTGAGCCGTGTGCCCTGGGGAGCCGGGCTCTCCAAGCCTCAGCCATTTATCTAAAATGAAGTTGGTGAGAGGTTTGGAGGAATGTAACAGGCCCAGCTCAAGGACCAGCATTTAACAAGGACTCAGTCATTTGTTATTTTTGTTGTTTTAATGCTCTCTGGTATTTGAGGAAGCCAAGCGGCAGGCAAAGAAACAGGAGTGTTTGGAATAATAGAGGGAAGGAGCAACCTTGTTATCACTTTATTGTGTGTAAAAGTCTGCTAGAGAGGCATTCTTTAGATGAACAACTTTTTAAAAAAATGCAAATACAGAGGCTGAGACAGGAGGGTTAATTCAGGCTAAGAGTTCAAGACCAGCCTGGGCAACATAGCAAGAACTTGTCTCTACAAAAAATAAAACATTACAGGCACACCTGTAAACCCAGCTACTGAAGAGGCCGAGATGGGAGGATTGCTTGAGCCTGGGAAGTCAAGGCTGCAGTGAACCATGATCACACTCTAGCCTGGGCAACAGAGAGACCTTGTCTCTAAAAAAAATATGCAAATACCTGTGGGGGTATACTTCATTAGACCCTTGGCAATAATTTACACTTGTGGGATATGTGTGACTGCAACAAAAATTAACTTACGAGCATCCACAGCTTCCCCTTCCCAGGGGATTGGCAGTGAATGTGGAAGACGAAATACAAAAGGGGTGGGGGCAGAGCTCTGTCATGGAGCCTGACGGTTCTCTGCCAGGTGGGTGTGAAATGCGAGGATTCACTTCAATAATGCAGCCTGAGAAAAATGTCAGAGTACTTTGAGGAATCCCTAAAAGGAGAAGACTGGAGCAGTTAAAATTTAGGAAGGAAGTTGATGGCAGAGGGGAGAAAAAGGGACTCCAAAGAATTATTGCTGTGGTTCACATACTTCTTATTTAGGGTTGAGTTCCCCAGAAGCCGACACTATGGTGGAGTTTGGGTTGCAAGTGATAGGTTAGTGATGGCTGGGTGGGAGAGGGAGGAACCAGAAGGAAGAACTGCAGTCTGGTGTGGCGCCCTGGCCCTGGAGGGAGTCTGCCACTCACAGACAGGGGTGGGAGGTTAAGGGGCAGCCCAGCAGGCTAGAAGGCCCAGGCCTTTCCACTCCTGTCTTACTCAATCTCCAGATGTGGGCTCCCCAGGAAGAGTGTGACCTTGGCCAAGGGGGCCTCTGCAAAGTTGAGACAGACACTGACGACCTGATGGCTGAAGGCTGTCTGCTCACTGCACTCTCAAGGCTGAAACGAGGGTAGGCATGCCTCTGACTAACACATTCTCCCAAGCTGGGGCTCAGATTTACATTTCCCAGACAATTTGTGGCACAATTTGTCCATTGCTCTGTGGGCTTCTATTCCTCAGAGGAAACGTGGAAGAAGGAGGTGCTGCAGATCGTCTCAGGCTGTAAATAATATTCACTGGCTCCATCTTCACTCTCTCTTCTAAATTCCCCTCACCCTCAGCTACCACCCCTGCTGGACTCAGGAGCTTAACTAGTGCTGTAACCCAGACCTTTATCCCGAAGAGGCCTAAGCGCCTGGTTGCCATGCCCTTTGCAGGCCAGCGTTGCTACACTTGCCTGTTTACAGTCACAATTGGGTTCCACCCATAGACCTTCCTGTCCCATTCCCATTGTGTAACAGCAGACCTGCCTCCTTCCAATGGTCAGCCACAATCACTCCTGCCAAGGTGGTAAGTTCTCTTCCTGTTGGTCCTGGACACAAGGAGCCCAAGCTTGCCATGTGGAAGCCATAGTTTATAATTCAAGGGACTCTTGTTATGTCCCCTGACAAAAAAGTTTGTCTCCTTTGAGTGCCAGGTTTTCTAACCCTGCAGAGCCCAGAACTAAACAAACACAAAGTCTCTCAGTGGCTGGGTCACTGAGAGGGATGGTGGGTGGCCCACCCCTGATTCACCCTTGCTCCTGATCCTATCTGTCCTTTCTCTTAGAGCACACAATGGGCTTTCATTCAGTGAATACCTTGCATCCTAGAGATTGGCACCCCATCCTTTTAGAGGAATGCCATGGCCCTGGTGCTTCAGCTGTTCCCTCTGTGGGCTGTTTCCATGCTCCCTCAGGCTGGCAGCTTCTGGAAGGTGTGGTATGTGCTGCAACCAGTGGATCCAGGATCGTGGGCCCAGCCTACTTCTCCTTTGCTCTGCAGGGGTCCCCATGGTCTGATGCCACTGGGTCTCATACCATTGGGTCAAGCACACTGTAAGCCCCTGGATAATAGTGTTGGCTGAGGCTTGCAGGTAAGAAATTCAAATCTGTGCCCAGAGTGTGTATATTCCTGAACTGCTGCTTTTCTAGGATTGTTGGGGCCCAGTGTAGTCAATCCTGCCACACTGCCACACTGGCCGGTTGGTCTCTTTGGGGAATTATACCATGTCAAGGGCTCCATGCTGGTCTCTATTAATGGACATTCAGCAATGGTGATAGTTAGCCTTAGGCCATTTCTCTTTCTACTCTAAGAAGAAGCCATCAGCAGATCAGTCTTGGTAAGGGCAAGTCCATGGCACTGCCCAGGTATTGTCTCCATCTTTGCCACTGTGGCCACTTCATCCATGAGCCAGCAACAGGATAGCTGATGACAGAGGCTAGCCTGGGCATTTTTTCTACTTGGGTGTTATTGCCTCTTCTGTAATGGACACTGTCTGGTGGATGGTAACATTTGATACAAACACCTCCACACTTTGTCCCCATTTGTCTAAACATATGCTCCCCCTAAGCCTCTTTGTCTCTGATTTTCTAATTATTTTCTGTCCAGGCCTCTGACCAGCTGGCTGGCCCATCTGATGCCATCTGTAAATTCATAAAAATTCTACCAGGCCAGGTGCAGTGGCTCACGCCTGTAATCCCAGCACTTTGGAAGGCCAAGGCGGGCAGATCACTTAAGGTCAGGAGTTTGAGACCAGCCTGGCCAGCAAAACCCTGTCTCTACTAAAAATACAAAAATCAGCCAGATGTGGTTGCAGGCGCCTGTAATCCCAGCTACTCAGGAGGCTGAGGCAGGGTAATCTTTTGAACCCAGGAGGCGGAGATCACGCCACTACATTCCAGCCCAGGCAACAGCGTGAGACTCTGTCTTAAAAAAAAAAAAAAAAAAAAAGACTCTACCCTTGAGCCATTTCTCTTACCAAACAAAGTGGATAGCCATATGTACCCAAAATTCTGTCCATGGGGAGGATTTTCCTTTGCCACTGTCTTTCAAGGCCACCCTGAGTGGAGCTGAAGGGCAGCTCCTGTCTGTTTTTAAATTGCACGCATATACTGACCCATCCGTGAGTCAAGCTTGGGCTTTCTCCTTCAGTTAGTTGTACAGAATCACACATGCAGCCACAAGTGTGAGCTGAAGAAGGCAAGCTGGTGCAGGAGTGGTGGGTGCCATGGCAGTCTGTCTTCCCTCTCATGCTGCTTGTTTGTGCTTTCTGGTCCTGTTTATGCTCATTCTTGGATATACCTCTTCATTTTGTGAAGAACTGTTGTGGGGCCAGTCTAATACCATGACTTGGTGAGTCTGACAGGACCCAACTTACAACTGGCAATTCTAGAAGTCTGGTCACTTTCCGTCCTATGGTAAGACATTCTGTCTGTACCAGGACCCAGGAGCATACCGAAAGTTGTTTTTCAAAAGGCGTGGCCTTGCTCCTGAACCCCAGGATCTATATTGTGATTCTTCCACTGGGGCTTGCCACAAACTCCACATAGTCTCTTTTCCCATCACTGATACTTGCAACACCATGGGATCTGCTGGCTCATATAACTCATGCAGGCGGGCTGCATGCATTGCAGCCTGGACCTGCTGCAGACCCCTTTCCTGTTTTGCAGCTCTCAAATCAAGCAGCTTTTCACCTCTTTCAGTATATGAACTGTAGAAATATTTCTAGCCATAGAATATGATGCCTCCAGTTCCCAAAGAGATCCACCAGGCATAGTGTGTCTTTCTTTGTGGTCAGAAGTAAAACATGCAGTAATTTGTCTTTTCCTTAGGAGGGGGTGCCCACATGCCCCTGACCACTGGACCATAACATTTTAATGGATATAACTGGCTCCGGTATACTCAAAGAGTTTGTCTCCCACCACCCATGTCTTACCAGCCTCCAGCATGCTAGTCACCTTTTGCTCATTTGGTCCTGTCAACATAATGCCTCATATATACAAGTTAATATCTTGTTATGTGGAATGTCACAGAACAAGACTAAGAGCTCTATGTGGAAGTAGTGCCAACTGCCAATTATGTCCATCTGAGTTGTTCAGTTGGTGACAGGGGAGCTAATCACAGGGTGGTTCATGAGCACAGTAGACCAGATCTCTTCATAGTACATCATGATAGAGGGAAGACATTTACACAGCTCTGGAGCAAAACTGAAAAATATATATTATTGCTCATCCAATGTGAATGTGAATCATTTCTAATTCCCTTTCTTGACTGTGATAAAAAGGAATGTATTCATCAAATCAGTGACCACATGCCATATATCTAATGCCATATACTTTATCTAGCAAAGATGTCATATATTTTACTCCATTTTCTGTTGATATAACTGAATACCTAAGACTGAGTAATTTATAAATAAAATAAATTTATTTATTATGGTTTTGGAGACTGGGAAATCCAAGAGCATGGCACTGGCATCTGGTGAGGACCTTCTTGCCGGGTTACAATATGACTGAAGGCATCACATAGTGAGGGCAAGAGCATGCATGCCAGCTCAGGCCTCTCTTCCTCTTCTTAGAAGGCCCATCATGAGGGCCCCACCCTGATAAACTTTAATCCTAATTATCTCCCAAAGGATCCACCTCCAATCAACATATGAATTTGAAGATTAAGTTTCCAACATATGAAATTTGGGAAACACATTTAAACCATAGTACTATGTATTGCCTGGTGGCTAGAACTGGTGACACTACTTAGTTGTGTTTGTTGTAGTCTATAGCAGGAGTCAGCAAACTCAAGCCTGAAGACCAAGTCCAGTCCTCTACCCATTTTTGTAAGCAAAATTTTATTAGAACACAGGCACAGTCTGGGTACAGTGGCTCACGCCTGTAATCCCAGCACTTTGGGAGGCTGAGGCTGGTGGATCGCCTGAGGTCTGGAGTTCAAGACCAGCCTGACCAACATGGAGAAACCCTGTCTCTATTAAAAATACAAAATGAGCCGGATGTGGTGGTGCATGCCTGTAATCCCTGCTACTCAGGAGGCTGAGGCAGGAGAATTGCTTGAACCTGTGATGTGGAGGTTGCGGTGAGCCAAGACTGCGCCATTGCACTCCAACCTGGGCAACAACAGCAAAAGTCCATCTCAAAAAAACAAAACAAACAAAAAAAGATACAACCACATTTACAAATTATCCATTCTTGTGATGGTTAATACTGAGTGCCAACTTGATTGGATTGAGGGATACAAAGTATTGATCTTGGATGTGTCTGTGAGGGTGTTGCCAAAGGACATTCACATTTGAGTCAGTGGGCTGGGAAAGGCGGACTCATCCTTAATCTGGGTGGGCACCATCTGATCATCTGCCAGCACAGCTAGAATATAAGCAAGCAGAAAAATGTGAAAACAGAGACTGGCCTATATATATAGGAATATATCTATACATATATATATAGAACTAATGGAATATATATACATATAATATTATATAGGTCTATATATATCTATATAGATATTATATATATAATATATATTATATAGGAATATATATATAATATCTATATAGATATATATAGACCTATATTATATATATATAGATATATATATTCCATTAGTTCTGTCCCTCTAGAAAACCCTAATACAACGCTACAACAACAGAATTTAATAGTTGCACAGGAAACTCTATGGCTTGCAAAATTTAAGATATTTACCATCTGGCCCTTTACGAAAAAAGTTTGCTGACTCTGGATTTATAGTAATTCCCCAAGATCAATTTGGTTTCTCAGGGCCTAGATTGGCAAATTAAGGGGGATATTTTAGGAATAACCATGTCTACATCTTTTTGATCCTTAAGATTGGCATCAATCTCTGCTTTTTCTCACAATATCACTATATTAGGGTGGGGGGGGCGGGTAGGAGAGGTTCAGAGTCTTTTGCTTGGTTTTTCCTGCTATGATAGCCTACTCTAACCTCACAGACCAAGAGCTCTATGTGGGAGTTGCACCAACTGTCAATTATGTCCATTTTAGTTGTACAGTTGGTGACGGCGGAACTGATCACAGGCTAGTTCACAGACACAGTAGACCATTAAGCCAGAACTTGGTTAAAATTGTATTTATTAACTAGTTCCCATATATCTTCACTGTAACAAGAGTGTTATGGTGATGCTTCAGGTCTCTAGGTATCAATGTCTACTCAGATTTTGTTTCCAGCAGTCTGCAAAATATCTAGATAGTCCCCTTTTCCCATTGCAGTTATCAGAGTAAATGTCACATGAAGAAGAGGAATAGGCTTCTGAATTGTCTTCTGGGGTGGGAGGATGAAAGGTACTTTCATAATTGTAAACCAAAAAGTGACTGAGGCAACTGAATTGATTTAGAAGTTTATTTTGGCAAGGTTTAGGATGTGCCCAGGAAAAAGAGACACAAGTCACAGTAGAATCCTGTCTCTTGTGCTTTTTCCAAAGAGGGTTTTGAGGACTTCAATATTTAAAGGGGAAAGAGTGAGCAGGAGGGGAAGAAGGAAAGGAAAAAAGAAGGGGAGTGGGTAGGCAATGAGGCAAGTGGTGACATTCTTCTTAGGCTCTAATTAGCACTCAGTGAATCTACATTTTATATGTGCAAAGGAAAAAGTGGAGGGAAAAGTCAATTATGCGTTGGTTTTGTGCTTAGTAGATCTACATTTTATATAAAAGAAAGTAAGCATGTGAAATTACAGCCATCTGGGAACAAAAGTAAAGCAGTTTTTATGTGACTCAGTTTGTAAGCTTAACTTTCCATTTGGCACAGTGAATTTGGGGTACCAAGATTTTATTTTCCTTTCACATAATGTACGTGAGCAACATCTGTAGTCAATGGGCTCTGTAAGTTCAGAGGAGTCTGGAGAATCAACCTTCCTGAACTTGTTCCTTGGCTTTTCCACCCTTCTTGAGGAAATGAGAGCTTCTTTGTATGCATCTACAGAGGCCCTCTGGCTTTCACACCTGACTTACAAAAGCTTATTACTCAGCCCTTAAATGTTCATTATGTTTCTGTACAGCATCGCTGGCACTTAGCAGTCACCATCCAATACCCTTATCCTTGCAGCTGCTCTTTTCTCCATACACCTCATATGCCCAAAATCACTCCAGCTGGTTCATTCCCTTCCATCAGTACATCTTCCAAATTCACAAAGTTTTAACAACTGGACTGCCACCTTGCCCCAGGGCTATCTGTGTTCCTCCTGCTACCAGTCCTCATGGCCACCCAGAGGCAACTGATAACTACTCAACAACCTTATTTTATTGCCTGTTTTCTTGGGCCACTCCTGGTACCAACTCACATAGCTTGGATTCTCTGGAAGCAAATGCTGAGATGGAGTTTGAAGTGCAAAGTATTTATTAAGAATCAACACCTGTGAAGGGAAGAAGGCAAGGATTGGGCAAAGGAAGAAGTTGAACTGCAGTGCAGGCTGAAAGTAGCCTTGGCCAATTTGGCAGGGAGCTATAGAGGGAGTGTTCTGTGCCAAGCCAGAATGAATGTGCTTATACACCTTCAATGGGCTTCATCATAGAACGTGGGCTGCTCTGGAAAGGAAGAGGCCTCTGAAGTAGCTCACTGCACACTCCATCTCACCCACCCCCAGCTGGGAAGTCAGTCCTTCTTTGAAAGGGATTTAGGCCATCTACCTATGTGTCTGTAACTGAAACACAGGTTCAGTTGCTTGCTATTTGCAGAGTCTAATTAACAAGAGTGAGGTCTGGTATAAAGAAAGTGACATTTTTATTCCAAAGCTAGCTTAGGGGGAAGAAGTACAGGCTTCCTGCCTTAAGGGTAACACTTTGCTTTTGGAGCAGAAAGCAGGCACTTTTAAAAGGGGGTGTAGCATGAATGACAAGCAGCAGAGGAAGCATCAGGTGAGGGTCTACAAAACTTGCTTCAGTGCCCTGTCTACCAGGTGATCAAGCTGGTGACCATTGGTGTTCTTGTGGGCAGAACTAGGTTGTAAAGGTGGCTGAAACTCTCCAGGTAGGAAATAATTTCATAGCAGGCATATTTTGCATTGTAGATTGACCGTTATCGCTCTAGGCAACCTCCAGGTGAGCGAGAGCTCCACTCTGGAGCTTCTAAGCACATAGTTAGATGAACTTGCCCTGTAGAGAGTGTCTGGTGAAAGGGAGGTAAAAGATTATAATTGTATTACTAAAGGGCTAAGTAGGAAGTGGTGAACAGGGAAAAATGGAGAAAAAAGAAAAAATATTTTTAAAACCCAACATTTTCTTTTTCTTAGAAAAATGGGGGTACTTTGTTACATGTCTACCCCAACCCTTTCCTCACTGTTGAGAAATCATGGAAAGAACTTGAGTTATTTTGAAATTGTTTTGGTTTGCTTACCTATGCTTCTCGAATGTGATGCTCCTTAAAGTCTTTGAGTAAAAATCATAAGGGTTGGGGAATTAAGGAGGGATCAGTGGTTTAGAGTTTAGGCCACAACAGTATATGAGAGCGGGAAGGGACACTGCCCAAGGAGGGCACTGCATACCGGTTAGGAAAGAGAGAGAAGTAAAGGGAAATAGGAAGACCCAGTAGTCAGACTTTGCATATATTACAAGGCTGCCTTCTGTTCAAAAAAACAGGGGAAAACAAGTGTGAATGAAAATGTAGAGCAATTGGAACCTTCATACTTTGCTGATGGGAAGTGTGAAATGGCAAAGTCACGTTGGAGAATAGTCTGGCAGTACTTCAAAAGACTAAACATAAAGTTGCCACATGACCCAGCAATTCCACTCTTAGATATATAACCTATCAGAAATGAAAACATATGTCCACACAAAAACTTTGTGCATGACTGTTTATAGTAGCATTACTCATAATAACCAAAAAGTAGAAACAATCCAAACATTCATCAATTGATGAATGGATAAACAATATGTAATATATTTGTACAATAGAATATTATTTGGCAATAAAAAGAAAGGCAGTGCTAATACATACTACAATATGGATGAATGAAAACATCACACACTAATTGAAGAAAGACCAAATGTCATATGATTCTGTTTATATGACGTGTCCAGAATAGGGAATCTACAGAAACAGAAAGCAGATTAGTCGTTTCCAGGATCTGGACAAATGGGAAGTAACTGCTAATAAGATTTCCTTTTGGGGTGATGAAAATGTTCCAAAATTCATTGTGGTGATAGTTGCACAATTCTGTGAATTTACTATAAACCCATTGAATTGTGTACTTTAAGTGGGGGAATCATATGTGAGTTATTTCTCAATAACACTGTTAATAAAATATTTCATTAAAAAAATTACATTGATCCTGGCCAGAACTATCCCTGAAAAATGTTGCCAGTTATGAGAAAGTGGTATATTTTCTATTTTTTTTAGATTTGAACTTCTAAAATTTCTCTTCCAATATTTGGAATTCCTTTTAGGTGAACACTGGGAATTTGAGCAAGCTGTTGTTCTTGCTCAACCCTACTCCACTCCAGCACTATACTTGTAGCAGGAGTTTTCCTGCTCATCTGCTTCTACCCTTTAATAGAAAATAATCTATCAATCCAAACCTTTACATCATGTCTGGGGGCCATTACCCCCTTATTTACAGCAATCTGCGCTCTGACACAAAATGATATTAAAAAAATCATAGCGTTCTTCACCTCAAGCCAGCTGGGCCTTATAATAGTCACAATTGGCATTAATCAACCACATCTAGCATTCCTTCACATCTGCGCACATGCCATTTTTAAAGCTATATTATTTATATGTTCAGGCTCCATCAGCCATAACCTCAATGACGAACAAGACATCCAAAAAACAGGAGGACTATTGAAGACTTTACCCTTCACCTCCTCCTCCCTTATTATTGGTAGCCTTGCACTTACAGATATGCCTTTCCTCACAGGCTTTAAGTCTAAAGACCTTATTTTCGAAACCGCAAATACATCATACACCAACACCTGAGCCCTTTCTATTGCTCTTATTGCCACCTCCTTAACAGCTGTCTATAGTACCTGTATTATTTTCTTCGTTCTCATAGGACAACCTCGCTTCACAACTCTGATTATTATTAACGAAAATAACCCTTCCTAATTAACTCAATTAAGCGCCTAACAATCAGCAGTATCTTTGCTGGGTTCCTCATCACCAACAGTACTATTCCTGCTTCATCCCCCCAAACAATTATACCACTCCATTTAAAGCTCAAAGCCCTAGGTGTAACCACCTTAGGCCTCTTACTAGCAATGGAGCTTAATCTCATAACTAATAACCTCAAACTAAAGTACCCATTACAGACATTCAGCTTCTCCAATATACTAGGTTTTTATTCAGCCACAATTAACCATTCAACCCCCCACTCAAGCCTATTCACAAACCAAAAAGTGGCTTCACTTCTACTAGACCTAATTTGACTAGAAAAGTCTATACCAAAGACGATCTCACAAATCTAAGTTTCAGCCTCCATTACTGTATCTACTCAAAAAGGCCTAATAAAACTCTATTTTCTCTCTTTTTTTATCCCATCCCTTCTAACACTACTATTAATTATCTAATCTATTACCCCAAGTATTTTCAATTGCAACATAAATACTAACAAATAATGATCAACTAGCAACTACCACTAATCAACACCCATAATTGTAGAAGGCAGCCACACCCACAGAATCCTCACACAACCCTACCCCCTCACCCTCAAAAATTATCCAACTCTCTACACTTTAAAATCAATTGTGATCACCAGCCCATTGTACTCAACTATTCATTGAACCAACATCAACTCTATTAATCATCCTAATAATAAACCACCTCAAATGTCTATACTTGACCCTCGTGTTTCAGGGTATTCCTCAATAGCCATCCCTGCAGTATAACCCAAAACAACCATCTTACCACCCAAATAAATCAAAAAGACTATTAACCCCACGAAAGCCCCACCAAAATTCAACACAATACCACAACCCACAGCACCACTAATAATTAGCCCTAGGCCTCCATAAATCGGGGAAGGTTTTGAAGAAAAGCCTACAAACTCCATAACCAAGAGAACATTTAATAAAAATAAAGCATATACCATTATTCCACATGGACTATAACCATGACCTAATGATATGAAAAACCATCATTGTACTTCAACTATAAGAATACTAATGACCAATACCCGCAAAAGACACCCGCTAATAAAAATTATTAACTATTCAGTCATTGATCTTCCCACAGCCTCCAACATTTCTACATGATGAAACTTTGGCTCACTTCTTGGTGCCTGCCTAATTCTCCAGATCATCACAGGATTATTTTTGGCCACGCACTATTCATCAGACACCTCAACTGCCTTCTCTTCAGTCACTCATATCAGCTGGGAGGTAAACTATGGATGAATGGTCTGCTATTTTCATGCTAATGGCACTTCAATATTTTTCATCTGCCTCTTCTTACACATTGGCCAAAGGTTATACTACGGGTCATTACTATTCCCAGAAACCTGAAATATTGGCATTATTCTCCTATTCACAACTATAGCAACAGCATTCATAGGCTACCTGCTCCCATGAGCCCAAATATCATTCTGAGGCGCTACAGTAATTACAAATTTACTATCAGCCATCCCATATATTGGAACTGACTTTGTACAATGAATCTGAGGCAGATTCTCATTTGACAAAGCCACCCTCACACGATTTTTTGCCTTCCATTTCACCTTACCTTTCGTCATTACAGTTCTAGCAACTGTTCACCTTTTATTCTTGCATGAAACAGAATCTAACAACCCTTCAGGAGTTTCATCAGACCCCGACAAAATCACTTCCCCCCCACAATATACAACCAAAGATGTTCTAGGTTTAATTTTTCTCCTCCTCCTTCCCGACTTCCTGAGCGACCCAGATAATTACACTTTAGCCAACCCCCTCAATACCCCACCCCACATTAAGCCAGAGTGGTACTTTTTGTTTGCATATGCAATCTTACGATCTATCCCTAACAAATTAGGAGGCGTACTGGCCCTCGTACATTCCATTCTCATTCCAGCAGTTATTCCAGTACTTCACATGTCTAAACAACAAAGCATAATACATTATTAAGTCAATGCCTATTCTGAATCCTAGTGGCTGACCTGCTTACACTCACATGAATCGGAGGACAGCCAGTCAAATATCCTTTCATTGCCATTGGACAGACAGCATCTATCATGTACTTCTCTACCATTCTCACCCTTATACCACTCACTACCCTAATTGAAAATAAACTTCTTACATGTAAATGTCCTTGTAGTACAATTCCATACTGTGGTCTTATAAACCAGAAATGGAGAATCCCCTCCCCGGGGCAACTCAGGGAGAAAGCATTCCCGCTTCACTGTCAACGGCCAAAGCTGAAATTCTAATTAAACTACTGCCTGAATTTTTTCACAGCACACACTTTAACTACTATGTCAGTATTAACCAACTAGCAGTACTAATTGATTAGTGGTGTCTGAGAGATGTTTGTGGCTATGGCTGTGGCATTGGCAGTTGAGCTTCCCATGGATATGAGGAAATTCCTAATTATTGTAGCCAAGGAATCTGCAGCTTCTTGACACCCATCTGTCCATCCACGTGTCCATTCATCTATTCATCCACTTGTCTACCCATCCACCCATCCACCCACCCCTCCATTCCTCCATCCCTCTCTATCCTTCCACCCACCCATCCATCCATCCAGTTAACATCTACCAGTAAGTACCTACTGTATGTTAGACCTTGTGTAATTGCTGGAGACACAATGGAGAACACAACAGTCATCATCTTATCCTTAAGCTTATAGTACAGTGGTGAGACAGTCAAATAAAAAGGCCATGCCAAACAATGTGATTTACATGTTGGAGAGGTGAGCATAGGGGTTATGAAGAACATAGGTCTCCCTTGATAAGTCAATCCATTCAGTGCCCACTTCATCCAGTCCTCTTTCTACAGTTGACTCCTTCAGTTTTCTTTCTGTTTTCTGTCTCCACTGTAACCATTTTCCCTTATTGAGTTAACTTTAAGATATATCCCTTTAGTGAGTAATCAGAATTTCAAATTCTTACTCCATATAAAGAATTTTAATGATGTACTTTTATGGTATGAGTATTTTGTATCAGACCCTTGCTGCTATATTATAAATAGATGACCACACTGTCAAGGTTACAACCACATAAATATTCCAGAAACATTGTAGCAAGGAGAAACTCAAGTTCATTGAAATAATTGGATTAATTACCTTCTTTTCAGAAACTTGAAATTTTTCTTCCCCTAGCAACTCTCTTTAGAGAAAGTTTTACTTTATAGCTGTATGCATTCATCTCAATCTGTCTTAGATGGCTGGTTTGGGTTTTCCTGTGTGCTCTTAGCAGTTCTGTGAAATTGTTTGCTATTGCATCTTCAGTTCTATTATGATTTGAGATATTTTGAAAGAAGAGTTAGTTTGTTGCTGACTGCATTATGTTGATCAAATCCTCACCTGTGTCAATTTACTTCAGAGTTCCTTTTTTTTCTAAAACCACATTATCAATCTTTGTAATAATAGGTTTTTAGGTATTACAGTTGCTTTTTCATAATTTATTTTATTTTCCTTTACATAGTCTCCCAATTTAAAAGAAGCCAATGGTATTCATACTTCAGGAAGACCTGGGCAAGTTCTGAGAGTTTGAGTCCTTTGAATAGAACACTGAAGGACATATGCTACTTCTAGTTTGCTTTACAATTTCTCAGCACTGACATTTTAATTTTATTTTGTAGAGACAGGGTTTTGTCATGTTGCCCAGGCTGGCCTCGAACCCCTGAGCTCAAGTGATCCATCCGCCTTGGCCTCCCAAAGTGCTGGGATTACAGGTGTGAACCACTGTGCTTGGCCCGAAATTTTTGAAATTTAAGAAATACTGTATAGATCTAAATATTTATTTGAGAGATGGAGAAAAGGGCAATTGAGTGCTAGTGATCTATATGATGTAACTAAAGTGAAGATGCCATTATAATGTTTGAACATGATATGTAAATTTTATGGTTTGTTTCTAATATAAATGTTACTTTGAAAAGTTATGGACAAGTCCAGTTGTTTTTGCCTCAGCAGAGAAGTTTCCTCAAATTGAAACTAATTAAGAAAAACATTTAAAAACTTTAATTACCCAAGAAATATTATCTAATTTGATATTACTGTCTACAGGAGTCGAATTATGCAAAAATCTTGCTTACAACTACATAATTAGTGATTTTATTGAAATGAAGACAGGAAAAAATAACATATGGAAAAAATATAAAATACACTGTGAATTAAATGTCTTTATTTACTGCTCTTCTCAACATCTGCGGACTGTCAACGGACCACCCAGACATGCACAATAATAATTTAATTTTATCATGTTTGATATTTTGCCAAATTTTACATTTTATACTTATCTTTTTTCTATTTTGTCATTAAGCAGGTTTTTCAAAGTAGGAGAAGAGAACATATTTTAATTAATTGTTTGTTGGCTTAACTTATAACTTTCATTATTTTATTTATTTATTTTCTGTAGAGATGGGGTTTCACCATGTTGGCCAGTCTGTTCTTGAACTCCTGGCCTCAAATGATCTGCCTGTGGAGGCCTCACAGAGTGCTGGGATTACAGGCATGAGCCACCACACTCAGCTTGATTTATAGCTTTTAAATGTTTAGACTTATAGTATGTAGCTTTCCATCTGTACTCTGGCCACAGGCTCCGCAAGTGTTTGAGGAAAGCCTTAGATTTTTCATGCCTTAGTTTTTTTTTTTTTAGACAGAGTCTTGCTTTATCTGTCACCCAGGCTGGAGTGCAGTGGTGCAATCTCGGCTCACTGCAACTTCCACCTCCCCAGTTCAAGCGATTCTCCTGCCTCAGCCTCCCGAGTAGCTGGGACTATAGGCGCATGCCACCACACCCAGCTAACTTTTTGTACTTTTAGTATAGACGGGGTTTCACCGTGTTAGCCAGGATAGTCTTGATCTCCTGACCTCGTGATCCGCCCGCCTCAGCCTCCCAAAGTGCTAGGATTACAGGCGTGAGCCACCGTGCCCAGCAGATATATGTATATTTTTAATAGCACTATATTCACATGATTAAAAACTTTAAAAATATATAGCAAAAGTCAAATTGTGAAAAGCCTAATTGCCACTCTAATTTCATCCATCACATTCTCACCTCTGCCTGCAAACCATTTCTTAGATAATTACATTTATAAAATTATATATGAATATAGCTTTGTATTATCCTCCCTCCCTTTTATATAAATGTTAGCATTCTGTGTATATTGTCTTATACCTTGCCCTTTCCACTTAACATATTTTGGAATATTTCCATATTAGTTCATCGAGAAGTTTCTCAATCTTTTAAAACAGTTGCATAGTAGTCCATTGTATGGATATATTATAAATTATTATTTAACTATTCCAAGGACATTTGGGTCATTTCCAATCTGTTACTATTACACACAACACTGCATTGAATAAGCTTCTATATTCACCGTTTTGTTTGTATGCAAGTAAATCTGTGGGAAAAAATGACAAGAAGTGGGATTGCAACATTAAAAGGTATGGCAGGGCTTCTCTGCTAATGACATTCAGGGTGAAGGAATTTGTCAGTGTTTGGGACTGGTCTGCCTACAGGCCTGTTTAGTATTACTGCTCCTTGCTCCCAAAATGTCAGCAGCAGCACCCTCTGTCACAGAGGTCAGCCAATGTGTGCTCTTTCACCTTTCCAATTGCCTCTGAGTGGCAGGAGGGATGGTCATGTCTCCAACATTTATATCTGTCTTTTCACTTTATTTGTAATTTGTTTGAATTTCTAATTTTACTAATCTTTGTAAGTTTAATAATGTATTAGTTTCCTGTGGCTGCTGTAACATATTGCTGCAGCCTTGGTGGCTTAAAACAACAAGATTTACTTTCTCACAATGCTGGGTTCCAGAATTCTGAAATCAAGTGTGCAAAAAAGGTGTCCGCAGGGTCACATTCGTTTCAGAGACTCTAGAGGAGAATCCATTCTTGCCTCTTCCAGCTTCTGGTGGCTGTAAGAGTTCCTTGGCTTGCAGCTATATCACTCCAGTCTCTGCCTGCAGCTTCACACGGCCTTCCTCTCTTTAATCTTCTCTGTATGTCACTTAAAAACTCCCTCTGCCTGCCTCTTATTGCACATGTGGTCTTATTATACACGTGATCGTATTACACATGTGATTGCATGTAGGGCCCACTCAAATAATTCAGGGCAAATGCCTCCTTTCAAGATCCTTAACTTAAACTTTTGTCATATAAATGAATATTCCCAAGTCCCAGGGATTAGAACACGAACATGTCTTTGGGGCCACCATTTAGCTTACTGCAACAGATGTTGCCAAATTGTCCTCCAAAAAGTTTGAAACAGATTTATACTTTCTTTAGTGATATATGAGTGCCTGTTCCCCACAGTCTTACCAACAGAGTGCTGTCAAATGTCTGGATTTTACTAATATGATATAGGGAAAATAATATCTTAGTATAGCTTCAATTGCATTTCTCTTATTATGTGTGAGTTTGAACATTTGTATATATTTATGAGCCTTGAATGTTTATTTCTATGTGAACTATCTGCTCATGTCCTGTGCTCATTTTTTTTTTCCCTGGATTCTTGGTCTTTAAAAAAAAAAACAAAAAAACGCACAATTTCTAAGCACATCTTATATATCAAGATTACCCTTTTGTCTTTAAATGAAATACAAACTTTCTTGATTTTTTTTACTTTGTAGTGTCTGTATCATGCACATAAATGTAGTTGTAGTTCTTTTCCCCCTTTATATAAATGAATCTTTTACAGCTTTGGTTTTCCTTTTAGTTAGAAAGTATTCCCCTCTCTAAAGTCATATAGGAATTCTCTCAAGCTTACTTCTAGAACTTTTATGGCTTCATTTTTTTCCCAGTTTATCTCGAAGTCTTTGATGACCTTAGAGTTTATCCTTATGTGTTTTGTGAGATATAGATCCAACTAAATTTATTCCAGGGCAGGATGTTTCCTGCACTTAGCTTTCTCAGATATATGAAATATCCTACCTTGTAAAAGGCTAATTACTTTGGTATCATTTGTCTAAAGGGAAGCGTAAAAGAACAAGTTAAAATTTGAATTGGTGCCTCCAGTATGGCTAACAGCTATCTATCAAAATATACTAACGAGCCATTTGTAGGGCATTAGTTAATTATTATATATCCTTCTAATTAAATATAATTTGCCCTATAGTTAATTATTCTTGCATGCTAGACCCTGTTATAAGTAATTTAATTGTTAATATGTGTTTGAGCTTTACAACACTGCTATGAGATAAATGGTGTTATTACCCCAATTTTAGAAATTGAGATAATAACACCACAGATTATCAAATGGACGCATCTAGGATAAATGGCTTGCCCGAGACTACACAGAAGCTGTGTGGTAGGCACAGGAGCTGGGATTTGAACCTAGGCAGCCAGATTCCAAAGCCCGCATTTGTGACTCTTCTGCTATCCCATGTCTTAAGAAAAGTGAGGCACCCAACAATGTGAATGTACTTAACACCACTGAACTGTACACTTAAAATGGTTAAGATGGCAAATTTTATGCTATGTACATTATACCATAATTTTTTAAAAATCCATTTAATTAGTTAATTTACATTACAATAGTAAAACTTTTAATGGGCATATTTAAAATATTTAATTCACCTATAATTTGATAAATTTTGATGTATCTATGAAACCATCACCACCACAATGAAGGTAATGAACATAACCATTATCCCCAGAGTAACCATTACCCTTCAAGGTAAACTGGAAAAAAATGAAACCGTAAAAGTTCTAGAAGTAAGCATGAGAGAACTAAAAGGAAAACAGAAGCCATAAAAGATTCAACTATATTAAAGGGGGAAAAAACTACAATTACGTTTATGTGCATGATAAAGATACTACATAGTAAAATGATCAATAAACATTTTTTAAATTTATTTATCCTTTCCTCCTGACTTTCCAGCCTTCCCCTCTCTACTCCATCCACACAGCATTAAAATTTAAGTTACCTACAGATCCTTAATGAGAATAATAATCCACATTGGCATCAAATAAACAACAAGTGGCTTCAGGATGTAAGGGTTGAGCAGTTGGCTAAGTTCAGTCAGTTTTTTTTTAATTCAAGTTTTATTTTAGATTCAGGGAGTGTATGTGCAGGTTTGTTATATGGGTATATTGCCTTGATGCTAAGATTTGGGGTACAAATGATTCCATATGCAGGTAGTGACCATAGTACCCTTTCCCTGCTCCTTCATGCTATAGTAATCCCCAATGTCTTTTGTTGCCACGGACTTAATGTCCATGAGTACCCAAGGTTTAGCTCCCACTTATAAGTGAGAACATGTAGTATTTGGTTTTCTGTTCCTGCTTTAATTTTCTTAGGATAGTGGCCTCCAGCTGCATCCATGTTGCTGCAAAGGACATGTTTTTGTTCTTTTTCATGGCTGTGTAATATTCCATCATGTAGATGTGCCACATTTTCTTTCTCCAATCCACCATTGATGAACACCTCGGTAGATTCCATGTCTGTGCTATTGTGAATAGTGATGAACATATGAGTGTGTGTCTTTTTGATAGAACAATTTTTTGTATACATACCCAGTAATGGAATTACTGGGTTGATTGGTAGTTTCATTTTAAGTTTTTTGAGACATCTCCAAACTGCTTTCCACAGTGGCTAAACTAGTACACATTTCCACCAACAATGTATAAGCATTCCTTTTTCTCTGCAGCCTCACCAATATCTGTTGCTTTTTGACTTTTTAATAATAGCCATTCTGACTAACAAATAACATCTAGTGTAAGATGTTATCTCATTGTGTTTTTTATTTGCAGTTCTCTGATGATTAGTGATGTTGAACATTTTTCATGTTTGTTGGCTGCTTCTATGTCTTCTTTTGAGAAGTGTCTGTTCCTGTCTTTTGTCTACTTTTTAATGGGGTTACTTGTTTTTTACTTGTTGAATTAAGTGTCTTATAGATTCTGGATAATAGACCTTTGTTGCGAATATTTTCTTTCATTCTGTATGCTATCTGTTTATTCTGTTGATAGTTTCTTTTGTTGCGCAAAGCTCTTTAGTTTAATTAGGTCTGACTTGTCAATTTTTGCTTTTATTGCAATTGCTTTTGAGGGCTTAGTCATAAATTCTTTCCCAAGGTTCATGTCCAGAATGGTACTTCCTAGGTTTTCTTCTAGGATTCTTATAGTTTGAAACCTTACCTTTAAGTCTTTAATCTATTTTGAGTTAATTTTTGTATATGGTAAAAGCTAGGGGTCCAGTTTCATTCTTCTGCATATGGCTAACTAGCTATCCTAGCACCATTTATTAAATAGAAAATCCTTTCCCCATTGCTTATTTTTGTTGACTTCATCAAAAATCAGGTGGATGCAGGTGTGTGGCTTTATTTCTGGGTTCCCTATTTTGTTCCCTATTCTGTTCCATTCATCTACGTGTCTGTTTTTGTACTAGTACTTTGCTATTTTGGTTACTGCAGCCTTGTAGTATAGTTAGCAGTTTGGTAATGTGATGCCTCTGGCTTTGTTCTTTTTGTTTAGCATTACTTTGGTGATTTGGACTCTTTTAGTTCCATATGAATTTTTTTTTTTTTTGAGACAGAGTCTCACTCTGTTACTCAGGCTGGAGTGCAGTGGCATGATCTCAGTTAACTGCAACCTCTACTTCCCAGGTTCAAGCAATTCTCCTGCCTCAGCCTCTAGAGTAGCTGGGATTACAGGTGCCGGCCACCACACCTGGCTAATTTTTGTATTTTTAGTAGAGATGTGGTTTCACCATGTTGGCCAGGCTGGTCTTGAACTCCTGACTTCAAGTGATCCGCCCACCTCAGCCTCCCAAAGTGCTGGTATTACAGGTGTGAGCCACCACACCCAGCCCATATTAATTTTAGAATATAAAAAAAAGTTTAAAAATGAGGCAGATCTATACACCCTAATCTGGAGTGAAAGCCATGAAGAAGTAAGGGGTTCAGGGAAGGAGGGAGAAAAATAAGTAAAGGACAACTCCGGTTTCATTGTTTAAATATGCATATGTGTTTTTCTGTATATATGTAATAGGAATATATATAAAATATATACATAAGAAATTATACATGTGCAGAAAAAACTCTAGAAGATAAACATCAAATTGTTAACTGTGACTATTTGTGGTTAGAGGGATTAGACAGGAAGGATTTTTTAAACTTCACACTCTTCTGTAATTTTGTGAGGGAAATTGCAATGAATAACCTTTACTTTTGAAATCAAATAGAAAAGATGTAGGGTGGCCCCCCAAAAAGTCACCCATCATCACATCCCCACCCACCTGCCTCTCCCAGGGCCTTTACATCTTTGATCCTCTACTTCACACCAGGCACAGGGGCCAGTGTCAAATTGGTCACTTGTCCCATGTTGCTTATCAGAAATCTTGCATTTTCTGTGTTTGCTCAGCACCAGACTTTTGGGATTTCTTTGTACTCTTCCCCTGTATACCTTGGATTTTCCAAAGGCTGATTATAAAATAGGTGTTTAATATCTCACCAGTAGCAACTGGTATATGCTTATGTGCAAAGTGGCTTACAATGTTCATTAAAAGCAGATACCAGCATGGGACACACATAATGCAAGTGGCGAGGCACGTCTGGCTGACTGTTCCCAAGATGTAACCTCATGAAAGAAAAAAGTGAAAACCACGCCCTCTTTTGGTCACATTTTAACTTTTTCTTCATGTGTCAAATCATAATTGTTCTGAAGCCCTCCAGGGTCATGGAGGTGGGTTAGGGGTTTGGCTTTAGACTGATGTAATCCTACACCTGTGTTCACATCACCTCCATCTCTGTGCCAGCTGTCACTCCTCCACTGTCAGTAAATGTGGACTCCATGTTTTCCCCTGCTGCTCCAAATCACAGCCTCACTCACCTCCTGTGCCCATTGTTCCTCCTCCTGCTTGGCTGCTCTTTCTACTTCCTTCCTTCCTTCTCCGAGGTTTCTCCTGCACTTAGTGTGGGCATCATCAAGCCAACTAGGCAAGTGCTGTGAGCTGACCCATCACAGGCAGAGGACTCCTAACAGGATGTAAGTCAGGCCTTTTCTCTTCTCAGCTCAAAATGCTCCTAGGAGTCCTCATTTCACCCAGAGCAAAAGCCAAAGTCCTTTCAGGCCCTGTGAGGACTCACATGACTTGATCCTCCTTTACCTCATTCTCCACGGCTCTCTCTCTTGCTCACTCTGATCCTGGCACATCAGCCTCCCTGTCACTCCTTGCCCAAGCCAGCCATGCTACCAGCCGAGAGCCTTTGCACTCGCTGTCCCTTCTGCCTGGAACGCTCTTCCTCTGGGTACCACATGACTCACAGTCTCACCTCTTTCAAGTCTGCTCAAACACAGCACTTCCACAGTGAAACCTCTGGCCACCCTATTTGTTACTGCAACCCACTCTATCCCCCTTCTGTCCTCCTCTTCCCTACTTTATTTTTCTCCCCAGCAGGGATTTTCATCTCTTTCATGCACTGATGAGTCCCCAACACCTTCATCAGTGTTGGGCGAATAGTCAGTGGACATTAATAGCTCAGGAGTGAATTCTTTGTATCTTTTAGAATCATGGGATCTTCATACGGGCTAAGCTATTTTCACCAGGATTTGGTCTTGGAGGTCTGTTTAGTATCACTATATTGCTGGGTTTTGCATCTGTTTGAGGTAATGTATTGTTAAGGATCCCTCCTGGGCCAGGAAGCCGAAGGTATAATATGGAGAAGTCCCCAGTGTGAAGGACCATGAAGGGCAGTCACACAGGGCCAGGGAGAAGTTGAGACATAACAGCCACTTCCAGGAGACTTGGATTAGTCTACATGAGAGCTTCAAGAAGTCTCTGTTCCACTTACCCTAAAGCCAGCCCCAATCTAAGCACCAAGTCCCATATGCAAATACTGGTATCTCCCATAGGAGAGCCCCATAGCTTCATCAACAGGAACAGCTCACCCAATTCCCTGAGGGTAGGAAGGCTTGATATAGACAGTCATCAGAATGGAGTCCTCTTAGCATCTACACCTTAAACAGAAGTCGACAGTTAGGGGTGCAGTGGTTGAAACTCAAAGACCTAGACTAGCCACCCACTCCCTTCTTTATGCCCAGACCTGGGGGTAGGATATTTTTCCTGGACTACTGCTCTACAACCTAGGGGTGGAGGTGGGGGTCATCTGAGCAGAAACGGCAGGGGGCATGGCAGATGCTCTTCTCTCTCTCATTCTGCCAGGCCTGGTAGAGCAGCTCTCAACACAGTTGCAGGAAGGCATGAATTGCTGAGCCAGGTCTGACCTGGCTGCCCTCAGGAAGCCCTCTGACAGGGACCCATCAGCTAAGCTGGCACCACGTGGTGCGCCTGGCATTGTTCTTTAGATATTCTACTTCTTGACTTCAAAAAGCATGTTCTAAGATTGGTTAAACCCAGTATCCAGCGTCTAGATGATTGTAAGGGACTCAATGGGGACGGCCCCTTTTCCTGTTGAGTTTTTTAAAACCCTGGCCTCTGAAAATCTTCATTCTGTGTGTGTGTGCACTTAGCAAGCCTCCCAGTCCTTTGCCAGCTTTATAAATCAAAAGTCTCTGGTACACAACACATGAGATTACTACTGTTGGCCCAAGAAAGACCTTGGAATACTTTTGTCCTTACAAACCAGAGTCACCTGACTCTGGGCCATTTCCCTGACATAAGATTCCAAGGTAGGGTTTACTAAGATTTCACTAATATTGCTCAGTTTATGCTTATAGCTAAGAGAAAAAAGTTTTAATAATTTCAACTATTAATCAAAAAGAATAAAAAGATAGCAATATCGATTCATATACATTAATATAGATATGAGCCGTGAGGCCTACGTGGGAAGGAGAACATTTCTAACATCATTTTGTTCCAAGACCCTGACACCTGGAATTTTGTCTTTCTGATTTTTTTCTCCTTTCTTTCTTCTTCTTTCTCTCTCTGATTTTCTGTCTCTCATAAAGTTTTTTGTGATGGCTTTGCTAATGACATTTTATTGTTATTTTTATAAAGTAGAGGAATGTTTGTTTGCTAGTATTAATTGCCTATTACAAGTCCATTCAAATATATAGATACAATATTTTCTAAAATATTCTTAGATTGTAGTATATGTAAATTTTCTTCATGAATGTCTACTAAGGTTCATTGCTTCCTAAAATTATTGTGCCTGTTGGTATAATCCAGTAGAGCAGGTGATATTTTTCTTTTATTAGTGCAGAAAACATAACCAAAATTATAATTAAAGCAGTTGGTTGAACAGTGAATGAAATATATCACATAACAACCTCATACTTAGATATTACTAATTGTAATTCAATATAATTAGCACTTTCCAAATTATCCATTATTATTTATTTGGACCGAAAAAAAGCATGCTCTGAGGCTCTTTGCTGTCTGCCTAGGCATTTTAGTGTGGATGATAAAACGATGCCACATTCTATAGTAATAAATATATATGTATGTATATATGTATACACATACACACATTTAATTTCCTTTGACAGATTTTCTCCCTGTATGAGGCAAATGTTCCAACTTATCAATTAAAATCTGTTAGTGAAACTGCTCATGAAGTATGCGTAATGCTCTGAAGTTTAATAAGCAGTTTCTGGGAAGCTGCATGGCTGTTGGTGCATAACTATTACTACAAGGTTGTTATTATTTGATTAGCTCACTATAGAGGAGTCTTCTGAGATTTTTCCATGGATCACTGTCTGCATGTAATAGCCTCTCTCCTTAGTTACAGAAGTAAACCAGCAGTAAACTCCAGAGGTTCAACTCAGGGATGTTGCTATCTTATGCTCTCAGGACGCATACTAGGTGTGATTAACCCCTTCTGAGCTGGTTAAAAGCGAATTTTCACAGCCTAATTTAGAAAAAGAATTTTTTTCCCCACTTATTGATGATCTCAGAAACAACTCTTAAATAAGCAAAAGAAGTATAATCTGTTTCTTGAATAGTTAGAAACCTGGTTAATAAGTCACTTTTAGTGACAGGTCTCTGCCATTACAAGCAATCCTTCTCTTGTTTTTTGCTTTAGACCCAGACCTAGATGCACCTGAAATGCCAAGGAAGAGGAACCACTGGATGACTGAGGAAGGCATGAAGAAAGATGCATCCTTAAACTAGACCTTCAAGATGGAATAGAGTTTTTAAGAAATAACACTTACACTGAATTGCTTTAATTATATAAAGGAACCATAGAACATTTGAAAAAATGTAGATAAGAATAAAGATGTAAAGATTCAAGGATTTAGTCTTTGGTAACTGTCTTTATAAATAATATTGTAATAAACATCCTTGTGCATAAATCTTGAGTGTCTCTAGAGATAAATTCTGATTGATCAGAATCAGAGATAAATTCTACATTTCTTAGGATAAATTCTGAGAGCTGAATTTTTGGGTCTAAGGCTTCTGAAACTTTATTGCTAAATTGCCTTCCAAAGGAGTCTTACTAATTTGTCTTCATTGTGCCACCTATGAATCTCCAAAGCCTCTGTACGATCAGACAGAAGTGGGGAGAGATTAGTGTTGACCTTTAAATAGTCCCACCGAAAGCCATGTTCAGATATACAATGCTACGGTTTCTCCAGCCTCTTACAGAGCAACTATTTGGGAATTTTTAATAGTCAAATCATGTACCACACAAGAACTCCTTTTCTACATTGCTATTAACCTCTGGGATTCTTGTTCTTGTTCTTGGTGGTGGTGTTAGTCTTACTTAATTTTGCCAAAACTTTGGTCAAAACCTTATTCACCCACTAGGATGGCTATTAAGAAAAAATACAGATAATAACCAGCATTGCTGAGAATGTGGAAAAATTGGAGCCCTCACACATTGCCTATGGGAATGTAACATAACACTACTTCAGAAAACAGTTTAGCAGTTCCTCAAAAAGTTAAACTTGGAGTTCACGTATGACCCAGCAAGTCTACTCCTAGATATTTACCCAAGAGAACTGAGGATTCAAAACATGTCCACACAAAAACGCGTGCACAAACGTTCATAACAGCATTATTCATAATAGCCAAAAAGTAAAAACAACTCAGTGACCATCAACTGATGAATTGATAAAAAAGTATGGTACATCCATACTTTATTTGGTACAAAAAATAATAAAATACTTGGTTACCTGGTACAAAAAAGAGTAAAATACTAAGCCAAGCATGGTAATCCCAGCACTTTGGGAGGCTGAGGCAGACGGGTCACTTGAGATCAGGAGTTCCAGATGGCCCTGGCCAACATGGCAAAACCCCGTCTCTACTAAAAATACAAAAATTAGCCGGGTATGCCGGTGGTTAGCACCTGTAGTCTCAGCTACTTGGGAGGCTGAGGCACGAGAATCACTTGAATCTGGGAAGCAGAGATTGAAGTGAGCTGAGATCACGCCACTGCACTCCAACCTGGGCGACAAAAAAAAAAAAAAAAATTACTGACACATGCTACAACATGGATGAATTGCGAAAACATTATGCTAAGTGAAAGAATTCTGTCACACATGGCATGACTCCTTTTATATGAGATGTCAAGAATAGGCAAATCCATTAAAACAGAGAGTAGACTCATGGTTACCAGGGGATGGAGGGAAGAGAAAAAAAGGAGTGGTTGCTAATGGGTATGGGGTTTCTTTTGGGGATGATGAAAATGTTCTAGAATTAGATAATAATGACGTTTGTATGATTCTATGACCATACTAAAAGCCACTGAATTGCACACTTAAAAATCCTTATTCTGGCCGGGCATGGTGGCTCATGCCTGTAATCCCAGCACTTTGGGAGGCCGAGGAGGGCGGATCACCTAAGATCAGGAGTTCAAGACCAGCCTGACCAACATAGTGAAACCCTGTCTCTACTAAAAACACAAAATTAGCTGGGCATGGTGGCACATGCCTATAATCCCAGCTACTCGGGAGGCTAAGGCAGGAGAATCGCTTGAACCCAGGAGGCAGTTCAACCCAGGAGGTTGCAGTGAGCCGAGGTCGCACCATTGCACTCCAGCCTGGGCAACAAGAGTGAAATTCAGTCTCAAAAAAAAAAAAAAAATTCTTATTCTACAGAAATGAACACATGTCCACAGAGAGACATGCATGTGAATGTTTATAGCAGCATTATTCATAATAGCCAAAAACTAGAAACAACCTAAATGCCCATCAACAGGTGAATGGGTAAACAAAATGTACATACATTATGAAATACTATTCAACAATAAAATAAAACGAAGTACTGATACTTACTACAATACCTTGAAAACATAATACAAAGTGGAAGAAGCCATGTATTGTATGATCCCATTCATATGAAATATCTAGAAAAGGCAAATTTATAAAGATGGAATGGGATCAGTGGTTGCCTAAAGCAGGAGGATGGGAGTGGGGATTAACTGTAAATGGACACCACGAAGCTTTATGCGGTGATGGAAACATCCTGAGATTGGGTTTCAATGATGGCTGTACAACTCTATACATTCATAAGTCATTGACTTGTACATTTATAATGGGCGAACTTTATGGTATAGAAATGAGACTTCAATTAAGTTGTTAAGAATGAAAGCCTTATTAATAGACTTGGCTATGAATGTCCCTTAGACATTCCCACAGTTCCTTGCTGTAAGGATGAACATTCTCTATATGTCATAGGGTCCACCTCTGAGTGGAAGAGTTACATAAATGTTTTGAGGAATGGCAGCCTCAGAGCCCACCTCAAGAAACGGGTTTAAAGGGAACAGCCCTCACTGTCATGTCTCACTGGAGACATGAAGCAGTCAGATCCCTGCGTTGTGATATCCGGTACGTGACTCTTCTCTGTACACACTCTGCAGGATCTGGAAAGCTTATGAGTGGAGGATGCAACAAAACTAGAGGAACCTCAAGACAATTCCCAGGTCATAGAAACCAAGCCATCCCTCCCTCTCTTTTATAAGAGAAGTTTCTCCTAGTTAAACAAGATTATACAAAATGAACACATATTTCATTTACAAAGCCCATTTGGCCATACCAATATAGATGATAGCAATAATGGTGTAATTCAAGACTACCAGGAGAGAACACCTGTCCCACCTCACTCCACCCCATATATACATATACACACATATACACACTTATACAGGTGTACCTCTCTTTGTCTCAGTAATGACTGAAATTCTTCTAACTATGGGCAATATGGTATGGAGGGTATGATCGAGTGCTCTCACGCCAGATGAATTGAGTTTCAATTCTGGCTTCACCGCTTACTAGCTGTGTGGCCTTTGGCAAAGTGTAACCTCTCTGTGCCTCAGTCTCCTCATCTGTAAAATGGGGATGGCATAGGACTTTTGTCAGAAGTAAATAGATTACTGCTTGTAAAGTGCTTAATATATTGCCGGACACATAGTAAGTGCTGAATATGTATCAACCACATTCAGGCCCTGGTTCTGGCAGGTACTGGTCTTGTGTCCTCGGGGAGTCATTTCATCTCTCTGGACCTCAACCTGGTCACATATAAAATGGTGATAATAACCCTGCACTGCTTACTTCTCAGGATCGTCGTGAAGGCCTCATAAAATAATATGTGGACAGTGCCTTGAAAAGCAGCAACCCCATTTAAATGTGGGGCTTGTTTCTTATCCTAGGTCTATGTAGATGGTTTGGGAGCACAGTGGTTCTCACACTTGTCAAGAAATCAGACTATTTTCTCCTTTGTGGAGCAAACTGCTTCTACTTCAAGTCTTGGCTTAGAGGTCACTTCTGTAGGAAAACTTCACTGATCCCCCTCACTCCGAATAATTGTGTTAGATGCCCCTTCGACACCCTCCCCAGCACACCATACCCGGTGCCCGATGTTCCTATTCCTTATCATTGCAGTTATGTATGTATTGTCAGTATTTGCTTACTTGTCTAATTTTGAGATCCTTGAAGACAAGAATAACTGTGTCTGGGGTCACCTCTATGTCCTTAGCACTTATTTCAATGTCTAGCACATAGCACGTGCTCAGGAGATATTTGCTTAATAAACTCCAGATTCAAAGAGCTCACTCCCACTGGATATATTCACTCCAGTGATATTTCAGAAGTTTCTCATTCTTACTGTCTTCAAACTGGAACTGGTTCTAACCGGTTATCTAACTTACCTAACTTATTACTTATTTAACTCAGCTGATTTAACTTTCTAATTTATTTCCTATTGCTCTCGTTGCTCCCACTCACTTTGTTCTGTGCTGTTCTCCCAATATACCAGGCACGCGTCTGCCTCAGAGCCACCGGGCACGCGTCTGCCTCAGAGCCACCGGGCACGCGTCCGCCTCAGAAACACCGGGCACGCGTCCGCCTCAGAAACACCGGGCACGCGCCCGCCTCAGAAACACCGGGCACGCGCCCGCCTCAGAAACACCGGGCACGCGCCCGCCTCAGAGCCACCGGGCACGCGTCCGCTTCAGAAACACCGGGCACGCGGCTGCCTCAGAAACACCGGGCACGCGCCCGCCTCAGAAACACCGGGCACGCGCCCGCCTCAGAAACACCGGGCACGCGCCCGCCTCAGAAACACCGGGCACGCGCCCGCCTCAGAAACACCGGGCACGCGCCCGCCTTAGAAACACCGGGCACGCGCCCGCCTTAGAATCACCGGGCACGCGCCCGCCTCAGAGCCACCGGGCACGCGTCCGCTTCAGAAACACCGGGCACGCGGCTGCCTCAGAAACACCGGGCACGCATCCGCCTCAAAACACCGGGCCCGCGGCTGCCTCAAAACACCGGGCCCGCGGCTGCCTCAGAACCACCGGGTGTGCGTCCGCCTCAGAAACACCGGGCACGCGTCTACCTTAGAACCACAGGCACGCGGCTGCCTCAGCACCACCAGCCATGCTTCTACCTCAGAACCTTTGCATTTGCTGTTCCCTCTTCCTGGAACACTATTCTATGTCCACATGGCTTTCTTCCTCATTTCCTTCAGGGATTTGCTCAAATATTGTTTTTAGTGAGGCTTCCCCTGAATATCTTTTAAAAAATAACAATCACTCTCCCTCAGGCCTTCCTGATCCTCTCTTCCAATCTTATTTTTCTTCATTGATTTTTTTTTTTTTTTTTTTTTGAGACAGAGTTTCTCTCTGTCGCCAAGGCTGGAGAGCAGTGGCACAATCACAGCTCACTGCAGCCTCAACCTTCTGGGCTCAAGTGATCCTCCTCTCAACCTCCCAAGTAGCTGGGTCCACAGTCACGTGCCATCATGCCTGGTTATCTTTTATTTTTATTTTTTTGAATAGATGATGTGTCACTATGTTGCCCAGGCTGGTCTCAAACTCCCCCCGAGTGATGTGCCCGCCTTGGCCTTCCAAAATGCTGGGGTTACATGTGTGAGCCACCGTGCCCGGCTCCTCGTCCCTTACCCTTTCACATGCTGCGTAGTTATTTGTTTACCTGTTATCGTCTCCCCTCACTAACTTATAAGCTCCATAAGAGCAGGGATTTTTGTCAGTTTTGTTGGCTGCTTTAGAATAGTGCCTGGCCCAGGCCGGGCGCGGTGGCTCACGCTTGTAATCCCAGCACTTTGGGAGGCCGAGGCGGGTGGATCACGAGGTCAGGAGATCGAGACTATCCTGGCTAACAGGGTGAAATCCTGTCTCTACTAATAAGACAAAAAACAAAATTAGCCGGGCGTGTTGGTGGGCGCCTGTAGTTCCAGCTGCTCGGGAGGCTGAGGCAGGAGAATGGGGTGAACCCGGGAGGCGGAGCTTGCCGTGAGCCGAGATCGCGCCACTGCACTCCAGCCTGGGCGACAGAGCTAGACTCCGTCTCAAAAAAAAAAAAAAAAAACACAAAGTAATAGTGCCTGGCACATAATAGGCATTCAGTAAATATTGTTTGAATGAATAAATCTTAAACAGAGTGTGTGATATAAAATGTAAGATTTCCTTTATGACTTGGGGTCATCTACAACTAGCTGGGCGTTCCTGACCACCCGTCCTTCTATTCTCATCCAAGCAGAGTTCTTCACTTTCTCCTCGTTATTACTCCTGTTCCTTACACGTTTTTATAGTTAGACTCATCACACTGAATTCTAATTTATTGATAAACATGTTTGCTTTCCTCCCCTTGCTGTAGGCTCCTTGGGGTAGTAACTGCATTTAAATTATTTCTAAATCCTCAGTATCCTGAACAGCGTCTGGAACTTTGCAGGCACCAGTGAAATGTCAGTTGGAACGTATTGCCCATACCTAAAAGAGTAGGTGCAGATACAGTGTGGGATGTAGGGGTGACTGATTTCGTTTGTTGTTCTGCTGTGTGCAGTTAATGTTCCTGACATAGTTTGGATACTTGTCCCCGCCCAAATCTCATGTCGAAATATAATCCCCAATGTTGGAGGTGGCAGCTGGTGGGAGGGTGATTAGATCATGAGGATGGATTTCTCATGAATGCTTTAACACCATCCCCTTGGTGCTGTTCTTGCAATAGTGACTGAGTTCTTGTGAGATCTGGTTGTTTAAAAGTGTGTGGCACCTCCTCACCTCTCTCTTGCTCCTGCTCCCTCTTCATCTCTGTCATGATTGTGAGATGCTGGCGCTATGCTTCCTGTAGAGCCTGCAGAACTGTAAGCCAATTAAACCTCTTTTCTTAGAAATTATCCAGCTTCAGGTATTTCTTTATAGCAATGCAAGAATGGCATAATGCAATTCCCATCCCTTTCCCTCAGATTACTGAACCCTAGGATCAGAGAATGTCTGCTTGGTATGTGGTAGTCCTCAGGAAGAATGAGAAACTGTTGGTCCATCTCCCCCACCTTCAGCTCCCTCTACATGGAACGAGCTTCTAGCATCCCACCTCTGAGTGCAAAGAGTCAAGGTGGCAGCTCCTTGCCCTCCAATTTGCCTCCTCCTCCTCTGCTCACATTACCCCCAGCTCTATCCAACGCTGCTGATAGGACTGGTTGGTCCCCTGCCTGCTTCCCTTCTTTCTTTCTTAATGTAAAATCCTCAGTGCTCTGCCCTAACCCCCTTTTCTTTCTCATATGATCTTCCTTTGATGGTCTTTTTTTTTTTTTTTGAGTTGGAGTCTTGCCCTGTTGCCTAGGCTGGAGGGCAGTGGCATGATCTCGGCTCACTGCAACCTCTGCCTGCTGGGTTCAAGCGATTCTTCTGCCTCAGCCTCCTGAGTAGCTGGGATTACAGGTGTGCACCCACACGCCCAGCTAATTTTTGTATTTTTAGTAGACAGGGGGTTTCGCCATGTTGGCCAAACTGGTTTCGAACTCGTGACCTCAGGTGATCCGCCCACCTGGGTCTCCCAAAGTGCTGGGATTACAGGAGTGAGCCACCATGCCTGGCCCTTTGATGGTCTTATCTATTCCTGTTCTACCTGTGACAATGCCATAAAACCTAGGCTCTTAGGACTATTGATTAGGAAGCACCCTCTTGACAACCTAAACTTTGGTTTAGGTTGTCAACCTATCTCAACCCTATCATTAGCAAATGACCTTCACCATTTCCATCCTATCAGTTTACTGCATGTATTATTTATTTACTATTTTAAAAAATCAGTATGCTTTCCCACTTCACTTAGCCAAAGAAATAGAGTCAGCAAAATGAAGAGTTTGTTGGACAATCATTTTTTTTAGAGAGAGAGTCTTGCTCTGTTGCCCAGGCTGGAGTGCAGTGGCACAATCATGGCTCACTGCAGCCTTGACTTCCTGGGCTCAAGCAATCTTCCTGCCTCAGCCTTCCAAGTAGCTGGAACTACAGACATGAGCCACTACACCTAGCTAATTTTTAAATTTTTAGCAGAGGTGGGGTCTTGCTATGTTGCCCAGGCTGATCTCAAACCCCTGGCCTCAAGTGATCCTCTCATCTCAGCCTCCCAAAGTGCTGGGATTATAGATGTGAGCCACTGTGACAGGCCTGGGGAATCTTTTTTTCTAAGGCACATCAACATAAATATGAGTGGTAAAAATTTTTTTAAAGTTTCCATGTGGACCACCTAAAATCATATTGCAGACCACACTGTGGGAGACTCAGGTTCAGCACTGCATCTTCACCTTGTAGAGGGGGAAACTGAGAACCAAAGAGGCTAAATGATGCAACTGAAGCCACATTTCCAGTTAGCAGTAGAGCTTTCAGTATGACTTGTACGCCACCTTACCTTGAGTCCTGTGATCTCTCCAGAGCCCAGGACTAGTTTTCCTAATTTCCGTGCTTGCTGTCACTTTTCTATAAATACTGTACTAGTATATCAGATTCCATCTGATATGGTTTGGCTCTGTGCCCCTACCCAAATCCCATTTCAAATTGTAATCCCCATGTGTCAAGGAAGGGACCTGTAATCTCCACTGTCGAGGGAAGGAAATGATTGGATTATGAGGGCGGTTTCCCACATGCTGTTCTCATAATAGTGAGTGAATTTCACGAGATCAGATGGTTTTATAAATGGCAATTTTTCCTGTGTTCTCACACGCTCACTTTTCTCTTGCCTGCTGTCATGTAAGATGTGCCTGCTTCCCCTTCTGCCATGATTCTAAGTTTCCTGAGGCTTCACCAGCCATGCAGAACTGTGAGTCAATTAAATCTCTTTTATTTATAAATTACCCAGTCTTGGGCAGTTCTTTATAGCAGTGTGAAAATGGACTAATACATAGTCCTTATGGAATTCATCTTTCCTCTCTCAAAATCTGTTCCTCTTCTTGACGTCCATCTTCCCATTATACCTATTATCTACCCAGACTCCAAGCATCCCTGATTCTCTCACTCCCATATCCAAGTTGCTGCCGAGCCTGTCTGTCTCATCTCTCATTATCTGAGCTGTCAGTGGCAAGGCAGCCTTGGTGAACTCAAATGACAGCCATGTCTCTCACCTCCAGGCTCCCTTAGTACTTTGCATGTTTTAATTTTGTGGTATTTATGACATGCTATCTCTCACATCTGTTCTTTCACATGTCTTATCTGTAAACTTTTTTTGTGAAAGGAGCTTAATTACCTTTGAACCTCCACAGTTTCTCATACCTATCTGCCATGCTCTGTATATGAATGCTTGAATGAATGACTGACTGAATGAATAAATAAATAAATATATGCATGGATGAATGAGTTATGTATAATTAAAGCAGGGTAAAAGCAGCACAGAGAGTTATAATTTTAAAATAATCATTTTGTTAACATTTCCATTGCAACTTTTTTTTTAAAAGCTTAAATGTAAGTTTTCTTGATGTTTTATGACCAAAAGTCAGTACTAATATAGAGTCAGTTGAAAGTGGCTCCCTGGTATGAAATGTAAGTCATTCCTAATTCAGATATAACCATAAAAATTCAGCTTCACTTATTATTGTCCACAGATTACTTACAATGGAGGTACAAACTGTTGGTCAAATAATGAACCTGTTTGAAGGATTAGCAGGAGGGTAATTAATAAATATGTGAATTATTCCTTCAAGCTGTGGACACTGCCAGCATTCAGCTTTTAACTCTAGCATGTATATTCTTATAATGGTATAAGTCTATAATATTGTCACTATGACACACCATTTACAAACTAGTAAGTTGGGAAGCTCTAGGATTATGTCATTGAATGCTTTTGTCTTATACTGACCTGGAATCCCAGTTCCTTACCTTTTACCCAGTTTAATTCCTTATATTATTAAAAATTAAGTTTGTCATCTCCATTGTGTTGTCTTTCCTAGCCCTGGGGAATAACCTAGATATCTTCATTTAACAGTCATCACAGGTGACTCTGATGTAGGTGGTCCACAGGCCGCGCTTTGGGTAAACCCTACATAAGACTCTAAGCATTTCAAGAATGAATGCCAGCTGGGCACGGTGGCTCACACCTGTAATCCCAGCACTTTGGGAGGCTGAGGTAGGCAGATTACAAGGTCAGGAGATTGAGACCATCCTGGCTAACACGGTGAAAACCTGTCTCTACTAAAAATACAAAAATTAGCTGGGCGTGGTGGCGCATGCCTGTAATCCCAGCTACTTGGGAGGCCAAGGCAGGAGAATCACTTGAACTAGGGAGTTGGAGGTTGCAGTGAGCCGAGATCACACTACTTCACTCCAGCCTGGTGACAGAGCAAGACGCCGTCTCAAAAAAAAAGAATGAATGCCATGCTTCACTCATTTGTATCTCCAAGACATGCAAGGTGCCTAGACATAAATAGACATTCAATACATGAATAAATGTCTATTGAATGATGACTTCAGCTACTCTGTGTGTGTGTGTGTGTGTGTGTGTGTGTGTGTGTGTGTGTGTGTGTAGTGGGAACACCCATGCAAAAGCCAAATCTTTGTTTTGTTCTTAAAAGCAATTCCATAATAGCTACTTTCTTGCTATGTACCTTAGCATGCAGTATCAAAGCTTCCTTACTATTATTCCAGCATTGATACACTACACTTTACCTTTTAAGATAATGTTTACTTACTTTGTAAAACCCAGTTACCCACAGTTGAAAACACGGGGATCAGAGACCCAAAGAGGAAAGTACAAATCACCTCTAATTCTCCCTCAGAGGAATGCCCATTTTTAACATATGGGCACATGCAATGATTGAATTATACATAGTGGTACTTTATCATTTTTAATTAACAGAATTATCTTTAATTGCTTCTTTTTGGAGAAGATATTTTAAAAATAGAGAATGGTTTCAGATGTCCTGTAGGTTCTGAAGAAGGATGACACATTTGAGGAGCAAAATACTTTTTCAGTTAGGTTCCTAATTACATCTTTTACTTTACTCATTAAGGCTCTTGTTCAAGCAGCAGAAACTAACTCTCACTATATTAAGCAAAAAGAGGTTTTACAGGAAGACTATGTTGTGTGGTCTTGGGATTGAAGAGAAGCTGAGGAATAGGGCTTATAAGAAGCAAGGATGTGGCAGCTGCAGAAGGTAGGAGGGACCACTCAGTGAGCCTGCCCCGGCTTTTTGCCTTGCTTGCCCCGCTCTTCTTAAGGATGAAAGTACCAGGTGAGAGTGTGTTCGGTTTTGTTTTGCTGGAGGTAGGTTACATAAAATTAGCTGAACTTGGCTATAGACTGACCGTGGGTGGAGAGAGAAAGAGAGGGGTCAGGAATCATTTCCAGGTTTCTGGCTTACTTAAATTGGAAATGGTGCCATTTCCTAAGATTGGGAACAATGACAGCTGACTAGGCTGGCTAAATCCAGGGAGGGGTTAGATGAATGGTTTGATATGGGGCACAATGAATTTGAGGTGCCTTGAGACATCAAAAGATCTTTAGTAGGCAAGTGGATAGGTGGGTTGTGCTGCACATTCTCTGTTTGCCTCTCTGGACCTACTCTCCACCCTCCTCCACCCTGCTCTGGGCCCTGGGAGGCTGACCTGAATCAACAAACTCCCTTTGCCTCTGGCTTCATACTGGGTTGGTTCAGTAGGGAACCCTAGCAGATCACAGAAGGAAAGGGAATGCGGGAGATGTTTATCTATCTGGCTTCCTCCCTGCAGGGTTGCTGTGGGCTGGCTGTATCTCTGAACCACAGGCCATAGCCCTTGTCAGGTGACTTCTCCACCTCTCTTTCTCTCCAGGTTCTGGATGTGCTCTTGCTTGTTCCAGAATACTGCATGACCTTTTATCATGTCCCTGTTTCCTGTCCACTCACTCTAGTTGTTTCAGTCTGAATGTATTGCCCATTTCTGCCAGGGTACTAACGAATACATGGGTACAGAATTCAGAAGAGAAGCTCAGGCTGGCTGGGAAGGCATTTTGAGAATCATCTGTTTATAAATGTCATAGAAGCTGGTGTGAATAATAAATCCTTTGTGAGGGAGCACAGCCGAGAAATGGAGAGGATTAAGGACCAAGGTCTAAGAAATTCTAACTTACCTCTCACTGAAACAGGGCAGTGAGAAGAATGACCTGATGAAAGGGACCTCCAGAGACCCCCTTGAATTACCTGGAGAGAGGATAGGCATGTGTATTGACCATCCCACAATGACATCACACAGTGGGAGAGAGGCAATTCCCTACAAAGAAATTAGAATGATATTAAAAGGGGAGAATGGATGCTGAGTGGCTAGAGTCAACACACACACACATACTCACACGTGCACACATGTAGCATACACACCTACATAATTTTATTAAAATGGGATACACATATCTCTGGTTTGTTAGCAAGGTTAATTCCTCTATGAGTGACAGAAAATCCAAAATAGTAGTGATTTAAATAAGAGAGCAGTTTATTTTTCTGTCAGGTAAATGAAGTTTGGAGGCAGTTCTGGCTGCCATAACACTCCTTGGTGGCAGAGATCGAGGCTCCTCTATCATATGCCATCCTCAACATATGAGTTCTACCTCATGGTTCAGGGTGGCTACTTGTGCTCCAGGCATCTTGTCTGAATTCTGGCCAGCAGGACACTCCCCAGATGTTGCACATAATACTTTAGCTTACATTCCACTGGCCAGAACTTAGACATATAACCATATCTCCTGGTGAGCTACTGAGATATAGCTTTGTTTCAGATGGCTGTGTGCCCAGCTTAAAAGCACGAGTTCTAATATAAAGGAAATAGGAGAGAATGGAAGTTGGGACACTACTAGTGGTCTTTGCCCAAACACATTATTTTGTAATCTGTTTTCTTACTCATACAAACATTTTCTTTTTTTTCTCCCAACTAATTCTGATGACTCCTTGCTGGTCATAGTCAATCTGTAATATTCTTCCATGTGCACTATCTCTCCTAACGCAAAGCACCTAAGAAAAATATCAGATGATATCAAAGATCCAATACACGGCTAACACAGTTCAGGAGGATTCTTTAAGCCAACCTAGCTAATCCACAAATTTTACAACATTAGAGCCAAAAGGACCCATAAAGAACATCTAGTCCAAGGAATGGAGCAGCAACAGATCAAGGCTAGTATTTCAGCAAAGTGCAGCCTAGCTACAAAAGCTTGCCTCTTGCAGCTAGTCCTGACTCTCTGTGATTTAAAAATACTAGAGTATGTTTGATTCATAGGCACATTTTACATCCTGCTTTAGGCAGATATGAATGTGCACATGATACCCCTGGCTACATATCAATTTTTAGACAGGAATAAACTACCTACTGCTTCTTTTTCTAGGAGGCGTATGATTCTGTGGTGAATGGGGCCATAAATTTCTGCAGGAGATGAACATTCCACAGTCGGCACTCATTACCATGTCATTGGACTGCCTTTTCCCTTAACAAATATGATCAGTTTTGTTTATGATGTTGGTAGGAAAGGTAGCCATTGGCTCAGAGAATGTGGCTCATTAAGCCAGAGTAAAGCAACTAAAAAAAATTTTCTTAAGCAGTGTGGAATAGAAACAATCTCAAATTCCAGCCTAGGGTAGGTTGGGAAGGCAGTAGGATAGTAGGATTTTTCTCGTTATGATGGAATGATTTACTTTTTATGTAGGCATTTCACAGTTTAGGAGGTTAACAACTACTCTGAGGCAAATTGTTCTAGAGTTATCAAACTCTGTCCTATGTGCAAGGCAGAGTGTAGCATGGTGAAAGGGGCTTATAATAATAATCATATCCAGCACACAAGATTTTTGGAAAGAAATGAAACTATGAATGACAAATAGTATAATATTATAAACTTTAAACTGTCTACCAATGTTATTTTCATCATCATCTTCTTTGTCTCATGGCTTCAGCATAGATGTTAGAGTTTTATATATATATACATATATATATATTAGTCTGATATAATTATTAGGTCCCAGGGAGCCCGAGGTTATTAGTCCCCAAGAGCTATCTTAGCCAGATAGTCAAAGGGTTGTGCACAGCTCTGTTCAGTGGGAGAATTAGTAAGTCATCATGTAATTCTACCATTTGTGTGGGCAGATAGTTGTTTAACTTGAACCTGGTATCCACAATTAAAGATGCTACTCTGGAACACTTCTCAAAGAACCTAATAATTCTCCAAGATTACAAAATGGTAACAAGAGTTGGATAGTGCAGGTGTTACTTTGGTTCGTGGTAAATCTAACCTCTGTGTCAGACCGTTCATTGGAGATAATGGTTGAATAAATCATGGTGCCAGATTTTCAGTCTCCATGTAATAGCTTGCCACATGTTGGTCTGTTGGCTGATCCATAAAAATACATAGTGCACAAAGTAGCAAGTAGAATTATTTTCCCCTGTATTATGTGGAAAGAGTCATCAATATTTTTTCATGAATAAGTATTTAAACTACTGAATAATAGCTATATTAGTTATGTATTGCTGTGTAATAAATTACCCTTAGAAGTAAAAAAAAGCCCTTAGAGGCTTAAAATAATTCCTATGAATCAGGAATCCAAGCACAGCTCAGTTGAGTGCCTCTGGCTCAAAGTATCTCTCAAGGTTACAATCAAGCTATCAATTGGGGCTGTAGTCTTATCTAACAGCTCAACTGGTAGTGATATTGGGGTCTGCTCTGAAGATCACTCATGTGGTTGTTTGCAGCCCTCAATTCCTTGCCAGTTGGGTTTTTCCATAGGGCTGCCCCATGACATGGCAGCTGACTTTCCATATACCCAGTGATAAGAGAGAAAAAGAGACAGAGAGAGAAAGAGAGAAAAAGAGAGGAGAAGCAGGAGGGGAGAGAAGTCAAATAGAAGCCAGTCTTTTTTATGACTTAATCTCAAAAGTGACATGTTATAATTTTTGCCTTTTTTTTTTTTTTTTTTTTTGAGACAGTGTCTCGCTCTGTCACCCAGGCTGGAGTGCAGTGGCATGTTCTTCGCTCACTATAGCCTCTGCCTCCAGGTTTCAAGCAATTACCCTACTTCAGCCTCTGAGTAGCCATGATAACAGGCACATGCCACCACGCCCGGCTAATTTTTGTATTTTTAGTAGAGAAGGGGTTTCACCATGCCACCTGCTTCGGCCTCCCAAAGTGCTGGGATTACAGGCTTGAGCCACTGCACCCAGCCTCTGCCATATTCTGTTCATTAGAAGTGAGCCAGTAAGTCCAGCCCACACTCAAAGGAGGTATTACAGAAGGGCATGAATATCAGGCAGCAAGGATCATTAGGAGTTATTATAAAGACTTCTTACAACAATGGTATTGGAGTTTTATATTTTGGAAATGATCGTTTGGCAGATGGTCTTGGTTATAATAAATTATTTTGTTTTTACATAGCAGCTAATATCAGATTGTTAACAAAGTGAGACTCTGTGAGTTTAGAAATCTGGTGATAATATCCTAGAAAATGCTTAATATCAGGTCAGGCTTTATGAACTACTTGCAAGTACTGAGCCTATAAAATCTACATACTATTTTCATAGGTTCAATGTATTTCATCTAGTAGACTCTCTTTCAGTGAATTAAATAGTAAACTAATTTCTGCTTCTCCCAATTCTTTAAACTAATGAACAGAAAGTAAATTTTACAGGTGAGAATTGAGTTTATTGTTTATTTGGCAAAATTGGGCTAAGTGTTATACATACTTTCTAAAATGTAAGAGATGTGTGTATGACTTTAATCTCTAGGAGTTTATATCAATTCATAGAAGATATGCTTTGCTAAAACCAACGAATATTATTTTCTTTATGCCTGTAAAGCTTCACTTAATATTTCTTTTATAAATTCACTGGCAATGAATTCTCTCAGCTTTTAATTATCTGATATTCTCTTTGGGTAAATGATTCTAGCTTGAAAGTTTATTCTGTCAGTACTCTAAAGATACTGTTCCAGCCTCTTCCAGCTTACATGATTTCTGATTAGAAGTTTGCTGTCATTCTTATCTTTGTTCTTTGTACATAATGTTCCATAATTTGTCTTGGCATTGTTTTCTGAATGCATGTTTTGCTTGGGGTTTGTGGAGTTTCTGTGAGTTTACAGTTTTCATCAAATTCAGAAAAAATTTGATCATTGTATCATCAAATATCCCCGTATTTTTTCTAACATGTGTAATATAAGCCCCAGTTACACACATGTTAGAATCCCTAATATTGCTCACAGTCACTGATGCTGTGTGTATTTCTTAGTCTTTTTTCTCTCTGTGCTTCATGCATAGTTTTTCTTCCAGTTATAGATAATATTTTCCTGCTTCTTTGCATGCTAATAATTTATGATTGGGGCTGGGCGCGGTGGGTCACACTTGTAATCCCAGCACTTTGGGAGGCTGAGGCGGGTGGATCACAAGGTCAGGAGATCAAGACCATCCTGGCTAACACGGTGAAACCCCGTCTCTACTAAAAAATACAAAAAATTAGCTGGGCGTGATGTCGGGCGCCTGTAGTCCCAGGTACTTGGGAGACTGAGGCAGGAGAATGGCGTGAACTCGGGAGGCGGAGCTTGCAGTGGGCCAAGATCATGCCACTGCACTCCAGCCTGGGTGACAGAGCGAGACTCCATCTCAAAAAAAAAGAAAATTTATGATTGGATATTGAACATTTTTGAAGATCTGATTTTGCTGTATTCCTTTAAATAGTGTTACATTTTCTTCTGGCACACGGTTACTTGGAATCAATTGGATTCTTTCAAATGTTTCTTATAATCTTTGTTAGGGCAGGTCCAGAGCTGTATTCAGTCTAGGATAATTTAGCCCTCCAACTAAGGTGGAATACTTTTGAGGACTCTATCCAATGCCCATGTTGTGCAGAACCTTTCCACTCAGGCTTGTGCAACACAAACCATTCTCAGCCCTGTGTGAGCTCTTGGAATTGTTAGGCCTTCTCATTTCCAGTGGTTCCTTTGCTGGCCTTGGGTAGTTTCCTTTCACACACATAGAGTAGTACTCAGCCAAATACTTGAGCATACTCCTCTGTAGATCTCTGGAGCTTGCTTGTTCTCTTTCAGAAGCTCCCTCTTTTTTGGTAATTTGTCTTAAAAATTCTTCCTGCCTTGGACAATACCTGCTTTGCAACACAGCAAGACTTTTGGGGTCTGTTTGGGTTTCCCCTTTTTGTACTGCAGCCTAGAAACTGCCTCCAGTGAGTAAACTGGTGCAACTGTAGGGCTCCCTTTTTAGTTTTTTTTTTCTCTCAGAGAGCAAGGCCCTGCTGCCTGTTCTCCAATATGTAAAATTGTTTCATTTATTTTGTCCATTTTTTCCTAGTTGTTTAAGGTGAGAGGGTAAATATGATTTCTGTTACTCCATCTTGGCTGGTAGTGGACTTTTTATGATGAAACCAAAATAAATATAGAATTGTACTTTTAAGAACCTTTGATGTGAGAACTTGTATAGCAGAAATACTTAGAAAAGAGAAGATAAAATCAATTAATATGTTGAATGCTTCCTCTCAGATAACCTGAATGCAATAAATTATTGTACAATAAAATATTTTTCAGTAGTACCAAGTGTCCATGTTCTTGCTTCTCCTCATGTTCCAATCTGTGGTTCCAGAGCACAGTATTCACAAAAATTGTATATGGTGGCCAAGGAATATTTTGTAATATTAATTCATATTACTTAAAAAAACTTGTATATATGTAGGCGTGTTGTAACATGAGCAAAGTGGAATATGAATTCTTCACATTGTCAACTAAATGGAAACAGAATGCTAGAACATTGTACCAGTTTGGGTTTTCCAGAATGCACATGGCAAGACAGAGTCAGAACTGCAAGAGATTTCTTTGGGAAATGCTTATGAAAGATAAAGGGAGGAGGGAAGAGGAGTGGGCATGAGAAGCCTTCAGACCACAAGTGTCTGACACTTGTGAATGGAGAGAGGGAAGGAGGGGAATTGGGGTAGGAGGACCCTCAGACTGCAACACATCTCCAAAAAAGTGTTGGCCAGCCCAGCAGTGAGCTTAGGCACAAAGACTGCCAGTAGAAGAGTCCTGTATTGAGCAGAAATGGCTGAGTTCTCTTACCCCTGCCTTGCAGCCTCCAATAGCTCCCTGGGAAGAGTTAAAGCCTCAGCTTGAACACACAGGTAAATCCTAAAGTCTCTGTAGCTCAAGACTGTAGATAGCTGCACACTTCATGGCCATTTTTCTCTTTGAAGGGGGCTCTGAGGGGCCCACTTTCATGGCTTGTAAAAATTGTGAGTAATTTTACTTTTATAAATATATTTAATGAGGTTTCATAATATTTTCAAAAAACTAAATTAAAACATCAAGTTGATTTACATAAGTTTGATTTAAAATTTGGGTAATCATGCTACAACATAGATGAACCTTGAGAACATTATGCTAAATGAAATAAGCCAGTCACAAAAAGACAAATACTGCGTGATTCCACTGATACGAGGCATCTAAAGTAGGCAGACTGTTAGAAATAGGAAGTAGAATGGTGGTTGCCAGGGGCTGGAAGGAGGGGGAAAAGGGTAGTTGTTGTTCAATGGATATAGAGTTTTGGTTTTGCAAGATGAAGAAGTTCCAGGGATCTACTGGACAAGATGCATACAGTTAACACTATTGTATAGTACACTTCAAAATGGTTAAGATGGTAAATTTCACATTATGTTTTTACCACAATAAACATTTTTTGTAATCATTCATTATAATTAGTATTTTCCTTTGAATTTTAATAAAATATTTTGAAACAAGAATAAAGAATAATTTTTACTCTGGCCCTAAGCCACAAATATTAAGGCCTGTGGAGCTTCTGTTTCTCACAGACCTGGACCACCCTGCCCAAATTATAGCAACCTGACCCCAACAGCCTGCTTTTTATGTCCATCTTCTCTCAGAAATCTGATTTTAATAGGCTTGATTCAAAATCATAACTTGTAGGTCAAGCATGGTGGCTCATACCTGTAATCCCAGCACTTTGGGAGGCTGAGGCAGGTGGATCACTTGAGCTAAGGAGTTCAAGACCAGGCTGGGAAACAGGGAGAAGCTGTCTCTACAAAAAATTACAAAAATTAGTTGGGCATGGTGGTGCACACTTATAGTCCCAGCTACTCCAGAGTCTGAGGTGGGAGGATTGCTTGAGCCTAGGGGGTCGAGGCTGTAGTGAGCCATGTTCGTGCCACTGCACTCCAGATTGGGTGACAGAGCAAGACCCTGTCTCAAAAAAAAAAAAAAAGGCAAACCTATAATTTTTGTCCAGATTGATTTAAACAGTGTTAGGACCCTGGCCCCTGCCCCATGCTGGGTGAAATGAGCAGAGGAAGGTGTCAGGGGAAGGAAGAGTGGGTGTAATGAAGGTAGGAAAGTATGTAATGAAGGTATGAAAGCATGAAGGTGTAATAAGGTAGGAAAGTACATCGTACTTAGAGGAAACTGAACAGTAAACTGTAATCAGTCCATAACTGACACATTTAAATTTTTCAATGGTCAAAAAGAGGAAAATCACACAACCGACCTGCTCTTAAGACACAGTTTTAGCTATTACTTGAAGAAGATGTCCAACAGGATAGTGCACATTCAGAAATATTAACTGCAAAACTTCAACTCACTCTCAAGATTTTCATTAACTCAGACCCACCTGGCTCTGTGACACTGTTTTCAGAAGGTTAAATGCTTGGCAGCGGGGTAGGTATTTGGGGAAATTTTAGAATTGCACATATCTGAGCAAATTGATTGTGTCCAGAAAATACTCTTAGTGGGAATACAGTGCTAATGAATACAGAATAACAGTCCCTGCTGGGTAGCCTCCAGATGGCAAAACTTACAAGCTGTTTGGCTTTGGAATAGTCATGTAACCTCTCTGTGCCTTTGGTTCCTCATCCGTAGCAAGGAGGGATACATAGTTCCTGCCTCGTTAAACTACTGTGATGATTCAATGCAATTATGCATGTAAATAAAACACTAGAACAGGTCCTGGCACATACGAATAATTCAATAAATATTATTAATAATTATTGTTTCTTTATGTGGATTTTCTCTTCTTCAGGGCTTGATTATATTCCTAAGCTTAGCAGGCTGCCTTGCGAAATGTGCTCATTATGGGAGTCTTGAGTGGATGAGTCTAAATGTATCACCACTACTGGTGAAAAAAAAATCAGCTCAAAAATCCTCTAATAATGGTGGTGGATCACCCCTGCACCAAAAGACAGAATACAAGTTAGGGTGGATATTCCACTTTAAATCACTGCTGTATATCTACCAAGCAGGCTTTGAAATGATTCTTCTAAAGGGCATAAAAGGAGTTTATTTTTCATGCCTATTCTTGAAATGCTACAGATGCTATGAAAAATAAGAACAAGAAGTGGGAGGCAAAGTTCTTAGATGAATGTGAGATTTAAGATATTACTTCACAAAAACATTGCCCAAGAGTTTTTGGTCTTGTTTTCCTACATTTCATAATTGCGCCCCACAGGTCTCAATTGTGACATCCTGAAGATGGCTGAACGGCTAATGAGAAAAAGCTAATGGTTCTGTCTGGGACTCCAGTGGCCTTGCTTTGGTACTGTTGACCATTCTCCCTGCAAAGGCCAAGAAGCCCTGGGACCAGAAACCCCCATATTTTTGTAGAATTCCAAGTTGGTGATGTCAACTGAAATATGGGAATTCAGGACCTTAAAAAAAAAAATCTTGAAATGATTAAGTTGAACTCTATTTGATCTGTTTAGATTTACCAAGATTCACTCCTGTGGCTCTGACCAACCTTACTATGCATTGGAAGCCACAATCCCTCCCTTTCACTCCCATATGCCAATTCTGAACACTTTTCTTCCTTGAAAGGCAGACCTAGGAGAACAAGGCCCTAGGACATGCAATTCTATTTCTTGCCCGCTTCTTATCTCACCTTTGAGTTCTAATTTAATGTCTGAGGAATCATGTACTTGTTGATCTGGACATTTCAAATGAGCTCCCAGGCTGGAATGACAGCCTGTTAAGCCTTAGGGTAACATCTCCTAAAAGATAGCTAGGAGTCATTTCCATACAAAGGCTCCAAAGACAAAACATACACCTACTTGCCAAAATTCGCACTGTACCTGGGCGTGCCACCTGAAGGCACACAACGACTGCTTTCTTGAGACAGGGGCACAGCTCACAAAATGAACCTCAACATCCCAGGTTCCTTCCGCTGGCTCGTTTCTCAGGGCTTTGAATCTCCTTCTGTTTACAATTTTTATATTACTCTTAGGCTACATGCCTCTGAAAGTGAGGCCCCTGGAGTGAAATATGGTGTGGTGAGACAGGGCAGGGTAGGTAAGGGATAACCTGTGAAGAAGATGATTCCTACTTAAGCTCCTAGAGAGAACCTAGACTATACTTAATAAATACTTTTGGCTACTCTTAAGATGGTTAAGATGTCCAAACTGTCATTTTAACCTTTCCTGCTTTGAAGTTGCAGGAAGAACTTGATGTCACACTGCTCTTATCTTTTTACTTTAATTAAAAGCTTCTCCATCTCACCCCAAATCCTGCCTAAGAATCCAAACATTCCCAGGTAGCAGATCAACTTTGTGATGGCCAATAGGGTTTTTTCAATGATTGCCTGTGGATGTTCAAACTAACATTATGGAATGAGCTGCCCTCAAACAGACTGTGTTGGATTTTCTTTTCTTGCCCTGTGGACATCTTGGGCACATGTCCTCTGTTTCTGGTCTCTTTCAGTTATTAGAACAGTCTTGTTTTCAGGTATTAAAAAGTCTAGTTCAGCTGAAAACTTCACCTCATATCCCCACCCCTACTCTTTGCGGGTCTGACCTGCAGTTGCCCAGAGCAGCAGTGGGGAGGGACATAGGGGTCTATCTTTTCCCTTCCTCACTCCCTGCCTCTGTCTCCTCTAGGATTTGAATGTGGAAGAGGATGGCAGGACAAGAAGCTCCTGCCTTTTAATTTAGCTCTTGCTGTTTATAGTTGTCTCTCAGAGATCAAATGCTCTTTGTGGGCTGGGCATGCTGGCTCACACCTGTAATCTCCGCACTTTGGGAGGCCACAGTGGGAGGATCACTTGGGGCCAGGAATTTGAGACCAGCCTGGGCAACATAGAAAGACATCATCGCTACAAAAAAAAAAAAAAAAAAAATTAGCCAAGCATGGTAGTGTATGCCTGTAGTCCTAGCTACTCTGGAGGCTGAGGTGGGAGATCACTTGAGCTCAGGAGTTTGAGGTTACAGTGAGCCATGATTGTGCCACTGCACTCCAGTCTGGGTGACTGAGCAAGATCCTGTCTCTAAAAACAAACAAACAAAAAAGAAATGCACTTGTTATAGGGAATGTCCAAATGCCAGGCTTTCTTTTCTCTCCTGGGGCACTTCTGAGGACAGCCCTCCCCCCTGCCACCACCCACCAAGGATTTTCTCATTACACTATTTTCTGACCCAGGTACTGTCCCCGTGTCTGATTTCTTATGACTTCCCCTCTGGTCCTATTCCAAAGTCCTCACCTGGGGTCTCCTTGTCCCTGCTGGCATCCTCTTGAGCAGGGTCCTCTGAAGATGGTTCTGGTCTGATGGCCCTCTGTGATGTCAATTTGGTCCATGGAAAGCAAACACCCTTGTCCACCATTGGGAGGAACGCTGCTGGCTCAGCCACAGTTCTCTGTTCTTGCTCTGGCAGCTCCATACAGTCCCTCGGTTCACACCCTTTTGGGCGAGAATCAGGTAACAATCTCTGTGTTCTTCAAACTCGGGGGCACATGTGTCAAGTTTCTTACTTTGGTCTCATGGCAGTCCCTTCACCAGCCTCCTTTTCCCCCTAAAACATTTCATTGTAGGCTGACACCTCCTTCAGTAAAGTCTTCCTTGATCCATTTCCTTCATAGTATTTCTTCACTGAACTATTAATATTTTTATACTTTTCTGTATGTATGCTAGGCTTCAATAAAAATGCTTGTTTAAGCATTTTCAAATTAATCTTGCATTAAGAGTTACCCTTATCTTAGCTTTAAATTGCTTTGCTACAATCTTTGACAAGTTTAGGAACACACATATGTGAAAGGAGCTCCTTTACCTACATGAGGACTTAACTTGGGGTTCTTTCAAAGCAGTGGTAAGCACATAGTTAAATGACTTGGGGGGCTTATTTGCAAACACCATTAACTAAAATAATGAGGCAACTTCTGTGTACCCTAGAGAGTCTAACAGGGCAGTTAGAGGTTTTCAAGGGCTCCAGGCTGCATGTGAAAAAAACCCAGCAGCTAAGAGCTTGTAATTTGACGTGAGAGTAATGAGTATTTGGTTTAGTTTTGTAACTTCAGACTTTTTGAACCAGTTTTTAAAAACAGACATATATGAACTCTCTGTTTTAAATCAAGATGATGAGTCATCTGAACTGAAGAGTAAGCTAAATGACTGAAGAGCACTTTATCATCTCAAATGGAAATATTTGGGGACCCTTTTTCTTAAATACTAAAGACAATGAAAAATGCCATAGTTTTTTTGAATTTTACTTCTCACTAATCGCTGCCTCAGAGATAGTGTCTGTGATAGAAATAAAAACTTGTCTTTGGGAAGATGAGTGTGTATTTCTAGGTATCCTGCTGGTGCCTTAGCAATTGTTCTGTAAACCCAGTAGCGTTGCCCCCCAACCCCCCCAGCTATTCTGGGTACCAATGGTAATACCTATGCCTTGGTTGAAAACTCCCACCATCACCTGGAGAAACTCTTTTATCTCACTGGATGGCCTTGAAAGTCAAGCCACATCCTTGTTGTCTTCTCTGGGTATTTTCTTTTTAAAGTAGGAAGGACAGTTCGGGAAGGTGACCTTCTGATGCAGCTCTTCACAATTTAACATGAGGCATAACAGCTGTGTCCTGTGAAATAAGCAACTTCTCCAAACAAGCAACAGTCCTTATTCATCATTCAGATTTTCAGAGGGAGGTAAAAATCACTACTCAAAGTTAGCAATGGGTTAACCAAATTTGCAGACCACTCATTTTAGCTTATTGTATAACTGTGCGATCTAGAAGGTGGAAAGACACAGTGTAATGGCTTATAGAGGAGATTATAAGAATTAGCTCATAGGTTAAAGATTTTCTGATGAGTTACAAAATGGATTTCACTCACAGGGGCAAACCTCTCTCATAATCCTTGAGACATTGTACAAAAAAAAAAGCACAGTTACTTTATGCACAATAGTTTTGACATTTTATCAGCATGCAATTAAAATCTCTTTGTTTAAAGTTCTGGTTCTAAATTCTTGAACAGATAGAAGCCCAGAATGGACTGTGTTATGCATTTTAGAAAGAAGAAATTAATTTGACAACTCATAGTTTCGTCCTGGGAGGGAGCGAGTAGTGCAGTGCTGCACTCTATGGGCTGCTGCAGAAACATACAGGATGCATTTTGTCTCTCTGCCAAGAAAGTCTTCCCGAGGAAATTTCTTCAATCAATTCTCTGGAATAATCTGGCAGCCTACTCAACACAGATTCTTCTTTCAACAGAAAGAAAAGAGAAATACAATAAATTAAGCAATAGAGGGGAAAAGTAGAAATTAAATATGTTAAAACTCCTCTGGTGGGTGCTATAGACTGAAAGTTTATGTCTTCTGCAAAATTCATATCTTGAAGCCCTAACCCCCAAATGTGATGGTATTAGTGGGTGGGGCCCTTGGGAAGTAATGAGGGTGAAGCCTCATGAATGGGATTAGTGCCCTTATAAGAGGAAGAAGAGACCAGGGCCTTCTCTCTCTCTTCACTATGAGGATGCCGCAAGAAGGCAGCCATCTGTAAGCCCAAAAGAGGGCCCTCACCAGAACCCAAGCAGCTGGCACCTTGACCTTGGACTTCCCAGCTTCCAGAACTGTAAGAAATAAATGTTTGTTGTTTAAGTCACCCAGTCTATGGTATATTGTTATAGTAGCCCCAGTTGACTAAGACAAAGGTGTTTAAGTGAAGTGAAGAAGTGAAGTGAGGAAAAGGAAAACAACAGGAAAAGCAAGTTGCTGTTGCTCACACATTCAAAAACCAACTTGGATTTGCTCAAGCAGAAAAATCCAGGCAATCATAGACAAATGCCCTAACTTGGAGTTTGGGTGTATATTGCAATGGCATGGATATAAAAAGGAAAGCACAATGGTGTGTTTCCTCCATTGGCTTATCCGGTTTCCCATAATGAAAAAGAGTTTCACGAGCCAGTGTTTGCTCTTCATTAGAACACAAAATGAGACAAACAATGGTTCTGTGTGATTAGACTGTCTGCACTTGAAAGCTTGAATGCCAGAGGTTCTTTTGGGATGTGGCATTAATGTGCACTTTAATCTTCTAGGACTTCATCAAATCAGGGAAACATGCAAAATAGGAGAGAAAACACTTAAACATTAAAAAGGCATCAATTCATTTAATTTATTTAGATATATACTGACAATATGGTCTTTAGATATTATCATTGGTATATACATTTGAATTGGCTTTTTCCCCTCCATTTGGGAGCAGTTTTGCTGATACAGTTTTACTTTTTTTCTCAGATTTCACTTGATCAAGAGTATGCCACTGCTGGTTAGATGGGACTGTGATGGATGTCTGATTTTAACAAAATTTGGTCCAAACTAGACTTGTGTCCTGGACCTTGCCTTAGTACCTCCATTCTCTACTAAAGTCATTATAAATTACTCTTAAATGCTAATTTTCTCTCAGTTCCAAAGATTCCTAGACTATAGAAAAGTACTGAAGAAAGGGTCTTAGAAATGTGCTTGCTTGATTTCCTAATTTTAGCATTGAAAATCATGTGTCCTGGATTACAATCTATGGCTCCCCACAACTCAACTATTTCACATTGAGTCTTATTCTCTGGATCTTGTTCACTGAAAATCATTAGGCTTTTCTCTCCTGTAATTATAGCAGTGAGTTGGTAATGAATCAATTAGCAGCCTAAGGATTCCTATCTCATAAAAGATCAGAAAAAGCACTGGAGAAATCTATGAAACCTAGTGTGCAAAGAACGCCAGCTACCTCAGGTTAGTTGACTTCAATTCAATGAGACAAAAATAGCATTGATTATCTACTCCACCAACAGCTGTTTCTTATTTCCAATCTCTCAGTGCCAGAGTTGGGCTTAAATCTGGCCATTATTATAATCTAGCAGAGAAACACTGTCCTTAGGCTTTTTGTGAAATCATTTGGAAGAAAAGATTAATTGGCCACTGAATAAGCATCCTTCCCCCAATTTCACTTTTGGAAGCAGGATTCTTTGTTCTGCAGCAATGGGCCCAATAGTAGCAATAATAAATATACTTTTGCAGCCTTAGGGTATGAACCCAGGACCGATTTAAGCCAGGAAAAGAAGTCTTGTTCCCTTGCCATGGAGAAGGCCTGTGACCTAGTTCTGGCTCATGAAATGTAAGAGCAAGTGTGCCGGAGGAAAGACTTTCCTCCTGATAAAGCAAGAGCTGCATGAGAAGAGTTACATTTGCCCACTCTCATCCCTTCCTGCTTTATGGAGCTGTTATGTGAGGCTGCAGGCAACTTGTAACCATGAGGTGTTAATTCTGTGGATGAGACCCCTGAGAGCTGACCACACCTGGAAGAGCCTAGCTCTGAACTTCTTGTTTCTTAAGGTTTAAGCCTCTGCACTTGAAGGTTCTGTTAGTTAGAGCTGAATGCGTTTCAGCTGCTACAGATGGTCGCCAGTCTGAGTAGGAGGTAACGCTTCTCCACGCTGCTGCCTGGAGGAGTATTAGAATTCGGCCATTCTACCTTCTATTAATTGCTGCCTTCTTGATTGCCACTTCAATTGCACAGTGCCCTAAGAGCCCTAAGGAGTATAGTTCAGTAAAGCCTGGGGGTATGTAAAAGCAGCCTGTATTCACAACTGAAGTTGGCCTTTAAATGTGTGGTTTGAAGGATATCACCATTCTCATCTAGCGCATAAAATACATAAAATAAATTTATTATCTGCTTTCAGTCTGAAATTCTATTTGTGAAGCTTATTCTTAGAGTGTTCAAGATTTGTTTCTTAAATTATGTGTTTTCTTGAATGGAGACCAGCATCCTACACTCTTATCAGCTCTCATGTTAGCTGAGATGGAGAACTAACTGCAAACTGGGGATAAAATGAATAGAATTTTAGGACCTATGAGTTTGTAGAAATCTTTGGGATCATCCAACCTCACATCTTTATTTTGTAGATTTAAAAGAAAAGCCAAAAACTGTGGACCAGAAAGTTTCAATAGTTTACCAGATAATGCTCATAATCCAGGTTTCCAGGCTTCCAGTCCAGGGGATTTTTTTTATCTTGTTGTCACCCCAGATTAAGTGTATGAACAGCACATTTAGAATGCCCGATGGAAGCCTGCTGCCGTTTCTCTACCTGGGTCTGGAGTCTGTGGGCTTGAAACTTTATTTGAATAGTTGGTATACTTTTAGCAATGGAGGTGGGGGTGTGGGGCACGGCATAAAAGGAGGAGCTGATGGACATCGGAGGGAGCAGACACATGGCCACTGGCCTCTGCGTTTTGCTGACGTCTAACCCTGCATTTGCCCTGTATCTATGGGAAAGGGTAGGTGCTTCTCTCACTCTTTCTTACTTGATAGACTACATATATGTTTGTTTTGAATAATTCGTCTATTTAACAAATGTTATAACATGCTACCTTTATGATAGACTCTCATTCTTTAAAAAAGCCTATTTCTGAGGTTTAGAAAATAAATCACTGCTATGTATGTTTATAAATGTTTCAGTTTATCTGGGATCTTCAAATAAAAATGTTTCTTAAAATATTAGGTTAAATATTCCAAAGAGGTTCCCATATTTTGTCAAGCACTCATGGATCTATAAATAAAGGCACGCACTGTTTAAAGAAATTCTGACTTTTTATAAAAAGGCATGAATTTATTGCAATGCCAACAGTAGTCAATCTCTTCTTTAGATATGTAGTTTTAAAATATATTGTTTCAAAATAGCCAGATTCGTAATTGTCTTTGTGATTTGTTTTTGCTTCGACACCTACACAATCCTTCTATTCCAAACAATCTTCAGGTCATAAATCTTGGAATGGTTTCTGTGTTCTCTTGCCCTCTGCTGGCTAAATTGAGACCTTTCTTAAAACATGCCAATCAGACACACCCTGTGGGTCACAGATATACATCCTCCATCCTGCTCGTTTTTGGGTCCATTTGGCAAACGCCTCCTCAACAACTTTTATGCCAGAGATAAAAATCTAGCTTTAGATCCCCTGCTTCTCATCAAGATATCCATGACCTGGTGACTCTAGTTTATAACATCTGTCTGTTCTCAAGCATCTTTTGTATTTACCCCCTGCATCCTATGATTAGCAACTTATTATGTCTTATAGCATTCCTGAATTGTCTCTACTACATAATTAAGTAAATTATAACGCCAGTGAGTAAACATAAGATGTAACAATCTGTCTTGCTTATTAACTGCTTGTTGTTTGTCTTGTTTCCCCAGTGTGACTGTCATCTCTCTAGGCTTTCATTCAACCCCATCAACTGGATCCCAAAGAGCCCTCGGCCATGGAAACTAGGCCCCTACACCTCTCCCAGACCTTCATGGGCTGCTGAAGGGTCCCTGGTGACTGCTGTAACCGTGGCATTCACAGGCATCCCCTAGTCCCTCTGCAGTAGAGGGACATGGGGCAAAGTAGAGCACACATGCTTGGGGAAGTTCAGCTCTTACCCAGTGGGCCATGCAGAAAAGGGTGAAGCAACACATGATCTGAGACCTGTGTTCTCCCCTCTCCTGCGGGGGGTGAACCCCAGCTGACATTCTTGAGGTTCTCCCACTGCTCTCTCCTCTCCGCCATGTAATACTCACAAGATTGGTGTTGTTCTGGGGTAGGCTGTGGAGCAGCTCCTGCTCTTGAATGCCTCCTCCTCCATTTACATCTAAATTGAAATCTTTTTCAATTATTTTGTCTCCCAGTTATTCTGAAGGTACATGTTATTTATTTATTTATTTATTTATTGGCTCTCTTTGTTGAGCTGTACTTTTTTTGTGCAGAGAGAGGGTATATGGAGAGATTTGAATTTGGGTGGCTGGCGTTATTATCATATGGGAAATGGCAGAAGTTCTCTTCTGATGTTTTGCATTGCTTTCTTTTGTCAGTGAGGTAGAAAACAAGACAATCAGCTGAATGAGGATGGGAGAAGGGTGAGGGGAGAAGGTGTGAATGATTATGTGAAGGAGCTGGAGATGGAAGGACAAGGCAGTGTGACACCCTAGCAGCATGAAGGCACCGCTTGCAGTTAGCCGTAGTAAATTTAAAGTAAGACCAGTCAGCATGACCGTGGGATTTTCTCCAGCAACGTTCAGCTGCATCCTGTTGTGGTTTTGCCAAATGAGTACAAAGAAATGTGCTAAGCAGATATGAGAAAAACCTTAAAGCACTCCTGTGAAACACAAAAGTAGAAAGATGTGTCGTATTCTTGGATTAGACAATGAAGCATCATGAGGATGCCAGTTCTCCCAGGTTAATATATACACTTATTGTCATTACATTAAAAGTAACCTTTTTTTTTTTTTTCTGGAGTCAGAGAAGTTGATTCTAAACTACATAAGAAAAATTAACAAGCTGAATATTCAGGAAAACTCCTAAAAAGAGGCACTATAAACAAAAGGAATGAACTGGGTATTTAAAACAGAAAGAAATTTTAAACACGAAAATGACCCTAAAATATGTGAAAAGCTACTCAGTCTAGCTTATATTAAGAAAAAAGTGAATTAAAAGCATTTAAAAATCTTACTGCTCATCTATTTGGTTGGCAAGTTCAAAAAGGTTGCTAATAGACTTTGTTGGTGGGGCTGTGGAAAAGTAGATACTGTCATCTTTATGGTTTAGGCCCTATGGGGAATAATTTGGAATTAACTAATAAAACTACATTTGCATTTACCTGTTGATTGAGCAATTCTACTTTTAAGAATCTCTACAAATTCAAAATGATATGTGAAGAAAGTTATTTATTGAGAGACATTATGTATAGTAGCAAGTGATTATAAACAATCCAAATATCCATCTCCATGTTAATAGATTGGAAGAATCAATATTATTAAAATGTCCATACTACCCAAAGCGATCTACAGATTCAATGCAATCCCCATCAAAATAACGCTGACATTATTCACACAAATAAAAATAAAAAAACAAAAATGTATACAGAACCACGAAAGACACAGAATAGCCCAAGCTACCCTGAACAATAAGAACAAAACCGGAGGCATCTACATTACATGACTTGAAATTACACTGCAGAACTATAGTAACCAAAACAGCATGGTACCGGCATAAAAACAGACACATAGACCAATGGAGCAGAATACAGAACCAAGAAATAAATACATACTCAACAGTGAACTCATTTTCGACAAAGGTGCCAAGAATATACACTGGGGAAAGGATAGTCTCTTTAATAAATGGTGCTGGGAAAACTGGATGTCCATATGCAAAAGAATGAAACTGGACCCCTATCTCTGGGTATATATAAAAATAAAATAAAAATGGATTAAAGACTTAAATCTAAGACCTCAAACTATGAAACTACTAATTGGGATTCAATACTATTCCCATCAAGCTACCCTTGACTTTCTTCACAGAACTAGAAAAAAACTACTTTAAATTTCATATGGAACCAAAAAAGAGCCTGTATAGCCAAGACAATCCTAAGCAAAAAGAACAAAGCTGGAGGCATCATGCTACCTGACTTCAAACTATACTACAAGGCTACAGTAACCAAAACAGCATGGTACTCGTACCAAAAGAGACATATAGACCAATGGAACAAAACAGAGACCTCAGAAATAACACCACAGATCTACAACCATCAGATCTGTGACAAACCTGCCAAAAACAAGAATGGGGAAACGATTCCCTATTTAATAAATGGTGCTGGGAAAACTGGCTAGCCATATGCAGAAAACTGAAACTGGACCCCTTCCTTACACCTTATACAAAAATTAACTCAAGATGGATTAAGGATTTAAATGTAAAACGCAAAACCATAAAAACTCTAGAAGAAAACCTAGACAATACCATTCAGGACATAAGCATGGGCAAAGACTTCATGATGAAAATACCAAAAGCAATTGCAACAAAAGCCAAAATTGACAAATGGGATCTAATTAAACTAAAGAGCTTCTGCAAGCAAAAAAAAAACTATCATCAGAGTGAACAGATAACCTTCAGAATGGGAGAAAAATTTTGCAATCTACCCACTTGACAAAGGTCTAATATCCAGAATCTACAAGAAACTTAAAGAAATTTACAAGAAAAAAACAACCACATCAAAAAGTGGGGAAAGGATATGAATAGACACTTCTCAAAAGACATTTATGCAGCCAACAAACATATGGAAAAAAGCTCATCATCACTGATCATTAGAGAAATACAGATCAAAACCACAATGAGATACAATCTCACGCTAGTCAGAATGGCAATTATTAAAAAGTCAAGAAACAATAGATGCTGGTGATGCTGTGGAGAAATAGGAATGCTTTTATACTATTGGTGGGAATGTAGATTGGTATAACCATCGTGGAGGACAGGGTGGCAATTCGTCAGGGATCTAGAACGAGAAATATCATTTGACCCAGCAATCCCATTACTGGGGTATATACCCAAAAGAATATAAATCATTCTACTATAAAGACACATGCACATGTATGTTTATTGCAACGCTATTTACAATAGCAAAGACATGGAACCAACCCAAATGTCCATCAATGATAGACTGGGTAAAGAAAATGTGGTACGTACATACCATGGAATACTATGCAGCCATAAAAAACAATGAGATCATGTCCTTTGCAGGGACATGGATGAAGTTGGAAGCCATTATCCTCAGCGAACTAACACAGGAACAGAAAACCAAACACCGCATGTTCTCACTTATAAGTGGAAATTGAACAATGAGAACACATGGACACAGGGAGGGAAACAACACACACCAGGGCCTGTTGGGGGGTGGAGGGCAAGGGGAAGGAGAGCATTAGGACAAATACCTATTGCATGTGGGGCTTAAAACCTAGATGATGGGTTGATAGGTGCAGCAAACCACCATGGCACATGTATACCTATGTAACAAACCTGCATGTTCTGCACATGTATTCTGAAACTTAAAGTAAAATAAAAAAAAAAAAATGTGGTACACACACAATGAAGTACTATTCAGCCATAAAAAATGAGATCTTATCATTTGCAACAACATGGATGGAACTGGAGGATATTATGTTAAATGGAATAAGCCAGGCATGGAAGGATAAATTTCACATGTTCTCACTCATTTGTGGGAGCTAAAAATTAAAACAATTGAACTGATGAAGATAAAAAATAGAATAATGGTTATTGGTGGCTAGGAAGGATAGTGGGGGTGGGGAGGAAAATGAGGATGGTTAATGGTTACAAAAATATAGTTAAAATGAATAAGATCTAGTATTTGATAGCACAACAGGGTGACTACAGTCAACAAAAATTTATTGTACATTTAAAAATAACTAAAAGAGTATAATTGGAATATTCCTAACACAAAGAAACGCTTGAAGTATGAACACTCCATTTATCCTGAAGTGATTATTTGACTTTGTATGCCTGTATCAAAATATCTCCCATAACCCCTTAAATATATAAACCTACTATGAATCCATACAAATTGAAAAGAAAAAAAAGAGAGAAAAACAATAACAAATATCCATCAACAGGGGACTTGTTAAATCAATTATGGTGCATCCACAAAATAGAGAACAAAACAGCTATGAAAAAGAAAAGTTATCAGCTGGGTGCAGTGGCTGATGCCTGTAATTCCAACACTTTGGCAGGCTGAGGTGGGTGGATTATTTGAGTCCAGGAGTTTGAGACCAGCCTGGGCAACATGGTGAAGCCTCGTCTATTAGCTCAGCTGGTAGTGCACGCCTGTAGTCCCAGCTATTTGAGTAGGCTGAGGTGGGAGGATCGCTTGAGTCAAGGTTGCAGTAAGCCCTGATTGTGCCACTGCACTCCAGTGTAGGCGACAGAGTGAGACCCTGTCTCAAAAAAAAAAAAAAAAAGCCAAGATTAGGAACAAAAGATTGGATGAATAGATAGATAATATCTATATATCTATATATATATGATATATAGATATATATATAGAATTCTATATTTTGTGTAGAGGCGGTGATATTGCTCTAAATATATTGAGCAATGTAAAGGTTTTACAAATTTAAAAATAATAAAATTAAAAAGGAAAATGAGAGCACACACAGACATTGGAAACAAATGAGCTTAAAATGAATATCAGATGGAGGGACCACATGCCTCTTCTTGTTGATCCTGGACTTGTGAGCTTCCCCAGTAAAGCCTGCTCTTTATACCGCAACCACGGCAGGCTGTGGAATTTGCACAACTTGCTTCAATTGTGTTTACTGTCTATTGTCTGTCTTTTCCCACTGAATAGTCAGCTACACGCAGCAGGGATCTCTGTCTGCTTTGTTCACGGATGTATACATATAGCCTGAACATGTCTGGCACACCATAGGTGTTCAATAAATATTTGTTGAATGAATGAAATTCCTTGTGGGCAAGGAAGCGAAGCCATTCTTTGTGTGTACTTATTTTAATGCCCCAAAGCTAGCACAGGACTAGCAAAGGAATTGCCTGATATGTTTTTATCTGAGCCCAGATGTTTTTAGCAGAACTGCAACTACATGCCTGTCTTCACTGACTTCTATTCATGTCTGGGCAATAGCCCTGGACCCTGCTGTCCTGGCCTCATCTGTAGCTGGCAGTCTCCGGCAGCCACGATATTGCCCAGGCTCGTGCTGTGTTGAAAGTGGCCCAAACTGCCAAAGATTTACTCTCCTCTCCCTTTTAGTGTACTTCCCACTGGGCTGCTTTGTGGATGTTTCAGAGGAGTTTCTCCATTCCTTTCTAGTCGGCTTACAATGATGGGCCTTGATAGTTTGGATTCAGGGAGAAATAAATCTCTTTTTAAAAATGGCTACATACAGATGAAGAAATTTCTTTCAGTAGATCTGGTTTAACAATAAACTGGAGAGATCTGACTATCACTAGGGATAGCATCAACCTCTCCACAGCCCTGTCTTAGCATTTCATTGTTTCCATAATATCCACCAAAAGGCTTTGGTTTAGAGTTCACTTCTTAAAGCATTTAGCCCTAGGAGTAAAACAAATGTGGATTAAATCCTAGCTTGAACAATTTACTAATTCATCATCCTGGGACTCAGTTTCCACAATTTTAGCAACACCTATTTTTCCGAGTTGTTGGAAATACTAGCAAATATGTATGCTACACCCCTTGCACAGTGTCCATTCTTCGATGAAGAATGAGCTATGAATAAAAATAGACCTACTATTCCTACTAAAAATTGTAGGGGAAAAAGATTGGAAGGAAATACATCAAAATGAATAATCATTGCTGTTGGGTGGTGAGATTATTGTGCTTTTATCTTGGTGATTTAAATTTTCCCCAGCTTTTTATATCTTGTAAAATGACTTTGCAGTAGGTTTATAATCAGAAATGTTAATAAAATAATAAATAACCCGTAGTAGTTTAAAATTTTTCAATTATCCTTCCACAATTCTGTCCTGTTCCTCAATAATAACACAAATCTAACTAAATAAAATAAGTTGTGTCAGTTCATTTCATTAGCAACCAGGAGAATTAATATGAGTACACAGACCCAGGGTCTAAAACAAAAAATCAGTCTGCAAACAAATATGAGTAAGAATTTAAACGAGGGGCCTGATCTTCAGCACAAATGTTGAAGTCGGAACTTTCAGGACCTGGTGAACAGAAGGCAAGCCTTGAATAATGTTGGCCAAGAAGAACAATCTCGAGATCAGGAAATGGGCCAATAGTGTGCCCTCTGTGAACCAGAGAGCAGCCTTCATTGTCTGCTGGGAAAGCATCCTCTTCAAAAGGCACTTCTGGAGGGACCTTAGCCATGCCACAGACACTTTCAGGGATGAATGTGGAGAAAGATTCATAGTCAGGTTGAGGGTGCCTCCGCAATGGGATGACTATTGTTTGCATCACCTGAGGGGTGGAAAGTGACCACTGGCTGGGAGAACACAATCTCAGAGATTGGTACCTAAGGGGGAAGGAAATGCAGAGATGGTAGTTTCTGCTCTGTAGGCTGCCCAGCCCCTCCCACCTCCTATTGCTTGCAGGGGCTGTGATCAAGGTTGCAAGAGGATCAGTGGGGACTCAGTCTCCTGCATGAGACTTCTAACAACTTCGCATTTGACAAGGGAGGAAACAGGAAGTAGGGGTCTTAGATGGAAACATGGGAGGGGGGGAATGGTATATTTAAGACTTCAAAGGGCAAGTATTTTTGCCAATTCAGGTTCCCCAGTGACTGAAGATGTTGAAATGCGTTTCCTGTGTTGCTCCTTTTCTGTGTTGACCAGCTCTGTAACTCATGACACCTGCAGTCTGCTGCAGAGCTCTTCATCCTGACAATCAGAACAAACCATTCATCTCACAGTCCTACAGTAGAAAGCTAGGGTCAATTAGTTACCAAAATTGATACTTATTATGGGGAGAATTTATAACAGAATAGATGGCAAGCCATCTTTACAACTCTGGCTATGCCCTTGGATTGCACAGACAAGATTAGGAAATTAATAACATAGTTGTGCTCCATCTATCCTCTAGAAAACACATCTAATTTTTCCCCTTAGCTTCATTTTTATGTTTCCACTTTGTGCAGATCTTTTACTTGCTTTTTCCTCCCTCTCATTTAACTCTTAAAAGAAGAACAGGAGCAATGTTCCCGCAAGAAAGTTAGTACTTTTCCTGCTCAGGGCATCCCCTGATTCAAAGGAGAAAATTTTCAGGTGTTTATAAGAACACCTGACCATTTGGCTGCACCTCAAGAACTGGGATCAGGAGGTCTGAGTCCAGAGAAGGAAAATAACCAGTTGGATCAGTGGGCGAGAGATGGGAGAATAAATAGGGTTGTGACAAAGAGAAGGTCAGCTGTAAATGGGTCACGAGACCAGAGTGGACAGAGTAGGCCCTGGAATGCTTGCTCGGAGGCCTGCCATGAAGGATTTCTGCCTGCTTCCCCACCCTACCCCGGGGGCAGGATGACTCAGCACTTCCTATTGTTGTGAAGGCCAACCCCAGGAGGCCCTACCAAGGCTGACTGCTGTTAAAACCAGACTGCACTCCTTCTGACTCCTGGTTCATTCAAGGTCTACATAGTTAAAGGTTGTTCCAGAGTGATGTGTGTAATTCATCCCAGTATTTGATGTTCCTTTATTACTTATTTTCACTTGAGCCAACAGCCTGAACTGGTCAGGCTTTGGGCTGATGCCAGCTGCTTTATCTGGTAGCACTGTTACATAAAATTAACATTTATTGGTGATCACTAGGTGCCAACATTATGCGAAGAACTTTACGTGGACATCCCATTTAATTCTCAGAAGCTGATCACAAGGTAGGTATTATCTCCATTTGCATATGATAAAACTGAGGCTTAAAGATGTTAAATTGCTCAAAGACTAAGATGCTACTCAAGCCTTTTGAGTTAAGAGTCCATGCTCTTAACCTGGTAAGTGGCGGGTACCTTGGCAAAGATTAGAAATGTTTCTTTGAGATTGAACAAAAACCAGAAGGTGACCATATGCAGAAGAACATGGAGAAAATTAAAAGCAAATAGTGGGTCAGGAAGGTGATGAGGAGGGAAGGATAGAGGGAGGGAAGCATGAGCTCTTGGTAGAAAATCAAAGTAGCTAAAACCTCTGGCCCTTTGTGGCCATGTAGGGTCCCACCTACAGGATTGCTCACCTAACATCTTTTCAAGATCGACATGCTTTGTTATCTCCATTTTTCATATATGTGTCCCATGGATTTATCATGTACATCTGGATTCTTCCAGCCACCAGGGGACAAATGTGAATTCAGTGTGACTGAAGAGGCATCTGCCATACTGTAACTGAAACACAGGTTCAATTGCTCACTGCTTGCAGAGTCCAATTAACAAGAGTGGGATCTGTTATAAAGAAAGTGATTTATTCCAAAGCTTAGCTTATGAGAAGAAATACAGGTTCTTCCCTTTAAGGATACTGCTTTGCTTTGGGGGCAGAAAGCAGGGGCTTTTAAAGGGGGACTTGGCATGAACAGCATGCAGGGGAGGGAGCCAGCAGGTGGGGGTTATTTGACTCACTTATGGTGTCTTATCTACCCCGTGGTCGAGCTGGCACCATTGCAGGCAGAGCTAGGTTGTAAAGTGGACATCGTCTGGAGATACTCTCCAAGTGGCAGAGAGTTCTGTTGCAGGCATACTTTTGGTTGTAAATTGACTGTGCTGTCTTGAGATAATCTGGTGCTCTGGAGCTTCTAAGTCAGCACAGGGTCAGCTTGCTGTGTAGGAAGTGTCTGGTGAAGGGAAGGTAAAGATTATAATAGTATTTCTTTCTTTTTCTTTTCTTTTTTTTTTTGAGACAGAATTTTGCTCTTGTTGTCCAGGCTGGAGTGCAATGGTGCGATCTTGACTCACTGCAACTTCTGCCTCCCAGGTTCAAGCGATTCTCCTGCCTCAGCCTCCCGAGTAGCTGGGACTACAGGCGCCTGCCACCACAGCAGCTAATTTTTGTATTTTTAGTAGAGATGAGGTTTCACCATGTTGGCCAGGTGGCCTCAAACTCCTGACCTCAGGTGATCCACCCGCCTCACCCTCCCAAAGTGCTGGGATTGCAGGCCTGAGCCACCGTGCCAGGTCTGTTTCAAAAAATTTTTAAATTTCCTTCTTGATTTCTTCATTGACCCACTGGTAGTTCAGGAACGTGTTGTTTAATATTCATGTCCTGTATTTTCTGAGGTTCCTCTTGCTTTATTGATTTCTAGTTTTAGTCCATTGTGGTCAGAAAATATATGAGATATGACTTCTACCTTTTTGAATTTATTGATATTTGTCCTGTGGTCTAAGATGTGGTCGATTCTGGAGAATGCTCCATGTACTAATGAAAAGAATATGTATTCTACAGCACTTGGGTGATTGTCAGGTTTTTTTTTTTTTTTTTTTTTTTTTTTGAGATAGCATCTCACTCTGTTGCCCAGGCTGGAGTGCAGTGTTGACATGATTGTAGCTTACTGCAGCCTCAAACTCCTGGGCTCAAGCAATCTTCCTGCCTCAGCCTCCCAAGTAGCTGGGATTATAGGAGTGGCACCATGCCTAGCCAAATGTCAGTTTTTTATCTTTCTCTCCACTGACGTCTTCAAACATACTCAGTGTGATGGTGAATTTTAGGTGCCAACTTGACTGAATTGAGGGAGGTGTAGGTGTCTGGTAAGGCATCATTTCTGGGTTTATTTGTGAGGTTTTCCAGAGATTATTGATTTGGGAGTCAGCGGACTGAATGAGGAAGATCTGCCCTCAATGCAGGTGGGCACCATCCAACGTGGGCTGGGGTCCTAGCTGGCACAAACAGGTAGAAGAAGGGGAGATTCTCTCTCTCTCTCTTCTGGAGCAGGACACTTTTTCTCCTCCTGCCCTTGGACATCCAATTCTAGGTTCTTTGGCTTTTGGACTCTAGAACTTGTAACAGAGGCTTCTCAGGGGCTGTTGGACCTTTGTCCTTGGACTAAGGGTTGCACTGTTGGCTTCCCTGGTTTTAAGGGTTCTGGATTTGGACTGAGCCACACTACCAGCTCTCTGGTTCTCCAGCTGACAGGTGGCCTATTGTGGGACTCCTCTACCTCTGTGATCATATGAGTCAAATCCCCCTAATATATCCCCTTTCATATATCCTATTGGTTCTGTCTCTCTGGAGAACCCTGACTAATACACTCGGGCACTACTCCTTCAAGAAAAACAAAACAAACAAAAACACCACCACCTATTACTCTGTAGTTCTTTCTTGTCATCATCCTATTTTTTCTGTTTACTGTTAAATCTGCATAAATATCTGCACTTTTTCATCTTCACTTGTTCACTGCCCAAAAACTCTTAATCCCATGAAATCTGGCTTTTGCTAAAACATTCTCTTTCTTTCTCATTATGTAGAAACAAAAGACTTTACATCAGGCCACTTGTCTCTGGTATTCCTCTCTCCTTCCTTTCATGAATAAAACTTTCAGCCAGGTGTGGTGGTTCACTCCTGTAATCCCAGCTACTTGGGAGACTGAGGTGGGAGGACACTTGAGCCTGGAGTTCAAGGCTACAGTGAGTTATGATTGCACCACTGCCCTCCAGCATGGGTGACAGGGTGAAACCTGTCCTTAAAAAAATAAAAATAAAAATGAACCTGTCTCATATGTTAGCTGTGGAGGCTCAGCTAGAAACTACATTCCCCAGTCTCCCTTGCAGTTGAGTATGGACATTTGGCCAAAAGTGGGGGCAACTTATGCCTTCCCTTAAGCTGACTACTTGTCCTGTCATTTGTCTTTTGTTCTCACCACTGGTTGGAAGCTTTTAGTCTGTTTTGTGCTGCTATAACGGAATAGCACAGAATGGGTAGTAACTTATAAACATTGGAAGTCTATCTGGCTTATAATTCCAGAGACTGGTAAATCCAAGATTGAGGGGCCGCATCTGGTGAGGGCCTTCTTGCCGCATCACGTAAACCAAAAATACAATTATAAGTCCTGCCAACCATCTGAATGGACCCCTCCTCTTGGCCAAGGGGATTCCAAAGTTAACCTGAAAAATTAGTTCAGGCCATGATGGGAAGTAGGATCCACACATGTCTCATTATGCCCTCATCCTTTTTGTAATTACTGATAGAACAGACTCTTTGAGTCTGATAAGAATTTACAATCTATTTACAATCTATTCTTCCTGAAGCCTGCTACCTGGAGGCATCATCTGCATGATAAAACCTTAGTCTCCATAACCTCTTATTGTAACCCAGTCATTTCTTTCTATTGATAATAACTCTTCCAACCAAATGCCAATCATAAAACCTTTAAATTTACCAATTACCTGGAGGCCCCCACTCTGAGCTGTCAGGCCTTTCTGGACCTAACCAAGGTACATCTTACATGCATTGATTTATGTCTCATGTCTCCCTAAAATGTATAAAACCAAGTTGTACCCCAATCACTTTGGGTACATGTTGTCAGAACCTCCTGAGGCTGTGACACAGGTGTGTCCTTAACCTTGGCAAAATACGCTTTCTAAATTGACCGAGACCTGTCTCAGATACTTTTGGTTTACAATCAAAACATGACAGAAGGCATCACAAGGCAAGAGAATGTACAAGAGTGGGCAAGAGGGGGTTGAATTCACTTTCGTAACAAACTGACTCTCAAGATAATGACATTAATCAATTTATTAGGGCAGAGCCCTCATGACCTAAACATCTCCAATTAGGCCTCACCCCACAATCCTGTTGCATTGGGGATTAAGTTTCCAACACATGAACTTTGGGGGACTCATTCAAACCATAGTAGAAGCAGTTGCTGTTAAGGTGGCAGGGCTAGCATGTTGAGGACAGCAGTGCTCCTCTGCCAGCCCTAAACTGATCACCACTGGATTTTTACATGTGAGAGAATTACATTTACACTACATTTTCATCATTCTATTTTGTGGTCCTTTTGTCTCAGTAGCTTAGCAATTACCCTAATAAACTCCTTTCTTTCATTTTTAAAAAGTAATATGCATTCATTGTAGAAACTTAACTTGATGATAAGTAGAAAAACAACATAAACAATAGCTATTGATCCCTTTTACTGATTATTCTGTCTTCTGTGTTTAATTGCTTTCTTTTCTTTCTCCTACTCACAAGCTTAGACATACCCCAGAACTATCTGTTATCTTTCTATGCTCTATCACAGAGAATAACTCATGTAGTGCTTGATTTCATCATTAATTTGTTCACTCATTCAAAAATATCTAATGAGACCTACATTCTGTGAAGTGCTGCGGATAAAAAAATGCATCAGATGTGGCTCCTATTCCCAAGGAGATCACAGTCTGGAGAGGAGACGGAAAGGCAGCTATAAACAGGTCCTTTTAACACAGGGTGCTGAGTGCCTTGATGGAGCACTGTATGTGGCATTATAGAGGAGGGCACCTCACCAGCTTGATGGGGGCAGAGGGGTGGGTCTCTATGAAGACCCCAGGAAAAGGTGAGCCTGGTAAAGAGAGTTTGGAAGGAGGAGGGATGAGGGAAAAGGCAGATAATTCTCAGCCAAGAGGTCAGTCAGGAACCGAAAACCCGGATATAAAAACTTTCAAGGCATTTGCCAGAAATGCAGTATTGTGCTGACATGTGAGAATTGCAAAGCAAGGGTGTCGAGAGCTGAGCTGACAAAGGGGTGAGATCACACAGGCTTTGCTTATAATGCTGTGGAGGCTTGGGCCTTCTCCTGATGAAGCTTTAATGAAGAGTATTAACCAGAAGTGTGAGATGATCAGATCTACCCATAGATAGAGTATTCTGGGTGGCTGGGTGAAGGATAGGTTTCTAGGAGGTAAACAGGGTGGAAACAGGGAACCAGTCTGGAAAAGCTATTTGCAATGGAGTAGTTAAGAGGCAGTGACAGGTAGATCTAAGGTACTGGAATGAAGCATGAAGAAATAAATGAACTTGAGAAATACCTAGGAAATTAAATGGGCATGGCTTGGTGACTGAAGAGGAAATAAGATGAAGGATGAAAGATGACTCCTGGGGTTCTCACTTGGGTGGCTGGCAAGATGAGGGTGACAGTGTTAGTGGCTTAGCTATCATCTGCTTATGAGGTGGCTTATTGAAGGTAAGGAAGCTTAACCTTCAGACTCCCTTCTTTGCATGAAGCCATTCAAAGGCTCTGGGAATGGCCCTAGCAAATTTTGTATACTTGAATCTGTATTCTTTTTCTTAAACAGAGCCCCTACCCTTTTAAAGCTGGTATTAGCTTCAGACACACAAAACCTGAATCCACCCTGCCCATCCCCTTTCAAGTCTTCTTTCTTATTACTAGTAGATTAATCTTCCTAAAAACAAAACGTTGACATCATGTCAATCCTCTTCTCAAAAGCTATTGTCATCATGACAACAGACTTTATTAACTTGACAGTTTTACTTTGGGGTGGCCCTTTACTGCCTCTAAAATTCATCTCCCTACAAATCTTTCCAGTTCAGAAAAGTAACTTTGACCTGTCTGTCCAAAAGCAGGGAAATAATTTACAAATGTTTGAACTCTTTGGTTCTTAGACCTATCTACCAACTGAGTTGCCTTAGTTGCAATTACTCCGTTGTACTTTCTTGTTCGTCACCCATATTCTTGCTTTGTTTTTATCCCAACTGTGGCTTTTTCTACTTTAAAACACTTGCCTAATCTCAGACCTGGCTATTCAGTTGTGTTTGGCATGTCTTGTACCTACAGAAACCACTGGCATATGCACACATCACTCTGTATCATAGCCGTCGGGCACATCCAGCATGTGATTACATTTTAGAATTCTGTTTTTGGTCACATTAAGTCAAAGGAAATTTGCACTCTAGAATGTTCATTCAGAAGTATAAACCTTTGAACATCAGTTATTCGATAGTTCCAATATCTGGAACACAGCATGCTGTCATCTGCAGTCACAGAGGTGTGCTGGACCATTCTCACATCTGAAAGAAGAGTTGTCTTTGTTGTTCACCACATTGCCACCTGATAAATGGCTTCTAAGGATTTTCCTGCTATCTGAACAGCTGCTACTCTGTGTATGAAAAATCTAATTTTACTTTGTAAGATTTCTTCCCATAATGTCCCGTCTGCTTCAACAGATTCTCACTCAGACACACTAAAATGGGACTCATGATATCAATTTAATATTTTAGCAATCTCAATAAACAAGGCATATTCTTTTTTCTTTCAGGATAAGGCGGGCCTAGCATCTTCCTAAAAAAGAACATACTCTGCAACCTCATGTTACAAAAATTTCAGCTTGGTTAAGTTTTCTATTGATAGTCCTTCAGTTTTTCTTATAAGAGGATAACTCATGAGAAAAGTTGTTATATAAATAAAATATAGAATGTTACTATTAGAAGACACTCCTGAGCCATAGAGCATAGTGCTGATGTTTCAGTCAGATATTTCTCATCTCCCTTCTTCTCAGCTTCTTCCTACTTCTTTATCCTCTCCATGTCTGTTCCATGTTGGCAGATACAAATCAGAGGTATGGTGGGGTTGACAGCACCTGCAGAGCCCTAAGGGCTTCTCTTGGATAAAAGGACTTGGAGCTGCCCACTACCATTCCACAGAGGGAGTTAGGAGCCAAGGAAAGCAAAAAATTGTAATCAGCAACATAGAAAAGATGCAACCTGAGGCAGGTGAAGGATTTGGGAGCCCAATTCTTTTTATGGAAAATGCTGTTTTCTATATCATAATTCCCTTCTGTTATCTCAAGCCTCCTGATTGTTGTGGTACTTTGGGGATTCAGGGATGGGCATGTGTCAATGCCGGGAATACAGCAGATAGGGAAGCCTGGCAACAACCTGGAAGGTAGTTCTGAGATGGCCAGGAGTGGCCTGCTGAAGACTGGAGCAGCAGTCTAGCTCCTAGCTGAGGGGACAAGCAGCAGCCAGGGAAGATATGTGGAACAGGTGAGCATTCCTTGGGGATTTTCAGAAGCACTTAGGAAGGAGAACCTGGTAAAAGTCTAAACTTCCTTTTCATCACAAATGACATGAGCCCTGATTTTTGTTGCCCTGGGAACACTAGAAAATAGAGAAGTCTTTCACATCTGGCCTACCCAAAATAAACCTTCATGAACCCATGTCCAGGAATGGGGCTAATTCTCTGCTTCCGTTCCACACACATGTTCACTCCTAACTACTTTTCATCCCCCTTCTATCTCTGTTCATTTTGGGGTTGACCAAGTGGGTGCCAGACTAAAGGGAGCCAGAAGGATCACTTATTGCAGTTTGCTACTCCGCCAGAAGTGGCCTGGGGTACTCATACAGCCTGGGGCCTGATGTAGAAGATTCTCCCAGCATCGTGTTTCATATAGGTCAGCACCGTGTTCCCCAGCTAATTGATACGGAGGCTCCCCAAAGGCCAGTGAGAGTGGAAGGACCATTCCTCTGAGCTCCTCTGGCTCAAAGTTTTACAAAATTACTCCTTGAGATGAACGGAACTTAATAATTTATTTCTTTCCTTTCTTCTTCTTTCTTGACTCATCCTTCTCCTCCCCTCCCTCCCATCTTCTTTTCTTCATGTGTCCTTGATCCTAAAACATTTTCTGCTTATTATTTTTCAAGCTGTATTGCTGTTACTACCAGTATCCTGTGTATCCTGTTGTGGCCAGAAAGCTACTTACACCATTAGTGCTTTATAGGGCACTAAGGGAGCTAAGGAATCTTAAGGCTAGACTAGGAGGTTTCTGTCTTGCTCTTTTGGCTAGAAATTATTATACGAAGACATATACTATTGTTTTAACTATATGTCATATTATATACATTGAATTAAGATTGATTGGTCTCATTATATAAATATGTGGTAACAAAATTCAAATTTGATAATTCAGCATAACAGTCCAGGACTTTTTCCTCTTGAGAAACAGGACTCTACTACTACCTATGGAGTCTACTCTCTTATCTATGTTGGAGAACACAAATGACATGCATCAGTTTGGAATATTTTAGGTGAAATCACCTAGAAGCCAGGTTCTGGATGAGGTGTGGTGTGATCATTTATCTTTAGACTCACAGCTGCAGTTCACCCTCCCACCACCTATTCCTCATATCTATGCAGTCCTCCTTCCCATCCTATTGCAATACTGGGAGGGAAATATCCAGGGCAGTAGGAAACTCCCTTGTCCTAACCTCCATAATCTGTTTCTCTACTATCTGCATTGATGACCAAAGGTCATAGGGGTTACTCTCTCTGCCTAAATGAATGGAAGCAGAAATGTCACAGTTATGAAAGTAGTATTTGAATTAAAGAAAGGGGCTACCAAGTATTCTGTCTATTCATTACGATCTTTTTGGAATCTCCTTTATATGGAAACTCCAGTCATCTGAGGCCTCAATTCTTAGAAAGCAAGCATCTCCACATTCTGTCCTTGACATAGATGTACTTGTTCATAAATATTTTGTCCATTTTGGCGTCATCTACATCCTATGTGCTCAATACATATTTACTAGACAAACAAGCGATTCTTGCTGCCTTTAATAGTGTTGTGTTGGCGGTATGAACACAATTTAATACTAGAAGATATTAGTCATCAGGCCAGCCATTTAGCCACATCCTCTTATTGCCTACTCCTATAATTACATGATAAATACGGGAGCATGAATGCCCAAGGACTTTACATATCCTATTTTCTTATATTCATTTGTTTTGAGCATCAAAAATCAGTTATTGTGGCCTACTGTGTACTGGGCATTGTAACTGTAAGTGGTACAGAGTGTACAGTTTTTAGAATTCTCACAATAGTGTGGTAAGAAATTATCTTAATTTTTCATTCATTTATTGGTTCATTCAACAACCATGTATCAGGATCTGTGTTAGATGCTAAGGAGACAACAGTGAACACCACAGACAAGATCTTGACCTTCATGGCACTTAGAGCTGAGACTTAAAGAAGTAACTTGTAGTTAGAGACATATCAAGTGACTAAGCCAGGATTTGAATCTGATTCCAAAATTTATGCTGTCTCTGAAAAATACTGAAAATCAGTTACAAAGAACCAGCTAAGCGCCAATCCTTTACAACTTGGCTCATTTTTAAACCTTTGAACCAATTCCATGTATTAAGTATGACTATCCCCATTTTACAAATGAGGAAATGGGACTCCCAGAGATTAAATAACTTGCCCAAGATCACCAAGCTAGTAGACGGCAGGGCTTAGATCTGGACACACATCAGCCTGGCTTCAGAGCCCATGCTGCTTCCATGTGGTCACACTGCTGGCCAATGGCATAATGAAGAGAAAAGTCCAAAGGCCAAGTACTGTAGGGGTTTATGGTTCAGCAGGTGAGAAAAGTAAAATACACTTACAGTGCAAAGCAGAATATAAGGTCACAAGAGTGTAAGCAAACTGCTTTGGGGTTGAAGAGGGATTATTTTAGTCTAAGGAGTCTTTGAAAACAGAGTGAAAACACAATATAAATAGAAATTAGGATTATTTCACTTCCTTAATCTTTTTTTCCCAATGAATATATTCATTATATACAATTTATTGAGTGTCAGAATAGATATGGCACTGTAAGACATTTCAATTTCAGAGATATTAAACTGTTAAAACATGTGGATCATAGAATCAACTGTAACCTCCCAGTGGGTTCTCCTTGCCTGCCACCCAGACAGAGCCAATTTATCAAGACAGGGGAATTGGAATAGAGAAAAAGTTGAATTCATACAGAGCCAGCTGTACAGGAGACTGGAGTTTTATTATTACTCAAATCAGTCTCCCCAAAAACTCAGGGATCAGGGTTTTTAAGGACAATTTGGTGAGTAGTGGGTTGGAAAGGGGGGTGTGCTGATTGGTGGGGTCACAGATGAAATCATAGGAAGTTGAAGCTGTCCTCTTGTGCTGAATCAGTTCCTGGGTGGGGCCGGAAGACCAGATGAGTCAGTTTATCCATCTGGGTGGTGCCAGCTGATCCACTGAGTACAGGGTCTGCAAAATACCTCAAGCACTGCTTTTAGGTTTTACAACAGTGTTGTTATCTCCAGGAGCAATTTGGGGAGGTTCAGAATCTTGTAGCCTGCAGCTGCATACTCCTAAACCACAGTTTCTAATCTTGTGGCTAATTTGTTAATCCTGCAAGGGCAATCTAGTCCCCAGGCAGAAAGGGGGTTTGTTTCAGGAAAGGGCTGTTATCATCTTTTGTTTCAAAGTTAAACTGTAAACTAAGTTCCTCCCAAAGTTAGTTCTGCCTACACCCAGGAATTAACAAGGACAGCTTGGAGGTTAGAAGCAAGATGGAGTCAGTTAGGTCAGATCTTTAACTGTCATAATTTTCTCAGTTATAATTTTTGTAAGGGCAGTTTCACAACTAAATATAGTTTCTTTTTTTTGAGACAGAGTCTCGCTTGGCCACCCAGGCTGGAGTGCAGTGGCGTGATCTTGGCTCACTGCAACATCCACTTCCCAGCTCAAGCTATCCTCCCACTTCAGCCTCCCGAGTAGCTGGGACCACGGGTGTGAGCCACCACGCCCAGCTAATTTTTGTATTTTTTTTTTAGAGACAGGGTTTCGCCATGTTGCCCAGGCTGGTCTCGAACTCCTGAGCTCAAAGTGATTAGCCTGCTTTGGCGTCCCAAAGTGCTAGGATTACAGATGTGAGCTACTGTGCCTGACTGTCTTATTTTTTAATTGATGAGCATGTCTCGCTGTCTGTTCGAGGTATTTTAATTAGTAAAAATATTGAAGAGTCATAGTCTATTCTCATTTTCATTGAGGTCCCCGTGGGGCTGCTGTGTATAGTTGTTTATTTTGTGCACTGAACATAGGTACCAAGCTGACAGCATGAAAAGAGTTTGAAACCAAGCCTATATACTAAACAATGCTTCTCACTGCAGGACTGACTCATTCCCACCAAAAGGAGGGCATTTAGGAGCCTTCTTAAAATCTGTATGAATTGGAAAGATTTTTTTATGGGCTAGCAATGGCCTTGGATCCCACAGCAGGAATGATGATAATGGTGCCACAACAGCCAGGGTTATATACTGTACTTAATATAACACATTTTTAATATGTCTACTATATACTTTAAAAACTGTAGAAGTTTATTAAACTCTAAATTAAAGATTAACTTAGCAATTAAGTAATTACATCATTGTAAAATTTGTTAATGAAAATTTTTATCAATTCCATGTTATTACATAAAGACAAATTATAATATGGGATAAAATTAAATAACTTTAACTTTCAACTACACAATATTTTTGCATATAACTTCAGGGGTTTCAAAGACCATCTAAATCTCATTTTGTGGGATGTTTAGACCTCAGATTATACTAATATCACACTCATACTATTGTACAGAATGATTCAAAAAGAATTGAACACATACAAATATTAATATAAACATGATCACAACCTAACACTTTCCATAGACATTGAAAAGGTCACTCACAGTTCGGCTCATACATGATTCTGAATTACCTGGTTACTGACAAATACATTTTGGAAGTGTTCAGTTATTTTTTTGATCACCCTATATCATTTAAAAACTTCTGAGAGGTTTCAAATGCCAACTTGGCACTCCTAGCCTTGGATGCTATTGTGCTATGACTAAATATTATGGCTCATGATGCAAGATGCCTTTTATAGGTTGGATTAATGGTGAACAGAGTAATACTTTATTGGACGGCAATAATTTTACTTTAGATTTCAATAAGTGATGGCGGTATTACCTCTCCACTGCAACACTCCTTCAAAATCAGATCAACACATAACCACCCGCGGACAGAACCAAAGCATCTCTGAAAGCTTCAGAGTTGTCATAGTGACCATCAAATTGTGAGCCACTCCAGGGCTTATTCTCATAGAGAGTGAAGATTCCCAGGACAATGAGTCATTATTAAAGCAGAGAGAACCTCTAAATGGTTCCCTTATTAGATCATTAAGTGTTTGACTGCAAAACATGGATCTGACAATGTGGGTATCATCATCAGCCAGGGGCTGTCTTCAATTTCACAGACTATGTCATGAAACTGTCATGTTAAACATTTATTTTTCTAGCTGAATGTCATCTTTAAGGGATATTATTTCACTGGAGAATTTGCTGAGAGGAGACTAACTTGGATTTTATCAGTCCAAAACTGAGCCAGAGGAATCTCCCACTGGTGTGTGTGTGTGTGTGTGTGTGCGCGCTTGTAAAAAATGCCACATGCTCTGACTGCAACCCTATACATGAGCTCCATCAGCCAGTATAAATTCAAGTTGACCTTAACAGAAATATATTTATCTGGTCAGGTTTTAATTGGCTCTTACTAAAATGAACATTCAACATTCATACTTCAATATATCATTAATTTTGAAATATTTTATATGCCTATTACTCTATCAATATTTTTCTTTTTTCTTTCTTTTTGTTTTTGTTTTTGTTTTTTGAACAGAGTCTTGCTCTGTTGCCCAGGCTGGAGTGCAATGGCATGATCTCAGCTCACTGCAACCTCTGCCTCCTGGGTTCAAGTGATTCTCTTGCCTCAGCCTCTTGAGTAGCTGGGATTACAGGCATGTGCCACCACGTCTGGCTAATTTTTGTATTTTTAGTAGGGATGGGATTTCACCATGTTGGCCAGGCTGGTCTCAAACTCCTGACCTCAGGTATCTGCCCACCTTGGCCTCCCAAAGTGCTAGGATTACAGGCGTGAGCCACCGTGCCGGGCCGAATATTTTTCTTCTTAAAGAAAAAGAATTTCAAATAATGTTGACTGATTAAAGCAGATACTTTTCCTTAAAATTTTCCTTTTTTAAAAATGAAAATATTTGTTCAAGGAACACGTTTTAACTATGAATGAAAGCTGAATGCAACAAATGCAAAATGAGATCACCAAGACACATGCCAAGTATTTTGCTTCATTGAACACCCAGAGCAGCAGTGATGAAAATGAATGTAGGGGGATTACGGATACTCACTATCAATGATTAAATGGGTGGCAGTTTTTCTTGGCCTATACAATGACGATCCATAAATATTACTGACGTTTTATTAATTCAACAAATATTTGTTGAGCGCCTGTCTGTGCCAATCATGGGGCTGGGTGGTTGAGATACAAAGATGAATAAAGCAGAACCTCTGTGTGCTATGTTCTGTCCCAGTGCTTCATAAAAGGGGCTAATGGTGTGAAGGAGGAGGAGGGATCAGTTCTAGCTATAGGGTGGCCACAAAATCAGGCAATGCAAATACATTATTTCACTGTGTATTATAGTATAAAACCAACAAACCATTTATCATGTATGTGCCTATGTTTCTAGACTTGCTGGCCACCTATAAAAGGGTCAGGAAAGATTTTAAAGGAAAAGATACTCGATTAAGGTCTTATATATCAAAAAATGTTCACCAAGTTTGGGGAAGGGGCCTGGAAGGACATTCCTGGTTGAATGAAATGTCCAGGGAGCTGCAAGCAATCTTGCTTAGAGTATAGGAGATTAAGCTGAATAGGTGCATAAATCAGGCTAAGGCGAACAGTTTTTTTTTGAGACAGGGTCTCTCTCAACCTCTAGAGCCCACCAAACAATCCTCTCACCACAGCCTCCCAAGTAGTTGGGACAACAGGTGTGTGACCCAGCTAATGCCCAGCTAATTTTTTAATGTTTATGTAGAAATGGAGTCTCACTATGTTGCCCAGGCTGAAAAAGTGTGAATCTTATTCCGCAGGCAATCAAGAGCCAGTGAGGAGTTATAAGCCAAGCAGTAACCTGATGATTCAATAAAAAAATATGTATGGAGTGTCTCCTACTTTTCAGGCCAGTGCTAGGTGCTGCGTTACAAAGATGAATTAAATACAAGGAACTCAAAGCCTAGTAAAGAGAAATATAAACAAGTTAGTGCAGTGAAAGTCATAGATTTTCTACAATAATGATGATGATGATAGCTTATTGGGTGTATATCAATACCATGTGCCAGGCATGCGCTAAGTGCCAGCATGTATTATCTTACTTAATTAACCCATCGACCCCAAGAAGTACTACTGATTAGTGCTATTTTATAGAAGAGGAAAGTGAGGAACAGAGATTTGGTAACTAGCAGCTGGTAAGTGGTAAAGCCAGGGTTCAAATCCTAATGCTCTGACTTCAGAAAATGTACCTTTTAATCACTAAGGGCTATGCTACTTCCCCATAATGGAAATCCCTCCAGAGCACTAGGGGCCACACTAGATAAGGCAATCCATTCTACAGAGATGAACGTGGGGGCTGGAAAGTCTTCATGGAGATGGTAATGGGATTATGGATGGGATAAGGAAGATCATTCTGATAGCTTAGGGCAAAACTAGAGGTGGGACAGTGAACTAAGAGGCTAAGTAATACTTGGTAGTTTCAGTAGGAAGGAGAGGAAAGGACAGGGTCTAGACATATTTTAGATGTGAAATGGTTTAGCATGCTGAATGAGGTTAGGTTTCTGGTTTGCATATTGAGATGGATAGTAGAGCCATTAACCATGATGCATAATGCCAAAGAAGAAACAGGTAAGAGTGGGGTAGGGGTAGAGTGGATACATTTTTCATTTGCTAAATATGACCAGTCTGTGGGATAGTAAATGAAGACAGTGATTAGATACGGGGTTCTGGAGTTTGGGATAAATATCAAAGCTAGGGATTTTATTGAATGTCATCTTAGAAGAGCTTCAAAAGAATACATTACTTAATTGCTTGTATCTCTCTAAGTGTCAAATCATAACTACCGATTTCATAAAAAAATGGGGCCAAATTTTTGGGTAAAAAAGGAATAATAGCACAAGAAAGAAAATAGTGAAGCTGGCAAAGTGTACTACCTCATTTAAAAGCAAACGTGTAGGCAGGTTTTCTAGCTTATAGGGCTATGAAAATGGCACTGAAGCACTGTGCATACCTTTGAGGAGAAAAATACAGGGGGTGAGGACAGGTAGATCAAAGTAAAGAGGCAGAGTTTGAGAGAACAAGGGTAGGGAAAGAATATTCCTGAATGTTGCCTTAAGCACATTAAGTGCTATAAGTATAAATGTTGTTGGTTCACTTCCTATTTTGAGAGTTCCTTGATCAGCCTAGGGTTTCCAAAAATTTATCATAAGAAACAGAACCTGGAGACAAAGGCAAATTTGTTTGAATGGATGCGTGAGTAGAAATAACTTGAGACTAGAAGATACCTCCTTCGCCAAAAAAGACCAGGCTATGGAAATCAAGCCAACAAATAAACAACCTTCAATCTATATATGTAGAGTCAAATTAACCCTATTATCATGTGGGTGGAGTCTGTTTCATTCCCTTAGTTTTTGGAATATAGCAAAGGTACCATTACTCACCCATCATGGCAAAACTTGTTTAGAAGGAAAACTACCATTCATGAATCATTGACCTAAGCATAATAAAAGTTAGCCACCTGGGATACCGTTGACAGAAAAATGGATTCCTCCCGGTGAAAGATGTTTCGGTTAAAAAAAGTTCTGATGCCAATTAATAACAACAACAACAAGAACAGTAACAAACAACCCTATTAAGGACCATTAAGGGAAATGAAAACTCTTAATTCAGAAGCCAAAGATGGGTAAAGAACAAGAGAGTGAAAAAAGCCCCAAAAGCAGTCATACACAATAATAGTGGGCATAGAAGGAAGGAAATTCTCCAAACACAGATTTAACAGGGTGTCCTTGGACAGAATTCTGTGGAGGCGGAATGAAGTGGGCAGGGCCCTATGTTCGTACATTGTATGTACAAAACAGCAGGTGATAAGAGTGAGGATTTCAAAGACATTTTCTTTCTTGGAACATATGGCACTTTTAAGGGAAGTAGGGGGATAGTTGGGGGATTATTTTTCCTTATTTCTGAATGCATATAAGACTGTTAGAAATTGCCAAATGGTATCATCATTTTAAAGAGATTGTTAGATGTAACAGTATCAGTTGAGATGCTTTCAGCCCCAAGCCACAGAAATCTCAAGTTTAAATTTTTTTAAACATTAAAAGCATTTATTATAATCACATAAGTGGTCTAGGGGTAGGGGATGGTAGGTGGTGCCTGTTGGTTAATTCAGTGACTCAAAAACCTCATCTATGTTCTTTAACCCTTCTCTTTTGCTATTCTTGGTGTTAGCTTTGTTTGCCTTTATGCTCACAAATGACAACATCCAGAAAAAGACAAGACCATCTGTTCATTTGTATTTCTCTTGGGAAGGAGAAATCTTTCCCTCAAGCCCTCAACTCTTACACCTCACTGGCTAGAGCTGTGTTCTGTGCCCAAGAATAAACCATTTATAAGAGGAATCAATTATAAGAGGAATCAATTATAAGAGGAATCAATTATGACCCAACCCCTGGAGCTGGGGTCCAGCCTTCCCCTGAAGCACATGGCCCCTCGAAGGAGGTTGGATATCTGAACAAAACTGGGGTTCTGAGAATAAGCAAGAGAGTAAGATGGATCTGTGGCAGAAAATCAATGATGTCTGCAACAAATTAATTTCAAAAACCTTTTTTTTTTTTTTTGAGATGGAGTCTTGCTCTGTCACCTAGGCTGGAGTGCAGTGGTGCAATCTCGGCTCACTGCAACCTCTGCCTCCTGGGTTCAAGAAATTCTCCTGCCTCAGCCTCCAGAGTAGCTGGGACTACAGGCGTTCGCCACCATGCCAAGCTACTTTTGTATTTTTAGTAGAGATGGGGTTTCCCAATGTTGGCTAGGCTAGTCTCGAACTCCTGACCTCAAGTGATCTGTCTGCCTTGGCCTCCCAAAATGCTGGGATTACAGGTGTGAGCCATGGCACTCGGTCACAAAAGCCTTTCTTGAATGGAATGAAAATATTTACTAAATGTGTCTTATTTATATAAGGCTGATAAATCTTTTAGCAGTCTCAGCAGTTTGATAAATGGTTAGTTTTCTCTCTTGATTTTAATAAAACAATTAACATAATTATAATTTTAAGACTATTTTAAATAAATATTTCAATGTGATAAGCCTGGTACGGTCAATTCAGTTTGGCATAGGTTTTTAAAGTGTCTGTTCAGAATTCTTTTGGCTGGATTGGTTCACAATAAATATCAGTAATGATGAATGAAATTTGGCAGTTCACTCATTCTCCATAATTTAGAAAGGTGCTAACATGCCTCCAAAGTGTTGGAGAATCTGTTCCTACTTCCTACTGCCTTTCATTTGAGTGTAAAAGATAAGCTTTTAAAGTCCTACTTGCAAATGCCTGGACAGTTTCCTGGAACTCCAAGAGACACTAATCAAAAAAACAGAGGAGTGCTAAGGAGAAACTGTAAACTATCCTAGCTCGCAAGAAATAAAAACTGACTGGACCTAACTTAAGCATAAGAAACAGTTTATTTTAAAAGTTCAGGCTGGGCGCAATGGCTCACCCCTGTAATCTTAGTACTTTGGGAGGCCAAGGTGGGTGGACTGGGTGAGTCCAGGAGTTCCAGACCAGCCTTGGAAACATGGCAAAACCCCGTCTCTACAAAAAATACAAAAATTAGGCCAGGCAGGGTGGCTCACATCTGTAATCCCAACACTTTGGGAGGCTGAGGCGGGTGGATCACGAGGTCAAGAGACTTGAGACCATCCTGGCCAACATGGTGAAACCCTGTCTTTACAAAAAACACAAAAATTAGCTGGGCATTTGTGGTGCACGCCTGTAATCCCAGCTACTTGGAAGGCTGAGGCAGGAGAACTGCTTGAACCTGGGAGATGGAGGTTGCAGTGAGCCAAGACCATGCCACTGCACTCCAGCCTGGGCGATAGAGTGAGATCCTGTCTCAAAAAAAACAAAAACAAAAACAAAAACAAAAATTAGCCGGGCATGGTGGTGCACACCTCTAGTCCCAGCGGCTTTGGAGGCTGTGGTGGGAGGGTTACCTGACCTCAGTGAGCTGTGATCGCACCACTACACTCCAGTCTGGGTGACAGGCAAGACACCAACTCAAAAAAAAAAAAAAAAAAAAAAAGTTCAGGGTGTTCTGGAAGCCTAAGGCGGGAATTCAATTGAGTCTCTGGTAGTTCTGCCTACCTGGAAGTGGAAGCTCATGACGAAATGGGAAGGTCCATTTCTTGTCTCTGCTTCTCTCTACAGTCCTGTTTCATTCTCTCCTCTCTGAAAACTGTCTTTCTTGTTTTTTCTTGTCTGTGGTGGGCAGATGATAGCTACTTTTTATTCTCTGCTCAGAAGACAGTCCAGACTCTTTGAGTGTCTCTCAGTTCTAATTCTGAATTCCAAGGAGAGAGAATCTGATTTACAAATGATGCTGAGCTCTCGTGCTAGACTAGGAACTTTATGAGGCCAAATACTTATTTTCAGGCATCCTTTTGTCTCATGCTCTAGAACATGCTTAGTATATAATGGACACCTGAGGAATGTTTGTTGAAGGAACTGAGACTTTTCCAAAAATGATGACTATCCAGTGTTGGAACCAGTGGCCCTAAAGAGTTGTGTGATTCCTAGCACTCGCAGAATTTAAGAAAAAAATGGATAAATATCTGCTTACTAATATTAATGGCTAACACGTACTGTTTCATATATTCCTCATTCATATGGCTTAGATTAAGGAACTTGCCCACAGTCACCAAACTAGTAAGTGGTTGATAAGGCATTTTGACTCTAGTTCTGTCTGTCTGGATCTAAAACTCGATGACCCTCCAGCACAGTATATGGCCTCCAATAAGATTTTTAGGAGCAATGCTGGAGGCCTGGTTGACTCAGTCTAGTCTTGTCCTTATAAGTCTGATCTGGGGCTTAGTAAATTTCTCCTCTTAACCACTTTATCAGCTCCCAGCCAAAAGATCTTCCCTTGCTCACTGATGTCTAAAATTCCATCTTTAGCAGAGTCACTTCTTTCTTTGGTTTAATATAAGGAGTATCTCATCATTATAGAGTACGTGGCAGGTTACAAAGACCTTTACATAATGATGTCATTTTTATGACAATCCAGTGACATCAACAGGGCAGAGATTATTGACTCCCATTTCTGAGATAAGGAAATGGAGGTTCACTGCGGCTAGGTGACTTGCTCCAGAAGAGATGACTGAACTCTCCAGGGAGCCTATGGACTCACTGCTTAGGGGTAGAGAGGAGGAACCTCCTTGGTCATGTCCCTGGGGGTGGGCAGTGAAAGCTGATCCATCATGAGAGAAGCAAGAGTCACTTCCAAATGGGCTGAAAGGGACGGACAGCCACGGGCCACCTGGTACTGAGTTCTGTTGCTGGACTAGGGACTTTATGAGGACAAACACTGTTTTCAGTCATCTTTTTGTTCTCATGCTCTAGAACATGCTTGGTATATAGTGGACACCTGAGGAATATTTGTTGAAGGAATTGAGACTTTTCAAAAAATGACAAATATCCACTGTTGGAACGAGCTGCCCTGAAGAGTTGTGTGAGTTCTAGCACTGTCAGAGTTTAAGAAAAAATGATAAATATCTGTTTACTAATATTAATGGCTAACATTAATTGTTTACTATGTGCTGAGTACTGAGCTAAGTACTTTACCTGTATTGTTTCATGTATTCCTCATTCCAGCCACATGAAATAGTTTCCGTCATTAATCACATTGAAACCAAGGCATGGAAGAGTGAAGTTACTTGCTCAAGAATCCATTGCAAATAGTATGGCCAGGAGTTGAACCCTGGAATACTGAGTTAGAGCCTTGGATCTTAATCATGTTGTCAATGGTTTCCTAGGTGAGGCAGGAGTCTGAAGTAAGTTACCCCTTAAGAAATTTTCAACTATTTAAGATTCTCTGGTTGTTGGCCGTAAGATTAGTACTACCACACGGAGAAAGCTGGGAACAAGAACTGGTTGTAGACCGGGTGTGGTGGTTCATGCCTGTAATCCCAGCACTTTGGGAGGCTGAGCTGGGAGGATTGCTTGAGCCCAGGAATTCAAGACCAGCCTAGGCAACACAGCAAGACCCCATTTCTACAAAAATAAATAAGTAAATTAGCTGGGATACATGCATCTGCCTCCCAGCTACTCAGGAGGCTGAGATGGGAGGATTGCTTGAGCCCAGGAGGTCAAGGCTGCAGTGGGCTGTGATGGCACCACTGTACTCCAGCCTGGATGACAGAGGGAGACCCATCTCAAAAAAAGCTCCCCAAAAACGGCCGAGTGTGGTGGCTCATGCCTGTAATCCTAGCACTTTGGGAGGTTGAGGTATGTGGACCACTTGTCAGGAGTTTGAGACCAGCCTGGCCAACATGATGAACCCCGTCTTTACTAAAAATACATAAATTAGCCGGGCATGGTGGTGAACGCCTGTAATCCCTCAGGAGGCTTTGGCAGGAGAATTGCTTGAACCGGGGAGGTGGAGGTTGCAGTGAACCGAGATTGCACCATGGCACTCTAGCCTGGGTGACAAGAGTGAAACTCTGTCTCAAAAAAAAAACAAAAAAAAAAACCGAAAAAACAAACACCATCCCCCACCAAAAAAACAAAAACAAAAACAAAAAAACAAAACTAGTTATAGAATGTAGAGAGGTTGGTAAAGAACAAGTTGATTTTGGTTATGTTTGGTATGAAGAGTCAGGATATCCAAATGGAAAAGTCCAATGATATTCTTTATGTTCAACAAAAAGATAATTCCTACTTATGCTGTTGCCATAAAAAGTTCTTCCAACACAACGCGTCATAACTATCCTAGTTTGGCTGTGTGTATTATGGTACTTATGGCTCACAGTACCCTGTTAACACAGTCTCATATTTTATTATTGATAATACTGCAGCTTTGTGAGATAAGCAACATTCCCATTTTAGAAGACAATTAAACACTGTCTTTTGTCAGAAATTTCATTACAGAACGTATATGTAATTTCAAAACTGAAAACCACAAAGAAGTATCTTCTACACAACAAAAAGAAAAAAGCAAACAAAATATATCTTAAGGCTTAAAGAGTTCTAACTAAATTTGCCCACTGTATCATTTCTTAACAAACAGAGATCTCAAATTTAGCATGCTGTATTATCACCATTCTTGGCAATAAAACAAAAATTGCAAACATCTTAAGAAAACAATGCAATCTAAAACATAACAAGTGATAATCCATGTAAAAAATTATTTGATGGAATAACATTACTATTTAATAATAAAGTTCTGCTAAAGCTTTAGAAATATCAGAAAAAACTTTTACTGGCAAACATTCATCAGGCAGTCAACAACCGAATGTCCCCTGTATACTGATACAAGGGGTGAAGAGACTCTAAAAAAAAAGGGGAACAAGGCAAAATTTAACTTCAAGGGGCCTTTTCTCGCAGGATTGCTAATAAAATCCATGACTCTGGACATAAAAAAGCAACAGTGACACTGGGGACTACTAGAGGCGGGAGGGATGGAGGGGGAAAGAGTTGAAAAACTACTGGGTATTATGCTCACTACCTAGGTGACGGGATCATTCATATCCCAAACCTCAGCATCATGCAATATAACCATGTAACAAACCTGTACATGTACACCCTGAATCTAAAATAAAAGTTGAAATTATAAAAAAGCAAACAAGAAAACCCATGACTCCTAGGAACAAGCAGTCAGGTTCCCATATGGCCAAAGCCAGCCAGAGGCAAACTTGGAATCAGATAGGCCTAGGTTTTTTTTTTTTTTTTGAGACAGGGTCTCGCTCTGTCTCCCAGGCTGGAGTGCAATGGCGCGATCTCGGCTCACTGCAAGGTCTGCCTCCCGAGTTCACGCCATTCTCCTGCCTCAGCCACCTGAGTAGCTGGGACTACAGGCGCCCGCCACCATGCTCGGCTAATTTTTTATATTTTTAGTAGAGACGGGGTTTCACCGTGTTAGCCAGGATGGTCTTGATCTCTTGACCTTGTGATCCGCCCGCCTTGGCCTCCCAGAGTGCTGGGATTACAGGCGTGAGCTACCGCGCCCGGCCGGCCTAGGCTTTCATCACAGACTCACTGTTTACCAATGGTACGACCTTGGGGAAGTTGCAAAACCTCTCTAAGCTCATTTCTTCATCCACAAAATGGTAAAACTAATCTTTTCTGCGTAGGGTTGCTGTAAGAATTACATGAGAGGTGTGAAAACAGTCTAGAATAGTGGCAGTGTGGACTTCCAATAAATGTTAGCCTCATACTTTTCCCCACATTAGTTCCTTTGCTTTTAAGAAAACTGCTAAAATACAGAGGAAATTGACTCCCTCATTCAATTAAACACACACAGTTATTGTCTCCTGGGCCACTGTGTACAGATGTATAGGTTGTTCCCTGCTGAAGGGAGATTGGTGACTGGATTCCAGCCCATAAACACTCATCAGACTTGGTGTTCTGTTTCTAATTTGCACAAAGGTGCTACATGTGTGCTTCAGAAGTGACAAAACTGGGCTTTGCCCACATGTAGCATGTAGCTTGTATCTCATGTCTGAGGGGAAAACAGACAAGTAATCAAGAACTACAACACATATTAAAAAAAGAAGTAAAAAAAACTTACAATACATATAATTAATGCTAGTCTAAAGAAGGCACTATAAGAACAAAAAAGAAAGACATTTAAATCAGACAAGCTGGGGGGCCCAGGATTAGTGACCCAGGATCAGTAACTTAAAGGATGCTGAGGAGATCGTGGGGAAAGATGTTCTAGGCAGAGGAGTGACATTTAATTATTAATACATTTATTCATTCAGTAAATGTGTTTTGTTAGTTCATATCTTTTATTAACTCATACACAGTTAATTGTCTTCTGGTTTGCTGAAGCAATGAGACATTTGTCACAATAATGTCTGTCAAAGTGGCTGGCCATAAACGCTCCAGCACCACATTCATCTGAAGAGCACTCTAGATGAAGGTGACTTATTTTGCCATTCTCATCCACCTTACAGTATTTCAGGACAGCCAGCTTCACCTTCTTTCGCTTACGCTTATTCTTCTCAGGAGTGGTGTAAACATTCAGTAAACAATAATTGAATATCTAAGTGCCATGTACTGTTCCAGTACTGAAGATACAACAGTGAATAAAACAGGATCTCTTGTAATTCTAACATTCTAGTAGAAGAGACAAAAAATAATTGGGCCAAAAAAATATTAAGTAGTGAGATGTACTTTGGGAGAATATAAGCAGGGTAGAGGTGCTGGTGGTAGGTGGGGTGAGGATGTGACCTTAGAATGGAGAGTGGAAGAGTGGGAGAGTAGGAAGGCCTCTTCAGGTAGGTGTCATTTAAGCTCAGATCTGAATGGCAAGTGTGGGAAGCTCGGGTTGATCATATCAGGCAGAGGCAGGAGCTGTTGCAAGTCTTAAGTGGGGAATGAACTTTGCGTTTTAAAGTTGGCAAAGACCAGTGTGGCTGAAGTGCAGTGGATGAAAAGAGGGGCAGGAGATGCAATACGGAGAGAGAGGCAGGTGCCAAACCTAGGTGAGGCCTGGAAGCTTGAGAGTGGTGAGCTCAGAGACCTGCTAAGAGTTTGATACGGCATTAGGAAAGGGACTGTGTTAGGTGATGAGAGAAGTGATTTGGGAGATACGGGCAAGAAACAGATTCTGACAAGCCCTACATGGAGGATCTGGGAGATATTATTTCTGCTCAGTGCTATGCAGAGAATCCCAAGGAGGCCATGACTAAAGTCATTCAAAGAAAACCTTTCATGTTTATGCCTTCAAGGAAGGTATGAATACTGAATCTTATCTCTATTACTTGTTCTTGAATCAAAGTCATCAATGAGAATTTAGAACTCTTCTCGGGTGTGCCCCTAAATTCTGATTAATGTAAGATTTACTTTTGCAACATTTGAGTATACTTACCCTGATGGTGATTTCTGTCCGATGGAATGTTAAACTAAGTTGTTTTATAAGAGGAGAATATATTTTACAATGACTTAAATGTTGAGGCAGCACATAATGTCATATTGGTAACAAATATGTGATATTTATTTATTAGAGCATGAGAGTATTTTGCCTCCTGGTATATGAGGCAGACATTGCTATTTGTCTACCTTATATCCATGGTTTCCCCTTCATTCTTAACAACAGAACCTCAATTTTGTTTGCAAATGAGCCCAACCAAAGTACTTGCGTTCTAAACTTCCTTGCAGCTAGGGATCATCCTGTGACACAGTTCTGGTCAACATGTAGGTGGAATTTTCTAGGGAGGGTGGTCTTTCCTGAAGAAAAAGGCAAAGTCTGGAGAAAGCCCCTTTTCCTGTTCCCTTTCATGCTTCCCCTTCCTTTCTGGTATTTGTAATCATTTAGTGACTTGATGTTTGGAGTCTTCTAATTTCTTTAAACATATTGCAAAATAGTATGTGGAGCTGAAGACCACTGTCCCATGAGGAGGTGGGCTAAATCTTTGTGATATTTGCACTGGTCTGGAGCTAAACTGTAGGCATGAAACTATAGTAAGATAATTTCATCAAAAGTACAGAATCTCTCAGAATTCATTATACTGAAGACTATACTTCATGTTTGTAGTGATAAGTAGTTTCTCCCTTTCCTTGATCCAGAATGTATGTATGTAGTGATACATAAGTTTCTCCCTTTCCTTGATCCAGAAAAATCCAGTCAACAATTATTTCTTAAATGTTCATTTAACTATATATATACTGACTATAATTTCAATTTCAAATGTAACGCTTCCTTTTGTGCCATGAGGGATACAGAAATGATGAAAGCAAGATTTTTTCAAGTTCCTGGGTCTGTAGATTTAAAAAAAAAAAAAGAAAGAAAAGTAAGAAAAAAAGGAAAAAAATTAAAAAGAAGAAAAGATTTTTGTTCTTGGGAAGCTGATAATTTCATCAGATGACAGATGTGTTCACAAATAAATGTAAAACAAGTATGTATACGATGTGGTGGGCCATGGCCAGGCCTGCCCCAGAACGACTAAATGGACGTGAAGGGATTTGGAAAAAAAGCCCCTGCCCCAAATGCAAAGCACACATTTCCAGGGCTGGAACCTGGATGTTAGGCCTAGGTGATGTGACTCCAGAGTGGCAGAACTATTGCCTTATGTATAGTATAAGTTGTTTCTGGATGGTGAAGAGCCTAGGGTTATAAAAGTTATTGAGTCTACAATTCTGTGAGACATCTCATTCTGTGTAGGCCCTGTCACTGAGTTGCAGTGTGCCTCTAGATACAAGGAGTCAGTGCGAGCTGCTTCCTCCCCCACAACCTGCCTCCGTATTTGGTTTCTGTGCTCTGTACAGTTTACTGGCTGCTTCAGGATTAAACAAAGTAAAAACAACCCTGAAATGTTGCCCATTAAACAGCATCTTTGAGTAGGCCGTGTGGGGAGGTAGTAAGTGCCATTAGGGCATTATTAGGATGAGTGTCAAAGAGTTGTGAGGAGAAAGAAACAATTCTGGCTGGAGGCTTCAGGAAGGTGGCAGCATGAGCTACATCTTGAAAGGCAGATAAAATTTCTTAAGGTGAAGATGGGAGGAAAGGCATTACAAGAACAGGAAAGAATATGAATGAGGAAATGGAGGTAGGAGAACAGAGCTGTGTATTGGAAATGAAAAGCAGTCCTGTTTGGCTGAAGAACAAGAACTGTATGAGGAAGCAGTGAAAGATGAGGCTGGAAAGGGAGTCAGGGCCAGGCTAAAAGAGTTGGCATTTAAAGTTAGTCACGGGAGCCATGGAATCTTTTTGAGCAACTATTAAAGCAGGTGGATTAGTAAAATAGGGAACACACAAATAAATCTGGCAGCATTACTGTGCATGAAACATGGATGAAAAGACTGGGAGATCGCTGAAAATGCCCAGGCATGAACTGAGGTCACATGTGATCACAGAATAGGACAGGAATTTAAGAGTGTTATTTTAAAACTAATTGCTTTGCGGGTGGAGGGGGGGTGGTGCATCAAAGAGAAAAAAGACTATGTATGAATTTCAGTTTTGAAATTTAACATATGGGAGGATAATAAATAGTACAGCGAACAAAGGGAAGACAGGAAGAAGTAAATGTAGTATTTGTTTCAGAGATGTTGGGTTGAGGCACAAGTGGAACATTCTGGTGGAAATGTGCTACAGGCAATTGAAAATAGAAGAATAGAGCTCAGCTGAGAGGTGGAGTGGCGGATGACTCACCTACATTGAGGTGAGTCAGGGACTTTGATCTGTCATAAGCATAGTATATGCACCTAATAACAGGCTCTAAATACTTGACAAATGTCCTAACAAGGAAGGCAGAGATCCAGGAGTGCCTTGAGAAAAAAGGCAGCACTGCGATTATTGATCTGTATAACTTGTGTTTGTTTTACCAGCTGTGAAGTTCTCAGAACTGGCAGGTAGTATTGTCAAGGGACACATTCTTGTGTAGAAACCCACAACGCTGAATCGCCATATATTCCTAGTCTAGAATCTGAGATACACACGAACTCCACAACTAAGTAGACGAAAGCATCCCTTTTTTGGGGGGGTGGTGGGGGGCACATAACCCTGAACCACGGTCCAATTACAGGTACAGTACTGATGATGGCTTAAGTAGTTCATGGAACTAGTTAAAACTAAAACCATGGAAATGTTACCCAGGAGAGGTAAGGCTGTGTGCCTGGCAGGTGCCGCAGGGAAGTAGGGGAAAGGTTAAGGAGAACACCAGCCTCCGGAGAAAGAGAAGCAAAGGTGATTGCATAGCTGCCAGCTGGAAGCCGACTCTCGTCATAGGGCATACTCGCCCCAGTGTGCATCGCCGGTGCCTACCTCACCCAGTTCCAAGGCGGGGGCCGCGCCGAGGCAGGGGTGGAGTTACCAGGAGAAAAGCAAGTGGGCAGAAAAGCCCGTTGGGAAGAGAGGGCTGGGAGGAGGCCCCGGCCCCAGCCTTACTACGTTTCCCAGAATTCAGTGAGGCCACGAAGACAGGCTCCCTGGGCGCGGACGGAAGACTGGCCACATGGGATTTGTAGGCAGGATCCGCGCCCCGCCCGACGGAGGATTCCAGTGGGGAGGTGTGCAGGGATTGGCTGGGGAGCGCTCAAGCCCCGCCCACAGGGTGACGTCAGGTGGCGGTCTTGCTACTTAAGGCGTCGTGGCCTCCCCTGCCCCGCCTTAGCTCCCGCGCTAGAGAGAAACATGTATCGTTTTCGATCACAGCTTTTCACGGGGATTTCTGCTGTCGCCACCGCCCACTCTTACCCCCGACGCTTCTCGCCTCTGTTGTTAGCCGAAGACTCGCCTCTCAGCCGCCCGCCGCACAGACGCACGAGTAAAAAGTGCAGCTCCATCGGCTGATCCTCGCTAAGCTCCGACTCTGGGCGGCACCGGGCGTCCCACGATGCCGAAGAACAAGAAGCGGAACACTCCCCACCGCGGTGGCAGTGCTGGCGGCGGCGGGTCAGGAGCAGCCGCAGCGACGGCGGCGACAGCAGGTGAGGGGTATCCCCGCCGCCGGCATCCCGGTTGCCGGCCAGGCTGGCGAGTCTCCCATTCTTGGGCACGGTGGGAGTTGTAGTTCTTTCTCTGATGTACACATTTGCGTTTCCAAGGTGCGTGGTTTGGCTACTGAACTACAATTCCCAGCGTACCCTGGGCGCTGCTCCTCGCGCGATTTAGATCTGGCGTGCGAACCGGACTCTTGGGCACCGGCCGTGGGGGCGGGGAGGAACAGGTCCTTGGGCCTGAGAGTGTGTCGGGACAGGGGCTGACCGGGAGCTGGGCGGGAAAGGAACCATTGTCAGAGTTCCTTTCTCGGCGGAGATCTCGCCCGATCTGTTCCCGACCACGGGTGGGGAAGAACGGGGAGTTGAGTCCGTGGCGTCACTGGCCGCCTTTGACACCCCGGCTCCAACATGGGGCTCCTGGGATGCCAAACGTCCGGCGGGTTTGGACGGGCTCTTGCGTCACGCGGCCTGGGCCTTGCGCCGTGGGCCCAGGGTGACGCAGAGGCGCCGGGGAAGCTTTCCGTCTCGCATGTCCCCCTGGCCAGGCGGAGGCGTCGGAGGCGGGAGGATCACTTTCTCCCCCCTAGGTTGTGCTCCTTCCGCTAACTGGCACCTGGAGAAGCCCTGAACCTCTAGCACCTCTGCGACCACCCGAGGCGACCTCCTGCTCACGGGGGAAAGAAACGCGTTCTCCTTTGTGCTGCATTCTATATGTTCTCTGCAGTGAGCCCCAGAGAGGCAGGGTGGTGAGGAGCTTAGGTTGCAGTTGGCTAAAAGTTGAGGTTATTGTGCCCTCGCTACGAAGTTGAAACTTTTCCTGGGTGGGATGGGTAGGTGCTTAACTGAATTTATGGTTTTCTACTTATTATATGGTTAAGAAAAAGGATTCCAATTGGAATTGGAAGGCCCTTCTAGGAGAGACCCCAATAAACACAAATCGAGTATTAAATAACCTGGGTAATATTTTATTTAGAAATTTAAACAGGAGTTAAATATTGGAGTATTCTCCGACGTTATCACACTGGAACTATTAGCCATTAGGTATTTTTGGACACAGTTGTCCCTCTGCCACGGCTGCCACTCAGAATGATATGCCTTTGTTCACAAGAAAAGTAAATATGGGGTTATGTTGTTAAAGGTTATTGGAAACTGGCATTTAAAAAAGCTCAAAAGCTCGTGATCATGTATTAAACATTTAATAATTGACCATAGGGAGGGATTCTTAAAACAGCAATTTTTTACATTTTTTAGGTGCCTCTTTATTTTGAATGCTCTCCATGTTGATGAAATTCATTCTTTATCAAGATGTAAAATATGTAATTAGTTTATTGTGGCCTCTGGTTGCTCTATGTGAATTGAGGATACTTTTTTTTTTTAAGGGAAAGAGGGAGTCTGGCTCTGTCGCCCAGGCTGGAGTGCAGTGTGGTGTGATCATAGCTCACTTCAACCTCTTAACTCCTGGGCTCAAGCAATTCTCCCTCCTCAGCCTCCTGTAGCTACGACTACAGGCATGTGACACCATTCCTGGCTACTTTTTACATTTTTTGTAGAGACAAGGTCTATGTTGGCCAGGCTGGTCACGAGCCCCTCGTCCCCAGGGATCTTCCTGCCTCAGCCTCCCACAATGCTGGGACGGTGCCTGGTCTGAGGATATTTCTTACCACTGTGTTTCAGCTTTTCCTCATCTGAATCAAACATTTGAATTCTTTCTAGAAGATATTTATTTTATTCTTTTACCCTTTTGTTGATGAAATGGAAAAGTTTGAAAGCTAAAGTTTGAAAGTTATAATGATGTTAGTAATGGCCTACATCACGCACCAACCTTTATTCCCATCTAAAGTTTCTGGTCAAGCCTCCTTCCCTCTTTGTGCTTGTAGTACCTATACAGGCCTCTGGTGGCTGTACGGGGATTGCCTTTTAAATTTTGCCTCAGGGCTCATTTGTGACCTTTCATCAGCTTTATTGCTGCTACCTTTTCACTATTTTAGTAGAAAAGATCCATTTCACCACTGAATTTTAGCATATGTAAACAAGTGGAAAATAATTCTTTGATTAATTTGTAGCACAATACATGCTTTGAATATCTTCGGAAGTGTGTGCTAGAACTTGTTAACTGTGGTTACCTCTCAGAAGTGGAGCGGGGGAAAGGTATGGGGGTGAGATTTACTTTTTAAAACTTTAACTTGGTCCCATGTGAATGTTTTACTTGTTTAATAAACAATGAATAAATAATAGTTAAGTAGAAGAGATGGAAAATTACACAAACTTTTGCTTACTTACAAGCCACTTACCTAACTGGTATTTTTAAACGACATCTAAAAGAAATGGGATTCAAATGAGGTCTCCACTATGTAACCAAATTGTCATTACTACTTTAATGAGTTTTCCATTTAAACTCTTTATTTTTTATGTTAGTGGAGAGTTTTAGGAAGCTAATAAAATTGACTTCTTTTATACAGGTATGTCGTAGCACTTAATTTAGAGAATATTTTCAAGAAAGAACAAAACCTTGTTAGTAAGCCCTCTAGAAATAAGTACTTTATGTGCCTAGAGTGCCATCTCTTTCATGGTACTTAGGATCACAGTGTGGGTGAGTTTGACCTAAATATCAGGCATTCATACAGGGTTCTTTTTCTTGATATATATATATATGTGTATTTTTTTTCTTTCCCTCGAATCTTAGAAATCATTAATACTGATGAGTTAAGGGAGCAGAGTAAGAGCTGCATAGGAGGAATACTCTTAGAAATAGGCTATGAAAAAGAAAAACTGTGAATTGACTTGTGAATAAACGTTAATAAAATTAATCAGATGACACTCGTCTATTGCCGTGACTTCAGTCATAAAAACAAGGAAGATAGATCCAGAAATAGAGTGTGATGTCATAGGTCTTTGTTTATTCCTGTCCTAAGCACTCCAAGAAATTTTGAGATTTTGGCTTCATTACTTAATCTTTATGCTTTACTACTTTGTCACCACGCAAGCAAATCTGAAGGCCACTTGCTTGCTGTGTTAATTTAAAAATCTGCTAAATTCTCTGTTTTGATTTTAAAAAAGACAACTCCGTTAAAAAAAAAAAATCCAACCCAACAGTAACAGGCTTAAATTTGGAGCATTAAAAAAAAAACCGTTAAGGTGGTGACATTTGAACATACGAACTTTGATTTTACTGAAAGGGAATTAGGTTCAGAGGTTAATCAGGTGACTCACGGTCACTTTTGGGGCAGAATTTGGGACTTAATTTAACTCAGTGCTGAATTGTAGTTTATGACTTGGCAGTCCTTTTATTGATACAAAATCCCTAAGTGACTGTGTGTTTATTCCTGAAGTTAATGAAGTTTAAAGAAAGATTCTAGTTTTTAAAAAGAAGATTTTATTTTTTTAGTAACAGCATTGGTACTTTTTTTTTTTTTTTGAGACAGAGTTTTACTCTCGTTGCGCAGGCAGGGAGTGCAGTAATGCTATCTCAGCTCACTTCAGTCTGTGCCACCTGGGTTCAAGCAATTCTCTGCCTCAGCCTCCCAATTAGTTGGGGTTACAGGCGCCTGCCACCAGGCCCAGCTAATTTTTGTATTTTTGGTAGAGACTGGGTTTCGCCATGTTGGCCAGGCTGGTCTCCAACTCCTGACCTCAGGTGATCTGCCAGCCTCAGCCTCCCAAAGTGCTGGGATTATATGTGTGAGCCACCGCGCCCGGCCAGCATTGGTACTTTTAAACTCTTGCACATTGTAGAAACTTTCCCTTAAAGGTAGTTTATCTGATAGGCTTTTATATTATATCAAATACCAAAACTTCTACTTTAAGCCTTTTTTGTCTTCTCTCACTTCAAGTTGTCTTTAAAACTACCCTGCCTTAACTCCTTAATTCCCCTTAACATAAGACATGTGTAACCCAAAAACCCATTCACAAGTTCATGTTTGCTAAGTCCAGCCATTCTCATTGGAAAATATATTTGTCTTATTCTTATGATTATCTATGATACAACACTATTTCTGGATCTGTTTTCATTGTCTTCATGATTTGAAATCATGGTCTAGACATAATTATTTCATCTTCATATCAGTTTTTTTTTTTTTTTTGAGACAAGGTCTTGGTCTGTCACCCAGGCTGGAGTGCAGTGGCACTATCTTGGCTCACTGCAACGTCTGCCTCCCAGGCTCAAGCGATTCTTCTGCTTCAGCCTCCCGAGTAGCTGGGACTACAGGCGCGCACCACTACACTGGGCTAATTTTTGTATTCTTAGTAGAGACGGGGTTTCGCCATGTTGGCCAGGCAGGTCTCAAATTCCTGACCTCAGGTGATCTGCCCGCCTCAGCCTCCCAAAGTGCTAGGATTACAGGCGGGAGCCACCGCGCCCACCTTTGTATCAGTTTTTGTGTCGTAAAAAATGAGTGCCTCGGCTGGGCGCAGTGGCTCACACCTGTAATCTCAGCACTTTGGGAGGCCGAAGTGGGTGGATCACGAGGTCAGGAGTTCGAGACCAGCCTGACCAACAAGGTGAAACCCTGTCTCTACTAAAAATACACAAAAAATTTGTCAGGCGCGGTGGTGTGCGCCTGTAATCCCAGCTACTCAGGAGGCTGAGGCAGGAGAATTGCTTGAACCCAGGAGGTGGAGGTTGCAGTGAGCCAAGATTGTGCCACTGCACTGCAGCCAGGGCAACGGGGAGGCTCTGTCTCAAAAAAAAAAAAGAATGCCTCCTGTTAGAGGACTGATGCATATAGTTGATGTATCATTGTTGCTTTGAAATACATATTAAGTGAACTTAGTTTAAGAATATTTAAGTATGTTCACTTGTGATAAAATCTCTTTTTATAAAATGAGTTTGTGGTTTTATTACTGGATTTCTCTTAAGTAAACTTAAAAATTCCAAAGTTAAATGTTTAGGTATATGGCAATAAAATAATTTACCTCTTTCCTCTTTTACCTAATAGGTGGCCAGCATCGAAATGTTCAGCCTTTTAGTGATGAAGATGCATCAATTGAAACAATGAGCCATTGCAGTGGTTATAGCGATCCTTCCAGTTTTGCTGAAGATGGTATGAGTTTTAAATTTAAATTTGCAACTCTAGATAAAATGTTTCAGGTGGAGGAATTCTTGCAGCTAAAGTACACTATTACTCCCTGTTTTTTTTCTTTTAAATTACGATGGCTGTTTTATATTATTTCTTAGGACCAGAAGTCCTTGATGAGGAAGGAACTCAAGAAGACCTAGAGTACAAGTTGAAGGGATTAATTGACCTAACCCTGGATAAGAGGTAGGCAATACTGGAAACTCCATTCTGTGTGATTCCAGACTTGATCTTAGTCAAAAGCTGAGAGAAGTGATTATTCTGTGTGATTCTAATCAGCTACCTTACATGTATATAATTTGTGCGGCTCTCAGATAATAGCAATATATTTTTCCTAAAGGTTAATTTGTTTACTTTGGATGTTTCTTATTCCATTGGACTTTAATGTGGGTAGTAACATGCCATTAGAATTTAGATTGAGTCAGATTAGTCATTGTTCTAGCATAATAGCACATACATAGCTGTATTTGATTATAATAGAAATGAATTTGTTGAATTAAAAGTTAATCTTCAACTAGAAATGATAACGAAACCTTGCTTTTAAGCTGCTTGTCCACTAATGTTATGATATGAAAAAATGTCAAAGCTAGATGTTTTTCTTCACTATAGCTTCAGAACTGACCTTAATAGAATTAAAAAGCCCTGAAGATGCAATTCTAGCACTTTTATCGTTTTAAAAAAAGTGTAAATTTACTTAAATATGTAATCTAGGAAAACAATACATTATAACTATACTTGTACATTCAAACGATAAAATATTATGTAGGCATTTAAAGTTGTGGCTATCAAACCAAGAAAAATGCCATGATATAAAGCAGCCTTAAGTGTTTTGTGTAATAAGGTGAGTCACAGATGGAAATTAAATTATATTATTGACAAACGGTTAGAGCTTGATGAGAATTAGATTTAACAAATCTATACATAGATAAAGTTTAGAAGGAAATAAGATTTAAAAAAGTTATTTATTGTATACTCCAACTGGATCTTCTTTCTCTTACATTGGGTGTTAAATAGTGCGAAGACAAGGCAAGCAGCTCTTGAAGGTATTAAAAATGCACTGGCTTCAAAAATGCTGTATGAATTTATTCTGGAAAGAAGAATGACTTTAACTGATAGCATTGAACGCTGCCTGAAAAAAGGTAATGCCCTTATTTTTGAGTCACAGACGTAGAACTAATAAGGAGTGTGTTATCTTCTTTTCAGTAACATTTAGTAATAGCACTGGAACACTGGCCCACTCTTAAAATATTCTAATAGTCAAGGAGTGCACCATCTTGTTATGGCTCAAAATGAGACTTGTTAGAACTTTGTTTTTGTTTTACGTAAACCAAAAAAAATAGCTTGAAACTAAGAAGGATTAGGGTAGATTGTTGTCATCCTTTTTTGTATCAGAAGAGGTGATGGTCATTCTCTTGTTATACCAGAAAAGCTTGAAAGTATGTGTCAGACATCTAGCTCATTTTCCCTTGCACTTATATAAAACATTGATTGTACCTGTAAATTACATCATTTTCAGGATATCCCTTGGAATACTTGAATTCTAGAACTTTGTAATAGAATTTCTGGAATTCAAATTGTTACAGTGATAGAACTTTTAAGACCAAAGAGAGATCTTAAAGATAATTTTATCAGACCTTAAAGTCCAGTGTTACCAGGCTTACTAGATTTAGGAACCACCAAATTTAAAAAGACTTGTGACTCGGCATGGTGGTTCACATCTGTAATTGTGGCACTTTGGGAGACCGAGGTGGGAGGATTGCTGGAAGCCAGGAGTTGGAGACCACCTGGGCAACAAAGCAATACTTGATTTCTATTATAACAAACAAAACAAAACGAGATTTGGTGTCTGCCAACTTATTCAGCCAAGTAAGAACATTATGAAAATAATTATCCTCCACTATCATTATTTTATTAGCAAAATATTGTAGCACCAAAAATGTAGAAATGTACTTTTAAAAAATTGAATGAACTAAGCTTTATATCCTTATTTTTCTCATTTTACCTGAGAGTAAAAATTTTGTTGTAAGTGAAACCTTTGATCAAATTCACCTCTTCCATTGAATAGAATAAAGAAAGGCCTAGGAAAACTGAGGTGGGTCTAAGCTGATATATCTTGTTATTGGTATAGTTGATAGCAGACCCAACTTTTTAAAGATAACACAATGGCTCTATTAAAGGTGTTTTACTTTCAAACTATATGCTATAATGGTTGTTGGACTAGATGACCTTTAAATATTCCATTTTAGTTTGCATATTTTTTACATTTTTAATTTATCAGGTAATAATTTAAGCTCAGTATTTGCCCCACACTTGTGGTGTATACAGTTCTCAAGAGTTAATTTATATGTACCTTTATATAAATGTATTTTTTGCACCGCTGCATTCCAGCTTGGGCGACAGAGTGAGACCCTGTCTCAAAAAAAAATAAAATAAAAAAAGTTAATAAATGTATTTTTTATGGTTTTAAAGAGTTATTTTTAATCCTGTATTTATTTAAAAAAATGTTGGTGGGGAAACCCTGAAGGGTTGCCTGATGGACTGTGTACATCTGAAATGCTTAGGAGATTAATTCAAGGGCAATTTGAGCACTGTTTATATGAGTACATTAAGGAGTTTGAAGACAGAAATTGGCTTGAAACACATTTAGTTGAACTGTTAAAATAATCCCTTAAGATAGATACCAATCTCCATTTTACAGATGAGGAATTCTATTTAGAGAATAAGAGTAATTAATCGATGATCATTTGGCTAATAAGTGGGATCTAGGATTTGAGTGAGATCTGTTTCTATAGTTTGAGCTCTTTAGCCTAAGTTTGTAACTTACATCAAAGCCTGGAGCATGGGGTTTCAAAAATGGTAAATGCTATTTTGTCATTGATCAAATTTGGGAAATAACTGTCTTAGTAAGATACTGAAAAGACTATCGTGATTGCATCTTGGCTGCTTTTATAGGTAAGAGTGATGAGCAACGTGCAGCCGCAGCATTAGCATCTGTTCTTTGTATTCAGCTGGGCCCTGGAATTGAAAGTGAAGAGATTTTGAAAACTCTTGGACCAGTCCTAAAGAAAATCATTTGTGATGGGTCAGCTAGTATCCAGGCTAGGCAAACTGTAAGTATAAGATATTTACATTTATAGATCTGTCTATTAATGACACCCAGACGTGGTGCGCCTGTAGTACTGTACCGGCTACTCAAGAGGCTGAGGCAAGAGAGAGGATCTTGTAAGTCCAGGAGTTCGAGGCAGCGGTGAGCTATAATCATGCCACTGAACTGTAGCCTGGGAGACAAAGCCACGCACTGTATTTTAACAACAACAAAAAAAGATAATTCTATATTTATGGATTTGGGTAGACATAGGAAACTCTGAAATTCTAACTTGTGAAAGTCTTCTAATTTTGGGGTTTGAGAAAGCTTTCATTCTCTAATTGTTGGATGTTTACCTCTTGTAACACTTGACTTTAGATTTTAGGTTTTGGGGGTTTTATTTTTTCTTTTTGGTGCGGTAATAAGTGATATAAGTGATCATATGGAGATGTTTTACTGTGTCACAGAAAACAGAAGACACTGAGGTGGTCTTAGTGGATTTGGAAAAGTAACGTGATCCTAAGCTGTTTTTTTAAACAAGTGAATCAGTTTAAGCTTGAAACATTTTAATACTTTTAATATTGATTATCCAAATCAGCTTCCTTGTTAGTATTACTTAAGGTAAGTAACATTAATCTTTGTCTAAGTAGCTTGGTAAACATTTATTTCTTCTTCTTATCATCACCACCCAATGCAAATTGGCAGGAACCCCAGGCCTCCATTGCAGCTCGGCCTACCTCTAGGTTCTCTCCATATGGCAGCCAGGGTAGCTAGGTGACAGACTTAGCCAGAGCACATCACTTTTGCATCTAGTTCCTTGGCTTACCAGCCACCTGGAGGCTGGGAATAGTCTAGCTGTTTGCCCTGGAGGCAAAGAAATTGGAGTTTGGCAACTTCATAGTAATCTCCGTGCCCTCCAGTAGTTAGTAATTCTGAAGTATTTAATTAGCCTTTGCTACTTAACTTTTTCTTTTCTTCTCTTTGGGTGAATATGTGCAGCTTTTAAATCATGTGGAACTATGGGTATAATTTCGTACTAGAATGACAGAAAACACTCTGCTGGGTAGATTTTTGGAGCAGTCACTTAATTTTGATTGTATGTAAGTTTTTTGGTCATTTAAAGACATTTTTTTTCCATACTTCCGAGTTGCTGTGAATTTTTAAAAAACCTCAGCCTCCCCGTTTAGCAGATGGAATCCATATTAAATTGAGGCAGTCCTAGGGTTTTTTTTTTTTTTTTTTTTGGCAGGGTCTCACTCTGTTACCCAGGCTGGAGTACAGTAGCATAATCATGGCTCACTGCAGCCTCCACCTCCTGGGCTCGGTTATCCTCCTGCCTTAGCCTCCTGAGTAGCTGGGACTATAGGCCTGTGCCACCATGTCTGGCTCACTTTTAATATTTTGTAGAGATGGGTCTTGCTGTATTGCCCAGGCTGGCCTTGAGCTCCTGGGCTCAAGTGATCCTCCTGCCTTGGTCTCTCAAAAGTGTTGAGATTATGGGTGTGAGCCACCGCACCCAGCCAGTCCTAGTTTTTTAATTGGCTGTTTTTCTTAGAGTCATCAAAAGGAACGATGTAGCCTTGCTTCTGCTGCTTGCTTAGCAGAAGGGATTATGGATTGAAAATTTCCTTTAATGCTTAGGCTACTTTTAGATTTTAACAGTGTCCAATTTTTACTAGGATGATAAAATGAAAATAAAGTAGTGATACCAAGCAGATTAATATCACAGATATCCTCATAGTACTGGAACAGAACTGGCTAAAACCTGGGCCTGATACCAATGGTGACTTTAAAGACTTAAAGCTTTAATAATGCCTAGAACAACATGAGGGAATTTTAGTGACAAAATGTGGAGAAAGGGGAAGTGGAGAATAATAAAATCTCTGATTACAAATTCTATTTTTATATGGATTAATTTGTTAGAACAAATGTTCTGAGAATTGAAGGCTTGTGTTTATGTTGCAAGTAGATGGCTTGTGTAAGTGTTGTGTTCTCAGTATGTTTTATTCGATAAGCTTTACCTTTGTAATCATATAGTATACTCACTTTTGTTTAGCCCTTCCCCTCCCCAAACAAAAGGCAATTATACGATTCCCAGCCTCTTTTCAGCATAATCCAGAATAAGTGAAATCTGAGTTAATGGGATTAATTAATTAATTAGGTGGTAAGTTTGAAGACAATTATTTACATTTTATGAAATTTCTGCTCCTGTGTGCTTATTTCTTGGAAGCTGATTTCTTTTAGAAGTTTTCATAGTAGAGTCTTCATAAGAACAAAAGAGTATAGTTTTAACAGCTTAAAAACCAATGGAATTGTAATGTGTTTTAAAGGCTTTTTGATAGAGGGTAGGCTTCTTTATCTCATATGTCTAAGCTTTCTATCTTTGAATTACAGTTGAAGTTTAATGATCTAGTAAGCACCTGTAAAGCATACAGAAAGGAAACAAGGGGATAGTTCACCCTTTCAGAATGCTTTACTGACATAGATTCATAAAAATAATTCAATAATTTAAATAATAGATTATGGAACTGCAATTGTTTGAGAAATTATGTAATTCTTTTGCATGCTTTTGATTTTATGGATCAATAAAAGAAGACTGAAGAGGAACAGAATCACTTTGTTAAAGTCATGCTGTGAATTTAGTAGCAGAGCTTGAGCTGAAACGCACTTCCTTTGATCTTAGTTCAATATTCTTTCTCTCCTCACCTCTCTTATATATAATGCTTGGGACCTAATATATTATGCTGCTGAGAACATTTTCATGTTGAATTATAAAAGCAGGAAGATGTAGAATTAATAAGAAAATCATTAATGTCTATATATATTTTTTTTTTAGTGTGCAACTTGCTTTGGTGTTTGCTGTTTTATTGCCACAGATGACATTACTGTAAGTAAAAAACCTTTGATTCTAGTTATCTGCAGTTATTTCTAATTTAAGATGGTTATCTTACTTCATATTCTTATGCATTAGGAACTATACTCAACTCTGGAATGTTTGGAAAATATCTTCACTAAATCCTATCTCAAAGAGAAAGACACTACTGTTATTTGCAGCACCCCTAATACAGTGCTTCATATCAGCTCTCTTCTTGCATGGACACTACTGCTGACCATATGCCCAATCAATGAAGTGAAGAAAAAGCTTGAGATGTATGTATTTTTAGTTTCATATTTTATAAAAGCAACATTTAGTGGACATAATTGGTTGTATTCACATAGTAATGACTAACTATTTTTTAGGCATTTCCATAAGCTTCCAAGCCTCCTCTCTTGTGATGATGTAAACATGAGAATAGCTGCTGGTGAATCTTTGGCACTTCTGTTTGAATTGGCCAGAGGAATAGAGAGTGTAAGTATCTAACTGGCAGAGGAAAAAGCTTGTGTCACAAGGCCCATTGTTCCATCATTACCTTGCAATTGAGAATTGGGCAATAACTTTGGAACATGGCCAGCTTGAGAACCCAGTGATTTATTTCCCTACTTCTTGGCAGTGGTGGTATAATACTTTAGAGAGCAGAAACCAGTAGGGGTTGGTACAGCAATGTGTGACTGTGGTTCATGATACTTAATTTTTGCTATCTATAGAAGTGAAGTTTAGGGATCCTCATGGAGAGAGTTTTGTCTAGTATAATCTTTATGAAACTGCTTGGATTTCTCAGATACCCAGTACATCAAGCTAATGAAGGCATGTGATGCTTCATAATTAATATCAAACAAATGAATAAAATATTAAGTCAGCATAGGTTTGGGATGAGATGGGTTCAGTAACTTCTCTAAGCCAAAGATGGAAATAAACACTCTCATTAGACTGGGACATGTGCTTTGCAGTTACCCATTCACTTGTCCACTCACGGATGTTAGTTACCGTGGCTTGGCTCTCGAAGGGATTTGAGTTTGTGATAGTTTGATCAGTCGACCCAATTTGCTTTGTACCTGTTTTTGGTTTAGCACTTACCGTCTTATGTTCCAGGAAATCCTTTATTTTGGGCAAACTCGGTCATTTGGTAACCCTAATTTGTCATCTCTATTTTAAGGAATGCGTCAAATCTTACCATTGGAAGGGAGAATGTATTCTTAAGATATGTGATTCAGATACTGTGCTGATATTTAGAAATGAGGAGCAGGTTTGACTGCCTTCACACTGAATCTGTGAAGGATCCAATAAGAAAACTCAAATATATGGGAAATGGGTGACTAAATAGTAGATATCATTGCCAACCTTGAATTACTTACTAAATGCTTTTTAATTTAAGGAGAAAGAATATATTTTCATTCTGAAACTTTTTTGCATTTAAAGAAGTTATTTAACAGTGAACAGTTCCAAACAGGATTAATACAGTTCTGCCATGTATAGTCATTCATATTCCATTCTAGGCCTGTATTGAAGAAAGTTTACAGTCTTAAAATTTTTATGTGTGAAGTGGCTCTCTCCAACTCCCCTACACTCCTTTTGTTTGAGGGATAGTAGGTAGGAATGGAAAGTAAGTTAATGTTGTCAGTAGCTAATAATTCTCCTTATGTAAGAAATTGGACTCAAATTTAACAATCAATTTAATTTTATTGAGCTAGTTAATAGCTTCTTAACCTCAACGCATGGAAACCAGATGTCCCAATTTTTAATCTTACATTCCTCTACTGGCCAGAAATGGCAGTTTCTTTTCTTTTTTTTCCTTGGAAATGCATTTTTAAAATGCAGTCATAATGCAGTTTAAATTATACATGTTGAATTTGTTTAAGTTTGTATAAACATATATAGATATATGCATACATACATATATATGTATATATACACACCCCCCCCACATATCTTTTCTCCAACTTAATAAATTACACAGGATAGCCAGGAGAACTCATCTAGACATATTTCATTTGACTTGAATTTTTATCCAAGGACAAAAATGAACTGGGTTACAAAACAGAACCTAGTGTTTTTATTTGCTTTTTTTTTTTTTTTTTTAATTTTTTATATGTGGGTGCTGGTTGGGGGATAGTTATAGGGTGTTCAATAATTAAATCCAGGGCATTAGTGAAATACATAGACAGATTTAAAATAGGGTTCATACAGCAAATGAGTTTTGAATTATTCAAGGCTTTTTGCTAACTTACTTTCTGATGTTATTAACTTTGAAATCTAGTGATGTGATGAATTCTGCCTGAGAGACTTAGAAAAAAAACTTACGAAGAGCTAACTTTTAGGTTGAATTTTAATGAATGAGTTGGTTAAATAATAATAATAACTGTGTTCAAAGTTGAAATTAGTAATTATTACTCTTTTATGAGAGTTCTAGGTTAATGGATGTTTGCCATATAACCAATTAGATAATAGTAGACTCTGGAGCTGTTCTGCCTACCTTCAGATCTCTTTCTCTCTTACTAGTTGGATAATATTGGGCAACTTCTCTATGCCTCAGTGTCCTTATCATTAAAATGGATAAATTATTAGTCACAACCTCATAGAGTTTTTGAGAACACATGATAGGTACAGTGTAAGTGTTAGCTGTTACTTGGAATGTTGGTTGAATTGAGTATTGCGTTTGGCAGTAGTCTACTAGTGGCCTTTTAGGAACTGTAGAGTAACTTAATATAAGACATTATTTGGTGGGCAGAATTAAGATCTTGGGAGCCATTGCTGGTGCAATCCCCACTTGGGAAAATTTAACAAAATATAGTTAGACCTTTTCCAGGTCTCACCCATTCCATTCCCCAGCTGAGTGGACAGGGGAAGTGCTACAGCACAGCGTGAAAAAAGATAATCAAAGACCAAATATACTCCTTGGAGCCAAATCTGAAATCACCTAGATTTTATACTTCAGAAGCAGCAACTTAGCATTCTTCTTGTTTTTTTGCCCTTGTTTGTATAATAACTGACCCTGTGTAAAAATATCTCCATACCTTGACAAAGATATTCTGCCTTGATTATCAGGAATTGAAATAAATAAGTCTTTTTAAAGACAGGGTCTCACTCTGTTGCCCAGGCTGGAGTGCAGTGGCAAGATCATACCTCACTGCAGCCTCAGAGTACTGGCCTCAAGCAATCCTCCCTCCTCCTTCCAAAGTGTTGGGATTATAGATACAGAGCCACTGCATCTGGCCTCAAGTTTTATTTTAATATTAGGCTTTTGTATGATTTTTATTTCTTAATACTTAGCTATCCAAGACCCAGCTTATTTTGTTTATAATGAGTGTTCCAGTGACTTGTGTATAGAAATAATAGTTTGGGGAATGGTTAGTTTTTGTGACCTTAAGCATCTCACCCTGTCTGCCTAAACTTTTCTGAAAATTTTCTTTGGTTTCATTTCATCCTAATTCCATTCAACTTTTGAAACCATTTAATTGGTAACTGTTATTTTGCTATGAAATAATTATCTTCAGCTGACCAGTTTGTTGTATTTATATTGTGTTAGATTCTGTTGTATTTATATTCTGTTAGATTCAAACAGGCTGTTCATAACAGTAAGATCTATAACTTAATGGATGTTTATGTCCTGTGTTTTATATATTTCTAATAGTTCATTTCCCTATAAAAAACCTATGAGATGTGGGTGGTAATAACTGTTACATAAGAGGAGCCTGAGACAGATTGCTAATGTAGTTCTGTCTGAGGTTGTATAGATCTACATGGGGGGTGCTTGTGATTCAAACCTAGATGTTCTGACTGCAAAACCTATGTCTTAAATATGATATTAAACTGCCTCATACAGTTGTGATTGCTGCACAGATTTTTTTTAAAAATGTGAGTTCTATATACCTCCAAGTCTAGAATATTGATAAAATAGTTAATGCTTCAGAATTTATTGGGGAATTTATTGTCTTTTTAATGCTTACAACCATTGTTTGAAAGGTTGGGTATTATCTTTTTTTCAGATGATAAGATAGATTTATAATTTATAGAACTTGGTGTGGAGAGTAGTAGATTTGTGATTCTGATCTAGGACTTTTGACCTTGTTGTGTAGTAATGACTGCTGGTTTTTTTTATTATTATAAGAGTATATTAAGATATTTATTTATTTCTCTGGGAGCTCATTTCTTATTTGTCCCAGAGTGGTACAGCTCTATTATATAATTATCCTGAACTCCTATTAATAGGCTTTTAGAAGCTGTTTATGGACTGTTTTTTGTTACGTGTTAGATTTTATTTTCTTCCTTCCTTTTTTTGTGTTTTTAATGACTCTATAGAGTCTTTTTTCTAAAATACTTAGCATTTAATTTTTCAAGTTTTAATAGGATATTGAATTTGGTGATTCACAAACTAAACTTGATTGGGTTTTATCCATTGCTAAGATTATATTACAGTGGAGTTTTTCAATCTCAGCACACACTGTTGATATTTTGGGCTGGATTATATTTTGTTATTGTAGGGGTGGGGCCTGTCTTGTGCATTGAAAGATACTTTGCAGCATCCTTGGCTTCTCCTCACTAGGTGCCGATAGCACCCCCTTCTCCTAGTTGTGACAACCAAAAATGTCTCAGACATAGTCAAATGTTCAATGGGAGGTAAGATCATCCCCAGTTGATAATCACTGGCAGTGATTCTCACTTCTTAGAACAAATTAAAATAATGTATAGAATTTTCTTAAATTTTGATTTATTCTTCTATACAAATTAAAAAACCCTTTACATATACATATATACACACATATATATATTTAAAATACTGTAAAAGAACAAGTAGCCAATAAAATGAGTAGGAGACTGCTAGTCCCTGAAATGTACTTGTTTTTTTTTTTTTTTTTTTTACTTGTTTTTTATAAATAAAATTATTCCCATCTTGTTATGATGCAATCTGATTCATTGGAATTTAAACACAGTTTGGTCTATTTTAATACCCACTTTGCATCTTATTAATAATGGGTGTTGTCTCTAACTTAGATATAGGAGGTTGAATTGGAACATTTGAAGAAAACATTTGTTGGAATAGTTAAGAATATGTAATTGGAAATATGACAAGAAGATATTTATGTACTTAAAAGCTAGAATATCTGTCACATTAATTTCAAGCTTATTTTCCACCAGTGTAATAATCCTTTTCATTTTAGACATTAAAAGAAACCAAGAAGGCCTAGAAGAGCTGTTATTTTAATATAATAAGTTAAATGATTCTTAACCTCTAATACAATAAATGTTAAACATGTATGAATAAACTAGAACTGGAGATTGCCCATCTCCTGGTTTCTTAGTAAAAAGTGTCTGTTCTAGTTTTGATCAGCTAAATAAGTTTGACTCATTTTTTAGTTTTTAGTGTGGTTGTAAAATGGAGTTAGGAAATAAAAACACCACAAATAAAGAGACTTCTTAAATGCATAGCCACGTTAACTGTGACAAGGAAGCCCATAATCTGCTTAAGGTCACAGCAAATTTCAATACATTTTTCGGCTGTCCCCCAAAAGGGATTAAAACTTGTTCTTGCCTTAAATAATTTAATCACCTGAATTATGTGCTTTATTGCTTATTTGAAATATGGCAGTAAATTAGAAAGTAGGTGCTTTAAAAGCACTACTAGTAGCTTTATGCCTTTGGGATAAGAATAATTGGAAGTCTGTGAATGTTTGGTTTGGGGACTGGGGAGCCAAGGGTAGAAGCTATATTGGTATATCTGTCTCTCACTGAACTTTGAAATCCCAGTAATGTCTTACGTATGGTGGGAACACAAGAAATATTTGTTGGATGCGTTTACTTGGAAGGGAAGTGTTAATTGTTTTGCTGTAGTACATCATCTTGTAGTCAGCATTTCTGGGTTCGATTTTTGCATGAAAATATGTGTTTATGTGTGCCTAGTCCCTAAATACCATGAAGATTTACATTGCCTTATGCAACTGGATATTTTCCAAAGGTAGACTGTTCTTTGTTAGCTCTATATGAGGTCAGAAAAGAAAAACAATAATAAAGGAAACAAAATTACTTTTCTTGACCAGGACTTTTTTTATGAAGACATGGAGTCCTTGACGCAGATGCTTAGGGCCTTGGCAACAGATGGAAATAAACACCGGGCCAAAGTAGACAAGAGAAAGCAGCGGTCAGTTTTCAGAGATGTCCTGAGGGCAGTGGAGGTAGGCTTCTTAAATGCTGTAATAGCTTCTCATTTTGAAATTGGATCGTTTCAGACTAAACTTGACAATTGGACCATTTTGTTGATTGAATTTCACCTTTGAAAATAATTTCTCATTTTACGACCTAGCAGGTCTTTAACAATATAAGTGAAGACTTTTTTTATTTTATTTTTCAAACAAAGGAAAATTAATGCTGGTGTATAAAGATACTTTAGTTTTTTTTCTTTTAAATAAAAAGACCCATAGTGATAGAAATGTCTTTGACCTTGGCATTTTTGTCATCATTTAAACCATGGTGCTTATCATATACATTCTTAGTGTACAGTGTTTTTTGTGAATTTAATAAGTTATTGCCTACCCCTTAGACTCCAACCCAGCTTGATTGTCATTTATTTATTTATTTGACATGGAGTCTCGCTGTGTTGCCCAGGCTGGAGTGCAGTGGCACGATCTCGGCTCACTGCAACCTCCACCTCCTGGGTTCAAGTAATTCTTTGCCTCAGCCTCCTGAGTAGCTGGGATTACAGGTGCCCACCACGAGGCCTGGCTAATTTTTTGTATTTTTAGTAGAGACAGGGTTTCACCATCTTGGCCAGGCTGGTCTTGAACTCCTGACCTCATGATCCACCTGCATCGGCCTTCCAAAGTGCTGGGATTACAGGCGTGAGCCACCGTGCCAGAGATCTTCGTGATCTTTCTAGGAAAGCTGGAGGCTAAAAACCGAAATAACAAAACCCAGCATTTTAACAAGGCCACTTAAAATCATTATCTGATGCTTGAATTTCTTCTGTAATCCTCAAACCTGTTTCAATCTATATGGCAAATAAATTGGTTTAGAATGCATGGCTAAAATGAACTATAGGACAAAAGATATCTCACTGGAGAAAACTGAAAACTTTAATAATTGTTTTTGGTCGGCCAGGTAAATATTTCTTGGATTTGAAGGGTGTGTTTCTTAGATTATTGCTATCTGATACAGCAGTTATTTTAAGAATATCATCAAAATGTCATTCAACTTGATGTGTGTGTGAAAATTTAAAATGAGAATTTAAACTGGAGATGGTGAGACCCCACCCCAGATCTAGTTTTAATATGTTCCAGTGAATTCTTATATGTACCCTACTTTCTTAATTTTAATCTATTTTTAGAAAAGTAAAATCTAGGATACAAATTAGATCCTTTGGGATCTAAATACTTTTGGTTAATGCTGACTCTTATCACATTATAGTAGTATTTTATATTTACTCTGGATTTTATAGTCTAAAAAACAAAAAAACCCCTAACTAGAGCAAATATCAATATTAAGAATTAAAAATTAGTCTTATAATTAGTGTGGCAGTATCTCTAAAGTAAGCCATTTTCTTTAAGTAACTATAAACTATTCCTATATTTAGATTTTTTTTTGAGTTACTGTAGTCTCCAAAGATATAATGACATGTCCTAGATTTTCTGGATGGACCTGATTTCAAGTTTTCTGCCCTGATGGATCCCCTTTGAGTAGTAGATTGTAAGGGTCTCTACTGGCCCTCAAACCGGGCCAGCCATAGCACTCAGTACTGATTATTCAGAGGAAGACACAAGTGACATTTCAGCTTACGCCAGTATTAACAGCCCCTTGTTGTGTATTCCTCAGGCACTGTTAAATGGAAGCCATTCCTATCCCACAGTGATCTACCCGCCCACCTTCTTTTCTTCATCTCAGGATCTCCCTTGTCCCTCCAGCCTCTGCTTCAGTGCATGTGCCAGAGAAAGGCCTGTTCTCAGGGCTTTGCTAGGAGTTGTTTCTCTTTTTTTTTCACTGGAACCTGGCTTTTTCTGGAGCACCCAGCTTCTCAGATGGGTCTTTTAAATGAAGGTTGCTCAACTGCCACAAAGGATATGTAAACATCTTAGGTGTGGTAGTGGCTGCCACACCATTTCTTTTTATTTAAAACCTTTCTTGAGGCTCATAGATTCCTCAAATCAGCAAGCACTTAATGTTTTAGGTGTTTTGCTATGCAGTTTTCTTATTTCATTATACCTCTTAAGCAATAGAATAGTCTCCTTTTGAAGGAGAAATGGGGACCAAGGAATAAAGAATAGTTAAGTAGCAGAGCTGAAATTTGAACCCACTGTTCTGTGCTCTTTGAGCATGGCCAAATCCTATATACAGATAGGTCAAGTGAGAGAGTAACATTTCACTTAGGTCTGTCTATTAGGTCCTTGGTGACCTTTATAAGAGCAGCTTCAGTGGAGTGATGAGGGAAAAGCCACATTGAAGTGGATTGAAAAGTGAGAAGTGATTAAGTGAAGATGGTATGCCTTGACTATTTTAAAAACCTTGGCTGTAATGGGAAGGGGAAGAGAGTTGATAGCTGGAATGTAGTGCCAGATTGCGGGAAGGTTTGTTGTTTTGTTTTGTTCTGGATACTAGAGACAGTTTATGGAGAAGGAACCCGTGGAGAAAGGAGCATCTGAAAATGTTGTCTGTTCCTTAATATCTATGAGGCATTGGTTCCGGGATCCCCCTCGGATACCAAAATTTGAGTATTCAAGTCCCTGATATAAAATGGCATAGTATTTGCATATAACCTATGCACGTATACTTTAAATCATCTGTAGATTACTTATAATACCTAATACAATGTAAGTGCTATGTAAATAGTTGTTATACTTTATTGTTTAGGGCATAGTGGAAAGAAAGAGTAGTCTATACATGTTCAGTATAGTTGCAATTTTTTTCTGAATATTTTCAGTCCATGGTTGGTTGAATCCGTGATGCAGAACCAACCAGATATGGAGGATTGACTATATATGTAAAAGATTGGGATTAACCTTGAGTTGTGGAGGGACAGAGGTTTGTCTGTTACCAACAGGAAAGAGGATAATAGGTAAGGATGCTGATGACTTTATAGAGGGTTGGTGGGAAATAGTTCTTTCCTGGTGCCTTAATGTTTTCTGAAATAAAGAAGATTGAAATAACTCTACTGTTATTTATTTATTTATTTATTTTTGAGCTGCTGTTACGCACCAGACGGTCACTGTGTTTGCCTCACATGCATGTCCTCTTTTACACCTCTAATAACCCTCATTCAGTATAGGTAAAGATGGCCCCATTTTACGGGCAAGGGAACAGACTCAACAAGTTTAAGTTACTTGATGAAATCACAAGCCCGCAAGTTGCATGTCCGTATTAAGTCTAGGGTTGACGGTTTTTTCTATTACATTATATACTTTGTCTGCTGAGTGAGAAGGGGCTGAGGTAGATGTCTGGAAGGCAGGTGGAGTGGTTTTGTCCTTCAAGTTCCACCTCCTTTCTCCTCTCCCTGTGGCAGTCAGCTCCTCCCTTCCTGGTTACTCTGACATACTCATGATTTGCCAAAGAATTAAGTAGCCAGTTTTCTTCTTGACAAGTTCTGCCACTATTCCAGCTGACTTTTATCCATCTGACTTTTATTTCCGTGTCATTTGGGCTGCACTCCCATGGTTACACCTTTGAAATGGTCTTCTGACAGAATTGTTTCATCACTAAAATCTTAGATTCTAGTGTTACCTCTTATTTTCTTACAAACCTAGCCTGAGACCTCTTGGAGCCCTCTGGTTGCTGGACCTTTCCTTTTTGCTTGGTCAGTTAACCCTATTTACCCTCACTTCCTTCCCTGGATCCCTACTGCCCATCATTTCACCCCCTGCTTGTGCTGTCATTTTGTTTTCCTGACTGTTCTGCAACTTTCTTCCCTCTCCCATCCTAGGCCATTAAAAACACCTGACTTTTTTTACGTTTCTTGAGAGCTGTTGAAATTTAAAGGTATTCTCAACAATGTGGTTTTTGCCTTAATTGTTGCTGAAACTCAGTTGTGCCTTCAAGTTTATCAAAACTAGACCAATTCTACACCCTCACATACAGGATAGCAATAGTTTGTCCACATCTCAGGTATGGCAGTATCAGTTTAAGCCATATTGTTCATATATCGCAGCATGTATATGACCGTTTAGAAATTGTGTTTACATAAGATCCCTCTGGGCCATTTTAGTGCCTGTGGTAATTTTGGTTCTTCCATTGGTTAGGAACGGGATTTTCCAACAGAAACCATTAAATTTGGTCCTGAACGCATGTATATTGATTGCTGGGTAAAAAAACACACCTATGACACCTTTAAGGAGGTTCTTGGATCAGGGATGCAGTACCACTTGCAGGTAAGTGTCATCCTTTCTACGTATTTGCTTTTAAAGTAGGGAGCAGTCTTGAATATAGCTCACTTAATTGGCTTTTGAAATTAATTAGGTATCCAGAGTGCTTCCACATGTTAGAAAACAGTAAACTTGTTTTTGAAAGTAGACTTGAATAAATCTGAAGCTGTTCCTTTTTTTTTCTTTGTATTGTTAAAGTCGGGTGGACGGTTACTGATGTCTGTATGAAAGCAAATAGCTTGACATAGCTTTCTTGGATTCAAGGCATTGAAAACAATTTGCTCTTCTATTGAGAAACAGAAAATAAGTGATCTAAGTTTATCTGTAGGTTCCACATAACTTCTGTTAATCAGAGTCACTCTGTCTAGTGAAAAAGAACTATAATGTTTAATACTGAGCTGTACCACCTTTTTCTTTCACATAAGTCAAATGAATTCCTTCGAAATGTATTTGAACTTGGACCGCCAGTGATGCTTGATGCTGCAGCGCTTAAAACGATGAAGATTTCTCGTTTTGAAAGGGTAGGTTTTGTTTTTATTTTTAATAAAACTAAGTGCGCCAAAGCTTTGATTCTGTCTGGTGTCAGCAACTTAGCTGTGTCTACCTATATGTGGAGTTTGTTTTTCATGATGCTTCACATAGAATAGCTGTACTAAAGATACAGAAAGCATTTAGAGTGTGGGGGGTGCGTATGTGTATATATATATATATGTCAGCCTGGGTGACAAGAGTGGGACCTTGTCTCAAAAACAAAACAGAGAAAAGAATATTGCTGCTTGTTTGCCCATTAGGTATATTTCTTTCATTTTATGAAACATATTTTGACAACACGTTAAAATTTAATATGTACGTATATATTTTATGTATAATTCTATCTTAATATAGGAATGATGTTCATTATTTGTTTCTTTTTATTCTATGGAGTTTTTATGTTTAAGAATAAGTATTTACATAGTCCTTTTGTATCAGATAATAGCCTGCTAAGTGAAGTACCAGACTCATTTTACAAATGAGGAAACTTAAGAGAGTTAAATAGTAATTAATATCATTTTTACTTAACATCTCTTTCTTTTTTTTTTTTTTTTTTTTTTGAGATGGAATCTTGCTCTGTCGCTCAGACTGGAGTGCAGTGGTGCAATCTCGGCTCACTGCAACCTCTGCCTCCCAGGTTCAAGTGATTCTCCTGCTTCAGCCTCCTGAATAGCTGAGATTACAGGTGTGCACTACCACACCTGGCTAATTTTTGTATTTTTAGTAGAGACAGGGTTTTGCCATGTTGGCCAGGCTAGTCTCGAACTCCTGACCTCAGGTGATCCACCCACTTTGGCCTCCCAAAGTGCTGGGATTACGGGCATGAGCCACCACGACCAGCCTACATTTCAAAAATCCTTAATTTATGTATTTTTTTGTGTGCTGAGATGAAATTCATATAACAGACTATTTTAAAGTATACAGTTCAGTGGCACTTATTACATTCATGATGTTGTACAACTCTAGTTCCAAAACATTATCACCTCAAAAGAAAACCTTCTCTTCATTAGCAGTCACTTCCCTTGCGCTACCCCCCGCCACTGGCAACCACTAATCTGCTCTCTGTCTCTGGATTTACTTTTTCTGGAGATTTCATATAAATGGAGTTATATAGCATGCAACCTTTTGTGTCTGGCTTTTTTCATTTAGCATAATGCTTTGGAGGTTCATTCATGTTGTAGCATGAATCAGAGAGCTTTATTCTTTTTTGTGGCAGAATAATATTCCATTGTATGGATATATATCACATTTTGTTTATCCATTTTAACAGTTGATGGACATTTGGGCTGTTTGCATCTTTTGGCCATTGTGAATAGTGTTACTCTGAACATTCACATACAAAATTTTTTTGAAAGGCTCTTTGCAATTTTAGGAGGTAATTACCTAGGAGTGGAATTGTGCTGGGTCAGATGATAGTTTTACATTTAACTTTCTCAGAAACCACCAAACTCTTTTCCATAGCTGCTGCACCAGTTTACATTCCCATCAGCAGTATAGAAAGGTTCCAGTTTCTCCACATCCTCACTAATAATTATTTTAATTATAGCCATTCTGGTGGGTGTGAAGTGTTTAATTACATTTTATAGAACCTGGATATTTTATCAGTTTTATATCCACATAATTGTTTCTTGTACGGCATTTTAAGTTTTTAAGAAACATTAATATTTTTACGTACTTTTCTCTTACGAATAATTTTTTTGAAGAAATCCCCTGCATAATGTATTGCCAAATTACCTTCCAAAGTTACTCTAATATTGGAGACAATATTTAAATTGTCTCCAGCAATGAATGAAGGCATGTAGCTGTTGCACAAAGATTTGACACCATTGAGTTTTATAATTTAAATAATTTGTTTATTTAATTGGTATTAAAATGGCACTTCATCACTTTTTTCCTTGTTTTAATTGACAGCCAAGTAGGACTATTTTCCACATTAGTCATAATTTGTCTTTTCTTGGATGAAATTAAATGTTGATGTCCATTTTTCACTGTTGGTTTTTGAAATTGTCTTATTTTCTTGGCGTTTTACAATTTGATTAGTACTTTTCTTAATATGGAATAGCCATTAACTCTTTATTTATTTATTTTTGAAACGGAGTCTCGTTCTGTTGCCCAGGCTGGAGTGCAGTGGCGTGATCTCGGCTCACTGCAACCGCTGCCTCAGGTTCAAACGATTCTCCTGCCTCAGCCTCCTGAGTAGCTGGGACTACAGGCATGTGCCACCATGCCCGGCTAATTTTTTGTATTTTTAGTAGAGACGGGGTTTCACCGTGTTAGCCAGGATGGTCTCAATCTCCTGACCTCGTGATTCGCCCACCTCGGCCTCCCAGAGTGCTGGGATTACAGGTGTGAGCCACCTTGCCTGGCCCCCGTTAACTCTTTGTTTTTCTCCTTCATTCTTTGTGTGTGTTTTGTAAACATTTAAATGTTTATAGGGTCAAATTAGTTCATTTCTTTTCTTTGTGACTTTTACCCTTTCTCTGTCTTGTAAGAATATCTTAAGTCTTACTGATGCACGTTTTTCCTTTTCTTCATTTCAGCATTTATATAACTCTGCAGCCTTCAAAGCTCGAACCAAAGCTAGAAGCAAATGTCGAGATAAGAGAGCAGATGTTGGAGAATTCTTCTAGATTTTCAGAACTTGAAGACTATTTTCTAATTTCTATTTTTTTTTCTATTTCAATGTATTTAAACTCTAGACACAGTTTTTATCTTGGATTAACTTAGATAACTTTTGTAGCAGTGGTTATATTGCTTATAATTTAATGTACAGTATTGAAACTGGTGAGTTCTGATTATTAAATATTCTCTGTAAATCAGTAAACATGTATAAAGTATTTGTAATGTTTGGTCATAATTTATTTATGAAGACAGCAAAAGACTTTGATTTCATGATGGGGAAAACAATTAGCCAAAGTTTAATTTCTTACACTGTGGTTGTCAAGAATACTGATTTACTATAATGATATATACATACAAGATATTTAACTTAATATCTTAGACAAGAGTTCTAGATACAATTTTGGGATCTTGTTCCCCTGGAAAAGCTGCTGTATTTTTAATTTTTAATGGAATGTAGCTTTTAAAATCCTGTCACTGGCATCAACAAAAGGAATTATACCATGAGACCTTATAGCTGTACTTAAAAGCCACTCAGTTCAGCTATTGGGAGTTCATGATGAATTAGCATATGCCAGAAAGGTTGCTAACCTTAACCTCTGAGAGCAGTAGCACTGATTTTATCTGCTGTATGAGACTTTGTGCATTTTACTTTGAAATAAAGATTTCTTTCCACACTGAAAGTGCTTCTCTTCTAATAGAAGAAACATTATTTATGGCTTTGAGGTACAGAGTCCAAAATGACTAGGCCAGGTGGGCAGGGAGACAAAGCTTTATGTGTTTATTTGCAAACATTAAAGTAGATGAAAAGAATGTAGCAATACATAATTGGGATTAAGGTTTCTGACTTTCAAGAATATTTCTGCTTGGCAACATGCAGTGTGGCGCATGCCTATAATCAGCACTCTGGGGAGGCTGAGGCGGGAGGATGGCATGAGCCCAGTTTGAGACAAGCCTGGGCAACATAGCGAGACCCTGTCTCTACCAGAAATTTAAAAAATGAGTGTGGTGGTGAGTGCTTGTACTCTTTATCTAGTTGGGTGCTGAGGCAAGAGGATAACTTGAGCCCAGGAGGTCAAAGCTGCAGTGAGCCACGATTGTGCCACTCCAGCCTGGGTGACGAGTGAGACCTTGTCTCAAAAGCAAAACAAAAAGAATATTGCTGCTTGTTTGCCCATGAGGTATATTTCTTTCATATTATGAAAAGCATTTTGACAACACGTTAACATTTAATAAACTTTAGATTAAAATATATAGTGTAAGCAACATGCCATTTCAAATCCGTAGACTTGTTTCTTTGATACTCTTGCTCTAGGTCGCAGTGAGGGGTAGGGAAGCATATACACTGTAGGGAGAAGTATCAAAATCATTTAAGGTCTTTTTTCCAAACTAGTGTTCCCCTCCCACATCCCAACAACTCTTGGAAGTCTGGTGCTCCTTCTAGGTGAAAATCATTTGCTGGCTTATGGAGTCACTGTAGCTGAGTCCCATCCCCCAGTTATAGTGCAGTGGAAAACAGGTTTAGAATCTAGAACTTGTTTGTATGTTGTCACTTGGTTATGTTCCAAGTAGGTTAGAACCATGGAAAAGAGATTGCAAATGGTAGTTTCTTCTAGATATTCAATTGCATATATGTATGTATATGTAATTATAAATAATGAATTTTTATCAAAGTGTTATATGAACATAGGTTTTTGTTTGTTTTTGAGACAGTCTCCCTCTGTTGCGCAGACTGGGCTGCAGTAGCGCAGTCTTGGCTCACTGTAACCTCTGCCTTCAGGGTCCAAACGATTCTCCTTCCTCAGCCTCCTGAGTTGCTGGGATTACAGGTGTGTTCCACCACACCTGGCTAATTTATATTTTTAGTCGTGATGGGGTTTCACCATGTTGGCCAGGCTGGTCTTGAACTCCTGACCTCAAGTGATCTGCCCGCCTTGGTCTCCCAAAGTGTTAGATTACAGGCATGAGCCACCATGCCCAGCCTGAACATAGTTTAATGGTACTTCAAGGCTAATAAGGAAAGCCCCTTGCTCCATCCTTTCCCATTCCTCAGTCCCATCCCAAGAGACATTCAGCCTTCAGTTTTTTCTAGCTCGGTTCTTTCAGCCTTCAGTTTTTGGTTTTAGGTTTCTAAATAATATGATTATACAGCCATTTATTTTTTAGGCATTTGTCAGCTTACTATAAGACAGGTGAAAATTTCTTTTATCGTTTCACATCCTTCTAATATTATTTTGGTTAGATCATGTACCTGTTTGCATAACTGTGATCGTACTTGTGTGTTCACTCGCGAATTAGTTTAATGTGCTTACATTTTCATTCTCATACAACGTTTTGTCTTGGAGTTAATTGTCTTATTTTTTGGCCTTTTATGCACATAATTGATTCTTCCCAAACAGTCCCAAATAAATTTGTCACAACTTTTCTTGATTCTGTACTTGTTTCAATCTAGACTAGTTTCTCTCATCCAATTGTACAGCAGTTTTCCTGAGACAGCACTATCGTGAGGATTTGTTTTTCTTTCTCTTCAATTGGATCCCTCATTTTCTGGATCCCATGTCTCAATTTACTTCTTTGTTAACATGGAGCACTTCTTTCAGTAGTTTCTTGGGAATGAGTGCGTGAGAGGTAAGTCAGTTACTTAGTGACTTCACATTTCTGAAAGATAGTTTGCATGGAAATTCTAGGTGGAAAATCAAATTTGGAATTTTTGAAAATTTTGACAAGTGTATTCAAATTCAGAATTTTGAAGGCATTGCTCTATTCTAATTTGCAAAATCTTGAGATATCTGATGCAGTTTTTATTTTTGTTTGTTTTCTCAGCATCTCTGTTTCTAGTGTTCTAAAATTGCATGATACTGTGCTTTGGTGGGATTGGCAAGCTGGAAAATATTAAGTTCTTGATCTCTCGTCTTCCTCCTCATTTTCTTTGTTCTGGAACTCTATGACATAGTGGAGCTCCCAAATTGAATCTTGGGCCTTATCTTTTTTTCTGTCTGGGATATTTCTCTAAGACAATTTTCCAATTTGTATTGCATTTTATTTTTGGCTAGCATTAAATTACTTGCCTCTGTATAGCTCCACGCCACACTCTTGCCTCTAAATCCTAGGCCTGCCTGAATTCTGCAGGGTCAGTCCTACTGTCACTCATCCATGATAGCCCTGCTAAGGCAGATACCACTCTTCTTACCATGTTCAATACATTTATTGAGCTCTTCAGTATTGTTTCTTCCTATTTTAATTTTTCTGGTTTTGTAATTTGTACTCCTGCTCTTTTACTGGGCTTTTGGGAGGAAGAAGATATAGAGTGTTAATCTGCATGTTGAATTTATATGCAGGTGACTTTATTCATGAAACTTGTAACTGCTAGACAAGGGTGGCTGGGTGTTCAATGTGTAAGAATGCTTGTGTTTCCTTGAAAGTAGAAAAATGCTGTGTGATAGACTAGTTGTTCATTGCTTGATTCTTGATTAATTTTGCCCGCTTTCATTATTTTGAGGCTCAAGCATTTTGAAGTATTCATTGTCTGTGACTCCTCTTTGATGGGTACTAAATTTCCTGGGAGTGAATTTAGATACCCTGAGATGTATATATGAAAGAAAAAGCAAATACTTGAGAATGTCCCTAGATTAGACACTTCATGTGAGAATATCTCTTTTTGTGACCCGAAACTCTTTTTTTTTTTTTTTGAGATGAAGTTTCATTCTTGTTGCCCAGGCTGGAGTCCAGTGGTATAGTCTGCTTCAGCCTCCTGAGTTGCTGGGATTACAGGCATGTGCCACCACACCCGGCTAATTTTGTATTTTTAGTAGAGATGGGGCTTCTCCTTGGTCAGGCTGGTCTCGAACTCCCGACCTCAGGTAATCTGCCTGTCTCGGCCTCCCAAAGTGCTGGGATTACAGGCGTGAGCCACCGCGCTGGGCCCCAAAACTCTTCTTAAAGGTGGTCTTGCAGGTACGTTATAGTTAAAATGAAGTAGGTTGTCTTGCTTTGTTCTTAAGTGGCTCTCCAGAAGTCTAACTGGTCTAAAGGCAGTCTTATCCCCCTCACTGTTGTATAGTTGAATTCAGACTTGAATGCGAGGTGTGGGTTTACATCTCATCTCTGCCACTTATAATCAGTGTATCCCTCAACAATTAAATTCCTTAGTCTCCATTTCCTTCCTCCTTCAGGGGAGGTTAATATTCCACAAAGTTAGAAGTTACAGGAGAGAGGAAAAGTAGTAAATGCCCCAAAATGAGGCAGTTCTATTATATCTTCAAAGGATACATGGCTCAAGGCAGATCAGGTAGTTGGGAGATTTCTTAAAAACAGCATAATAGCTAACATGAACATTTTCATTATTCAGAGAAATTTGACATAGCTTTTTAACGTATAATATGTTTCTGAGAAAAGTTACTAATTATATTGTCTTCCTCCAAGAATTAGTCTTTGGGTACAGATGAGGCTTGAAAAAATGACATTCCCTCTTAGACTAGATAGTGTGAAGGGAAAAAAAAATGACATTCCTCTTCCCCAAAAGCAGAGTGAGGTCCGTATGGGATATAGGTGTAAAGAAAATTTTGGGCTGGGCATGGTGGCTCATGTTTGTAATCCCAGCACTTTGGGAGGCCGAGGTGGGTGGATCACTTGAGGTCAGGAGTTCAAGACTAGCCTGACCAACATGGTGAAACCCCATCTCTACTAAAAATAAAAAAATTAGCCAGGCATGGTGGCACATGCCTGTAATCCCAGCTGCTCGGGAGGCTGAAGCAGGAGAATCTGGAAGCAGGAAGGTCTCAGTAGGCTGGGATCATGCCACTGTGCTCCAGCCTGGGCGACAGAGCAAAACTCTGTCTCAAAGAAAATGTTGTGGAACACATATTTTCTCACTGACATGAAAAATGTTTCAAAGATGAATAATGTCCATCAAGCCATGGCAATGGAAGTGAGGATGATAAAAGATTGCACGGCTGTTTACAACCTCACTGTTAGTATCCTGCTGGGATAGTTGGTCTCCTCATCACTGTAGCATCTTTTATGTACAGCAGAGGGCAGAAGCTCCTTGGCATGTATGTGAGGGAACCACATAAATGGAAGGCTGTTATTCCTGAGAAAGCAGGATGTGCAGACACTCACAGAACAAAGCCTTTGTAAAGGAAAGGTGGCTGATGAGATGGAGTGCTTCCTTCACCTGTGGTGGGTCTGTAGCCATGAAATCGCCCACTCACAATCGCTTTTTGTAGCTACTGGAAGCACTAGGCGTCTGACCTGCCGTCGTCCTTGTTGTAATGTCATAATCATATTCTGTCCATGTTTATTGCAGTTCTCTGGTTTGTCTGGAGTGTTTGCAAGTCAGTCATCATAGTGGCAGCTTCCGCCTGCTACAGGATATTTATATATGGAAGCATACCATGGCAGGAGTGCTGGAAAGGTGGTGTCAGCTAACAGTTGCTTCAGCCAGATAAGGACGGTATCTTCAGTCCAATAAAAACCTCGTCAGTTACCAACTAAATCAGGGCATGGTGTTTTTTTGTTGTTTTCTTTTTAAAGCATAGTTTTAGTAATATATTTACTAAAAACCTTAGACATTATGAAAAAAGTCAGGATTTGGAATCTTACACTGCTTGGCTAAATTAACACAATATAGACCAACAGTTTCATGCTGGGGCTTATGGGCCTCATAGGAGCACCCGTATGCTGAAGAAAGGCAAAGAGAGAACTACAGAATTTATAGAAAAGTTTTGTTGTAGTCGCTTCTGAACAGTTAGTTTTTGTTTGTTTGTTTTGTTTTGTTTTTCTGGTAACCTAGCAGTCAAAGCTCACATTTTTGTAAGTAATTTGCATGCTATTACTCTACTGAGACTGAATTATGATTCTTGAGTCTGGGAAGTTTTTGTTGCATGTGCTCTGTGTTTTTCATTTTTGATAGAAATGATTTAGACTTGATTTTAAAAATTATTTCCTGAATGTGAAGAGGCATTGACTCGGAAATGAAATTAAAGAACAAATTACCATGACTTATTCAATAACACTGCTTATTAGCTTTGAATTATGCCCTATTATAACAATTCCGATTTTGTGGCAAGCAATACTGGTGTGAGTTATTTCTATGGTTTGATACCAAGCACCTGTGGTTAAAAAATAAAGCACCAGGCAGTTTTTCATAGACAATTATCTTTATTTGTCGGAATATTTATTTGTAAATAGTCAAAGAATTCTTAAATGACAAAAAATCAACTGTTAGCAGTGATCTAAACCAGAGGAAAATGAAATTACTTACATGTTTCCAGTCAAGGTATAAGAAAGGGTTCTGTTAAAGGGATGCTGTTGTAGCCAATCTTGGTGAATAAGCAAATTTGCACACTGGAGTTGAAAGGAGGGTCGAGTTAGTGTGACGAAGAATTGCTAGTAACACTGCCTTCTCCAGCCTTGCTGGTTGTTCCTAGATGCCCTCGTTTGGAGATGCCAAAGATAGCAACTACTGGATGTCAAACAGCTGTGGGGCCTGGTTTTAGGGCCATGTGATCTTGTATCCATTTACTAGCAGACTCATGAGTCATTTGCAAGTCATTTGCAGGCTCTTGGAGCCCTGGAACAGCACCCAACTCAGTTTTCTCTGGTAGTTCTTTATTTTTCCATTTGCATGTTGCAGTTCATTAAAAAAAATATTGGAATAGCATATATTTACATTGTGACTTCGCTCTAAAGAAGACATTTTCTTTCAGAGCACATCATGGCTCACTAGGTTGTTGTCTTAGTTTTTTTTGGAGTCACCTTTTGAGTAGATAGCAAGGCCAGTAATTTGGAGATTTTATTAGCTGTACTCTTAAAGTCAGTTTTTGTGGCCATGATTTTCTAGCTAGGTCTCTGTTTTGTAAACATCGATTAAGCCTCAGTATGAAATTTAAGCAACAGCAGATACATTCCTGAAGGGGAAGCTAAGGCTCAAGGCTATTAAGTCAGAGATCCAAAATGAACCGTGCTTCAGTTACCACACCTAAAATAGAAGCTCTGTGCGGAACAGTGGTCCTGTGATGTGACACATAAAACTTTTTTTCCTGGTCAAATATTACTGTTTGGTCAAATATTAGTATAAACGGATGATAAAATATAAAACACGTCTAAAAGAATTGTTTTAAAATCTGTGACTATGCATGAGTGAATATTTTGGGGCCTTGGTTTTAACTGCAAAAGGATAAGATTTGACTGACCTCTAAGGCCCTTTTATTCTATTTGCTGCAGCTTTTTAATTTTTTTAATTGTCATATCAAGTCATTTCCTTAGGAATGCTCTATGAAGTATATTTGGAATTCAGTAATGTCAATAAAGTGCTATGGTAGTATCTTATCTGAAAACTCAGGGAATTGTTTGTTCTTGTTAATTAAAATTTCAAGATAAGTGAAACACACTTTTTTAGTTTTAACTCTAAAAAAAATTTTTAGTCCATGACTTTTTGAGCTCACTTTCTTAGCTAGGGTTTTCTGGTAGCACATTTTTCACAAGTACCAGTAGTTTTAGGTATTACTGGGAAATTGTTGTTTTTTTAATATTTTAGACTAAGTTTAAATTGCTCAGTAAATGTCTGATACTTTTTTTCCCCATATCTTCTTTAGGTGTATACTTTTTTTTTTTTTTCTGAATTTGGTTTCTCCCAGCTCTTTATTGCTCTTCATTCTGTAGTTGAGTTTTAAAGGAAATTTTTGCAATAACAGGAAGTAAACAGTGTGTTGTCCAATACACACAGGCACTATATTTATCACCTTGACTTTACTAGAGTCCAGATAGACATCACATGAGGATTTTTATCCTCAATCTTATTTCTGTTCATGTACTGATTATTAACTGCCTCCAATTCTTTTGAAAATGGTGAGATTTAAATCCTAAATAAACATTTCAGATGTTCCATCTTAACATAAGTCACCAACTTCTAAACCTGGCACTGGGCGTTTGAAGAATAAGATTGGTCCCTACTCTAAGGAGTTTTCAGTCTATCGGGGGAAATCAAAGATGTAAGCAAATAAATGCAATAAAATACTGTAGATGTTCTGATAGAAGAATGTAAAGAATCCAGCAAAGGCAAAAGGAAAGACAGGTTGGTTCTCTCCTCTTAGGGGAAGTGATGTTTGAGCTGAGTCTTGAGGCAGGATTAGGAAGGGATATAGAAAAGAAAAGTAGCACAAAGCAAGACTCATTGAACGCTGAAAAAAAGGCCCACTGAACGCTGAATAGAAGGCCCGATTCCAGCTCTGCTACGAGGCAAATGTGTGATCCTGGGCATTTACCTCGCCGAGCTTCCATTTCCTTATTTGCGGAAAGGATGGGAGCTAAAGCACATCTAACACCCTTTCTAGATCCAAACGTCCTCTATCACGATTAGACTCGATAACTATGAAAGGAAAAGCTTTTATAGTAATTGAAATTTGTATTTCTAGAGCCTTCTTTTCACATAATTAAATGGCCACAAGTTCTCTGTTGTGCTAGAGATACATCTCCATGTAAACCTTTTAAACTCTTCAGGATTTTCAGTGTTGCTTGCAGTTGTGCTGTCATTAGAGAATATTACCTTTAATATTTAATAAACCTCAAGCTATTACATAAGTGACCTCAGTCTAAGGGAAACCCAGGTGGAAGAGATCTCAGAGGTCCTGAAGTCTAGCAGGATTCCTCTCTATAGCAGCTAAGTTTGCTAAGATTGTTGTCTTGGGGACTCACAGTCAGCATCTTATGGCTAAAGGAATAGTGTGAAGAGAAGGACTTATATGCCATATGGAGGGAGGCTATAAAAATTGCAATTTTCTATTAAAGCCTCCTGCAATTAGAATTGTTCATGGTAATATTCTCTTCTTTCAGAATGTTTTGTGGCCACTGCTGACTAACTTAATTTTGTCTACCTAGTCTTCTTGCACAAAGGATTTGAGGCATCTCACCAGAAAGTGAACAATGTAATAAAAGAGAAAAATTTTAAAATTAGTTACAAAATAAAAACAGATCCAGGGAAAATATAGGCAGAACTGAGACATCTGAGGAGGAGAAAAGAGCGTTTGCAGATAAGCAGGGTATACATGGATGTACAATTCTTAAAATTGGGCCACACATTTGACTGTGAGCTTCCTGGCAAGCAAAGCGAAAAGAATGATTACAAAGTGGTCCACAGAAGGAAATATTTTTTTCTGGATAAGCCAAGTTCTCTAGAGCCTTAGTGGAAAATACTATTTGTGGGTGGTTCTGCATAGGCCTGTCTGGCTTCCTGATGGCTGTGGTTCTTGTGAAGTTGAGTTCACAAGCCCAACCTCTTGTTTTTAACATCAGTGTTTTCTTCCAGGGACAATGACTCATTCTTCCCAGGACACTGGTTCTTGTGGCATTCAGGAAGATGGAAAGCTTTATGTGGTGGATTCCATAAATGACTTAAACAAACTAAACCTTTGTCCAGCCGGATCGCAGCAACTGTTCCGTATGTGTGCTGGGGAAGGCAGAGCAGCCCTTCCTAGCTTCTAGGCTACCTAAAAATAGCCACTGCTGACTGGATGTGTGGGTGTGGTGGGGGGGGAGTGGGCATTAGGAAGAGGTTGGCACTGGAAATGTTATTTGTTGTTGGGCAATTTTGCTTTTGTTTTCTGAATACTTGACAGGATTGTGGGCTTTCTTGGATCCTACACAAGATTTGAACTCTTGACTTCAAATATTCTGAGATCCTGTGGCGTTTCTGTCCCTGGAAAAGGGTGGAGCCTGCAGAGCTGGACTCCTGGAGGCTGGCTCATCCCTCTCCTAGTGACCATGGCTAGGTTACTGATGGGGAGCACTTCCCACAGGAGTGTTGTTTTATAGCAGATTGCTGAGAGAATGCTCAATCCAGAGCATTTTCTACTTACAAGTTACCAATTGCGCAATTAAGAGTTGGAGAAAGGGGGTAGGGGAAGCAAAATAAAATCTGCTAGATACTAAATGTGTATCTTGCCTCCTAAATATTATAAATGAGCTTTATCAGATCACTCTGAGTGCCATCTTTTCTAGCTTAAATGCTGACATTCAAACACCAGTGTTAATTGCTCACTTGCCATTTGTTTCATATGCACTCTAAACTTATTGTCCCAATTTTATATCTATTATTTCCTGTCTAAATCCTTTCTAAGTTCCTCCTTTTTTCTTCATTTTAATAAGTTCAAATTTTCATGTTTTTATCGCAGTCAGTCTCAATAGAAGTAGAAGTTTAGGTGTCAGCCCTATGCTGTTGCTTTGATTAGGAAGCAAAAGTGGCTGAAGGGTATGGCATAGGATGTACTTGTAAGGCATGGGACATAAGCCACCCATCTGTCCATAATCAAGTGGCACAGTGAGTGGGACCAATTCAACGTAGGAGAGTATGCAAAAAGTAATCCAATCATCTCCACTACCCCAGGTTTCTGCGTTGCTTATTCACTGCAACTAATAATCTGGGTGTTATTAGGCAACTAGACCTTGCAAAATGGTGATTAAATGCAGTCTATTCTTGGTTTGAGTGAACCAAGCTGTTGATAAAATGTAGCTGCATTCTCAGTTCAACTGCAAAGCATTTAAAAGAACCTTGCTTCCAGAGCATATCCATCTAGAACACAGCTTTAAAAAATCAAAATAGGTCAGGGCCGTTTTTGTTTAAATGGATGTAGGCTTAACTGATTATTCCTATAATAAAAGAAGTTTCCAGGGAGATATCCCAGAGCATTCAATTGAGTCTTCCACCCAGCATAGGTGTCCCACAACCAGCTCTGTTTTACTCCTGGGTTACTTTGGGAAAGGGTAATAGAACTTCTATCACTTTTAGCCTTTAACTTCTATATTCCCTCTCCCCACACACAAAAATTCATGTTCTGCTATTTCAGTGTTAAGACAGTCTTCAAAGAACTTTCCAAACAGGTCTAAGGAGGTAGCTTAACCCTGCTTATTCCTTGAATACCAATAGAGAAGAAGGTAAATAATTCACAAATTTCTCTGTGCCCAAAGACATTCCTAAAACAGAAGTCACGGCCGGACGCGGTGGCTCACTCCTGTAATCCCAGCACTTTGGGAGGCTGAGGAGGGCAGATCATGAGGTCAGGAGATTGAGACCATCCTGGCTAACACAGTGAAACTCTGTCTCTACTAAAAATACAAAAAATTAGCTGGGCGTGGTGGCGGGGGCCTGTAGTCCCAGCTACTCGGGAGGCTGAGGCAGGAGAATGGCGTGAACCCGGGAGGCAGAGGTTGCAGTGAGCCGAGATAGAGCCACCGCACCCCAGCCTGGTTGACAGAGCGAGACTCTGTCTCAAAAAAACAGAAGTCACTTTCTAGGCTTGTCAGAGAGAAAGTGGGTGTATCCATTACTCATGGTCTAACACTGGGGTACTGTTCAGTTCTGCTGACAAGTTGTATGCTGAGCAGTTTTTGTCCTTGTTTTTTGTTTATTTCATATTAGCTCTAGAGGACACAATCCCAGTCCTTGGCACAAACTCAGGAAATGGAAGCCGGAGTCTGTTTTTTGTGGGGCTGCTAATTGTGCTGATTGTCAGCCTGGCACTGGTTTTTTTCGTGATATTTCTAATAGGTAAGTACCACCACAGGTTTCTTTTTTATTACTTGTGTGCATTTATTCATAGCTGGTTAACTTTGCTCCCGCAAAGTTTGCACCCTCCAGTCAATGCTTCCTGGTCATCAATGCTTACATTGAAAGAAGAAGGAATGCCTTGAGTGAACCCCACTGACTGAGGACAGGGTCCCTTGGGCACAAACCCACTGCAGAAGCCCATAGTGCCAGAAGTCCATGAATATGTATGTTAAATAATTCTATAGCACTTTAATTTCTCACTTGGAGCCTCTAGCTGCCCAATGGAAGGCAACTTATTCTGGTTGATTCTAGCTTTACTTTATCCAATGCCTAGATTTCTCCACTAAATTCAGATCTATAACATCGAAACATTGAGGTTTCGAACTGAACTCGCTCCCAGGTTTTCTCACTTGCATATCATCCTAGACATCAATGAGAAGCACTTGAGGGCTTGTGCAAGGCCCCAGAAACAGTGTTGGAGATGTATAAAGGTGGCTTCTTTCCAATTTGATCCTGTCCAGGCAACCTGCTCCTAATATAACCTGCTTTGCTGCTCCTGGCCTGGGCCATGCATGTCGTGACCTTGAGTAGTGACTCAGGCTTCCCCACCTCAGCTTCTCAGTCAAGAGATCCTTCAAGGCTTCAGCGCCACCCTCCTCTCTGCCTTGGATGTGGGAGGGGTGCTGTCCACCTGTGGTGCTGTCCTCCCGTTCTGAGCGTTTCCTCTTCCCACAGAGCCCACCAGTTTCCTCTCTCGTCTGGAATTATTTTGATTCTCTTCCAGGTGACTTAAGAGCAGACAGAGCCTAAGGGAAGGTGTCATCTTTAATACTTTTTGCCTGGGTGCACTGCACTGTCATTTTCACCCTTGAGTGCTTTGTAGCCTTTGGAAGGGCTCTAATTTAATTTCATTCAGGATTAGAGGAGGCAGAGGTGATGATGACGATGAGAGGAGACAGGTGGGCAGAGTTCATGATGACCCTTTCACCGCTTCCAATCCCATTTCCTCCCCCAAAGACTCCTCCCTCCTTGCAGCTTGAAGGTCTTTATCTAGCCTCTGGAGAAAAGGATTGGGACTGGGAGGGAGGGGTCATGTTTAATTGCTTCTCTTGCACCGGGCTGATGACCTTTTGTATTTAGAAGCTAACATGTGCACTATTTTTACAATAGTTGCAAACTTGCATCTGATGATCAATTAGGGGAGGCTTGGCTACTGAACCAGCAATGCCAGAAAGAGCACATGGGCTAGTATTCTGAACCGTTACTCCAACATCAATTAATACTGGGCATGTCATCCTGCCACACCCGCCTGGGGGTAATGACCGAGTTAAACTATTAGGAAATTTTAGGTATGTCTACAGACATGTAAACAACCCTCTGCCAAATTCTTTTTTCTGTGAGATAAGTAGCAAGATTGAGGGAAATAATACCAAATGCTGTATATTGAGTCATTACTCAATATTACAGACACTGTGCTAAGCCCTTGATACCTCTTTGCTCACAACCTCATAACAACTCTGTAGCGTAGAATCCATTATTATTATTATTATTTTTTAAGATGAAATCTCACTGTTGCCCAGGCTGGAGTGCAGTGGCATGATCTCAGCTCACTGCAATGCCACCTCCCAGGTTCAAGCGATTCTCCTGCCTCAGCCTCCCAAGTAGCTGGGACTACAGGTGTGAGCCACCATGCCCAGCTATTTTTTGTATTTTTAGTAGAGATGGGGCTTCACCATGTTGGCCAGGCTGGTCTCGAAATCCTGACCTCAGGTGATCCTCCCGTCTCGGCCTTCCAAAGTGCTGGGATTATAGGCATGAGCCACCGGGCCCAGCCAAATCCATTATTATTTTGGTTTTACCAGTGCTGAAACTGAGATTTAGAGAGATCTGTTAATATGCCCAAGGTCATGTTGCTAATAAGTGCCAAAATGGGGCTCAAGGACACTCCACTTGACATCAAAGACTATGTACTTTATCAACATCACTATGTTCCACTTTTATGAATAGCATTTATTTTATATTTGCCTTGAGTGTTTTTTATTGAGAACAAAGTCATATTAAATGAGAAACAGAAAGATCAGGTGAATAAAGAAGAGTGTCTTTTTATTGGATAATTGCTCTGTGTTAGATACATTAAGTTTATTATCTTAAATCCTTCCTCTAGCCATCTTAGAAAATTTAACTCTGATAAGCAAACCTCAAAGTGTTCCATTCTGTATCTTATTGCCAAAGGTCCTGTGTATTTGGAAAATATTCTTCTTCCATTCTAATGCATGGACTGAGGGGGAGTTATTACACATTCATTTTGGGCTGGTAATTCAGAACAAGCAGACTTATGTCAAAATAGGCTGGAACCCAAAGAATGTAATTTCTCAAATGAGCAAAAACCTTTTTCTGAGAATGGGTCTCAAAATAAAGCAACATAGCATCACTTCTGGGAGGATAATCAAACATGCTGACAGTTTCCTTTTGTTGCTCACAGCAAGGTCTTTTTTAGCCATAATTGGTGTGAAGTTGCCAAAGGTAGTCTAGGTTGGCACCAAGAGATTGTAAAAACAATTCCCTGGATAGGCAACTTCAGCCTTCACCAGTTTCTCTCCTGGGCTTCTGGCATGCATGGATATGGGAACGGGATTTTCCAAGAGTGTCTTTCAGCATCAGCTGAGCACCAGCATGGGGATCTGATGAATTTCAGTGGAACACAGTGGAAACCAATGTAACACAGTCTGTTTTCTGTTTTGAAGTTCAAACTGGAAACAAGATGGATGATGTGTCAAGAAGACTAACAGCTGAAGGAAAAGACATAGATGATCTTAAGAGAATCAATAACATGATCGTAAAGCGACTCAACCAACTCAACCAACTGGACTCTGAACAAAACTAAAGAAATGATTTTCTGAAAGCACCTGCTAACACCTTGAGCTTCTTACTTTCCTGGGAGTGTACAGGGTTAGGAATTGAGAAAGTGCACTTCTTCAGGCAACAGATGATCTGGTCAGGGAACTCATCCCTGGGGCCCACTTTCTGCAGCAAGATGGGAGCAACTCCAAGACAAGTGGGTATGGGAATAGCAACTAAAAAGAGGTGAACTTGTCTCAGCCGCCTTTTATGGTAGGGCGCTTCAACTTTAATGGGGTGGGCGGCTAGCAGGGAGGAGAATCAACAAAGCAAGAGAACTTGACTATGTACGTCCAGCTTCTTACAGAAGGAGCTTTGCTACCAGAACAAGTTCACTGTGTCAGTGAAGTTCATGACAGCTCATGCACCTTTACAGATGTCTGGGAAAGCCTAAGAAATTCATTGAGTTTTAGGTGTTGAAGGGAACCAGGTGATTACTCTTTTCAATAAGAGGGATTCTGCTCAGGTGATTAGACTTTGACTCTATTTCCCCAGGGACAGCGATGGGTGTGGGCCCCAGAGCTAGTTGCTGTCTGGTGTTTGCTGGTGAAAACATGAGCAGTAGTTACGTGGGGTTGGGAGTCAAAAGGGAAAGCCTAATTAATTCAACTAATGTTTATTAAGCTCCTACTCTGTGCAAATCACTCTACTCAAGAGGAGCTTACATAAGAGTGCAGGATAAAGAAAGGAGATGGACATTATATGCAATTATATAAGCTCTGTGTATTTTGTTTCTCATGAAAAACCCCTTTGGCACCCGGCTGATTGATTTGGAAGAAATCTGGTAGATTTGTGGCCTTTGCTAAATTACACTAGGAAATTATGTAGTTAGAATATTTGGAACCTGCATTAGTTCCAGCAATGAAAGTAAGACACACAGCATATGACATAAGATACAGTGTGAAATAAATGAGTTTAAAAAGCATATGAGTCTTAGAAAATCTTTTATTTAATATAAAAATAGTCTACCAGTCAATTGAAGAATGTATTATGATTCTGTCATTTTGGATTGATCAAAAACTTTTGGGTTTACTAGGATATTAAGCATTCACTTTACAATACTAAATAGTTAACGAAATAAACACATTTTGCTTATCCAGTTTTGCACTCAAAAACCATTTGTATTGATACTCTTTTTCTTAAAATTGATAGATATCATGCAGAACACTGTTAAAATGTGAAATTTTCAATTATTGGAAAATCTTTTTTGACCTATTGATAGGGTATGGCAAAAATCATTTGTTATCATGATTTGTTGTAAAGTTGTTTCAGAAACTGATGATCTGATGCAACAACTCTTTGAAAAAAAACACTTATTTCTTTCCTTTCTGTATGCCCTTATTATACTTTTCTCCCTTTTCTATCTAAACAGTGGATATATTCATCCTCAGTGATAACCTTTATTCCAAGAAATTTATGGTTTTTACAACATAAAATAGTGTCTGATAAATCATTTTATTCATCTTTTTGGAGCCAATGTTTTTTATCTGTACTGTCCTGCCTGTATTGCACAGACAGAGGTGTGGTGATGCCTCTGACCCTCGCAGCCTGGAAGACTTCAGTCACCACAACTCCTGGTATTGGGTATTGGATTCACAAATTAACAACTTCCACTGGACATGTTTAAAAAGTATTGGCTGGCTACAGATAATCTTATGATAGTCAAATACAGTGGTTAAGAACATGGGCTTGAGGATCCAACATCCTGGTTTGAATCCTGGTGCCACCACTTATTGTGACTCTGGGGAAATTAACTTAATTTTTTGTTTTCAGTAAAATAGAATAATTAGAAAATTTATTTCATAGTATTATTATGAGGCTTAAAAAAGGTTATAAATATAAAGGACTTAAAAATATAAAGGACTAACTCAATAAATGTTAGTTGTTATTATAATGATATTATTGTTAAAAGTAGTAGGTGTGGCATAGTGGAAATAACTGGCAACATTTAAACCTCTATTGGTGAGAATAAGGACC